>NC_090934.1:17975222-18277796 GCF_040938575.1 Ambystoma mexicanum | reverse complement strand
TGGAGCACCCGGCAAACTACGATATTGAGGCTCTCCTTCGTACAAATGCGCCAAACTACTTCCAATAGTATCTCCAAAGTTAAGATGTATTCATAAGTGCCCTTCATGGTAACACGTGTTTCGGCAACATAATAGACGGTGCCTTTTTCAAACCAGGGCTGTAAGCATGATACAACGCGCTGATAGATTACCGTGATTGACAGGAGTGTGAATGAATGGGTTCCTGCATAAAAGTTGAGCATTTTGGGACCACAGGCAGAGTCGGCAACTGGAACAAGGAATCCAAAGCAGAAGACAAGCAGAGACGCCAGCAGCACCTTCCAGGACTGAGAAAGCACTGGTGAACCCTTGCAGCTGTGCTGAACCCGTTTTCACATAGACCGGGAAGACACACCAAGTACGACTTCCTCCCTTAGGCTGGTGCGACCAACTAGCCTCAAGACCTTCTTCCCTCTGGGCTATCCCCCGAATTGCTGCGACTTCCCTGTACTGCAGAAGCCTAATACCCAGGGTACCTGGACCATCATTGAGTGCATCTTCTTCCAAAGATCGAACCCAGCTGAAACTTTGTAGGCATCGTGTGGACCTCCAGAGGCAGGAGTTATTCACCAAAGGTCCCCTCATCAGACGTCAGGACCGAGTGATCAAAGAGAATCCAAGCAGCGATATTAGTTTCTTCTTGATAGTAAGAAAAAGGTGGCAAAACCACAAAGAGCGGCTGAAGTGAGCTGAATCCATTGCTGCCGACCCCTTCACCTGAGTGCTGCTACAGAAGCCCGTCAGATAACCCTCCTTTCGTCACCACGACCAAGGAGAAGGAATCGGGGCCTTGACATGTTCCGCCCATGGCAATACTGGAAGTGTTGGCACCTCCATTAATCTGCCATTACGTGAGTTCCACGTAATTCAGTGCACAATCTAGTCTATTTCCAAGATGGCCACCACCATTACTTACATGCCTCCGGAGTGTCACTCGCGGCGTTGCAACCGTTCCTGCATGCCGGTAAGCACGCTTGTAGTCTAGCCACCCTTGCGTTTCCTCCTGTCGGGATCCTATTCCTTACTGTTTGCTTTGGGCCATCCTGCTATGCAGACACGCCTTTCCCGACCGCTCGCGGTCAGTATCTTTCCACTTGCTCTGAAGCCTGCCGTGGTGCCTCCCTACCTGTTTAGGCTCCGACAGAGCTCCTGCTTCCAATCAGTTTGGACACTGTTTGGCATTTCCTCCTCTCTTCTCTTGTGCTCCTCTCGGTCTATACTTACCTTGTACAGCTCTGCTTCTTTCGCTACACTCCTTCTCTTATCTGCAGTGGAAGCTACCTTTCATTCATGGCAGGGGAATCTCTTCGTCTTCATCTGTTCACCTTTAACCGGATACGTCTACCACAGATCCGGAGACACTCCTTGAAGGTGGATATTTCATTGTCTTCTGGATCTACTATGCTGGAATTCTGCAAAGAAACACTTGAGGGTTTTTTCAGCCGCAAGTCTTTTTCCCGTCCCTGATTGGGGTCGGCTCCTCTAAGTCCTCCTGTGCCTAAGGTGTCTACCACCTGGGCAAGGTGGCCTCCGGGGGAGCCCGCCCTTATCTCTTCGACAAGAAAGGAAAGAGTACCCGAAGGCGTACAACCAGTAGAAGAAAGAAGATGGAGTCCTCTGAAAGCTCATCTGAAGGATCTGAGGGAAGGGTCTCCAGTTTGTGATGGATTGCAGTGCCCGGAACCACCCATGGCCTCCCTTGAACAATTCCAAGAATTGGTAGCAGCACTCCAAGGACTAACAGCCGAAGTCCAATCACTTAGAGCCGAGAATGTAGATCTAAGATAGCATTTTGTTGTGCGAGATGAAAATCAATGCGACCTTCCTCCCTTGACCTTCCCTTTTGGGAAATCCAAGACCGCTAAAGGAGTTCCTAGGCACCTGTCTCGTTTATTTTGCTTTTCGACCCAGAGCCTATGAGGGAGACCGAGCTAGAGTGGGTTTTCTTATTTCCAACCTAGTCGGGAGCGCACTGGTCTGTGCCATTCCGTTCATTGCACAGGTGTATCCCTCCATGAGCGACTATGCATTGTTCACACAGCACTTCAGGGCTCGTTTTGATCGACCTGAGATACAATACTCCACCTACGAAGCCTTGTTGGATCTCAGACAGGGTTCACAGGATGTACAATCCTACGTATCTACATTCGTGAAACAAGTCACTGAAACAGGGTGGCCGGATTCAGCCCAGCAGACTGTATTTTGAAGGGGGTTACACAAGGACATTAAGGACAAACTTGCCAGGGTAGCAAGATCGGCCACATTCCAAGAACTGGTGGCCCTGTCCCTACAGATCGAATACAGGATGTCAGAATGAAGCCAGGAGAGCCGAAGAACCAGATCTTATCAACCACCCGTGCCAAACTCACCTGCACCCAGGGAAAAAACCTCAGACGAAGAACCCATGCAAATAGGCACCGCCAGGGGACCCTTATCCGCTTCAGAGAAGAAGAGACGAAAGGAACTCGGTCTCTATGTATTGTGGCTCCTCCAGACACTTGCTGAGAAACTGTCTGGAGCGTCACCCCCTGACTGTTACCACCACACTGAAGGGAGGATTGTGTCATTGAGCTACAGCCTGATGCCATCATTCCAGTGGGAAGAATGTTTTCTTTGTCTCTACGGAAAGACGGGCATTGAAGGAATATCTGGACAGCAACCTTAAGAACGGCTTGATAAGGGAGTCCAGGTCTCCTGTGGGACAAGTAAACTCAGACCATGTATTGTCTACCGTGGTCTTAATAGCTAAACTATTCGTGACAGGTACCCCATTCCTCTTATCAAGGATGTATTGGAAGCGGTATAGGGAGCCAGTATTTTCACCAAACTGGACCTCTGGGGTTCGTACCATTTGCTAAGGATCTAAACAGGGGATGAATGGAAGACCGCATTTCGGACCCCGTTAGGCCACTTCGAGTACCAACTAATGCCATTCGGCTTGGTCAATGCCCCGTCCATGTTCCAACGGTTCATGGATAAAGTGTTCGCAGAGCTACTTTTTTCTACAGTAGTGGTGTTCTTGGACGATATCCTTGTCTTCTCTTCCAACATCACCGGACACCGGCAGCACTTCCTTGAAGTGCTAACCCGACTACGGACCCACCACCTGCTCGTCAAACCAGAAAAATGCATCTTCAAGGCCATCTCTGTTACCTTCTTGGGATTCATCCTCTCTAAGGAGGGTATACAGATGGATCCTGGAAAAATCAAAGCCATAATGCAATGGCCAGGGTCTAAGAACACCAAAGACGTTCAAAGGTTTTTAGGCCTAGAAAACTTCTATCGAAGGTTTATTTCCAGGTTTTCGGAATTAGTGCTTCCCATTACCTCTCTTTTAAAGAAAGGAGCTAAATTTGAATGGAACACCAAAGCCAGCTCTGCCTTTCAGAAGCTAAAGTAACACTTTTTTTCAGCACCCTTTCTGGTTCAACCTGATTAAGCACTCCCGTTTATCGTGGAAGCCGATGCTTCAGGAGGCCCCATCGGAGCAGCCCTTCTACAAAAAGGGACGGACGGATTTGAACATCCCGTGGCATACTACTCGCGCACCCCAACACCCAGTGAGAAGAATTATGCAGTGATAGAAAAGTCACTTCTTGCCATCAAATAGGATTGTGAAGAATGGCAGCATCTTCTGCAAGGTGGAGTCTTTCCATTCCTGCTCTGCAGGTCGCATTACTCTTTCCTAAGATGAGCCTGGCTGCTCTGCCACGCTACCGACTTGGGTAGTACAGGCCTATATTAAGAGTTGGGTCCCTAATACCAAGAGATAAATCTGATGAAGTCCCACCGCAGTTGGACCTTAGAAAAACTTACCTAACTATCCCAAGAGGGGAAAGGAAAGGTCTTATAATTACCCAAAAAGGTTGGGGAAGGGTTAGGTTGGTTGTTACGGGGGGTAAGAGGGATACTGTGCTTTGTCCCAGGATACCTCATCTACAATCCTTCTCCCCCTTTGTCTAACATGTCTGAGATGATGATATCTCCTGCCCTCAGAGACAACAGAACGTGGTAAAGAAAATCCCATAACCACTTTTGGGATAGGGGTTTCTTTGAAAAAGAGGGTGTGGAAAACTGTGCCTTACCTAACAGCATCCCATCCCCAATCCCCTAGGATCCCCTATCCAGGTGATCCTCCCTCGCTTGTCCACCCCCAGAGGCAGGATCCAAAAGCGATGGACTTTCCCTGGCCACCTGCCTAGAGGACTCCAGGGGAGTAGATGTGGGTACACCCTTGGGTTTCTCACAAAACCCATCTGGCCGTAGTTCGAAGGGGTTTCCCTGCCTCACCTAAATACTAAGGAATGGGTCAGGATGTCAGTCCAATGCAAAAGAGTCCCCCGTTCTGTGTGCACCCCCTTACACTATAAACTAAACTTAAGGAAAAGGGGTGGTCTTCTTGGTCCAGAAGAATGACTCCCTTCTTCTGGGCGACCGCCAAAAGTTCACTTCTGGATGATTCAAATGAAATGTTCTTCTCAAAGGGTACACATCAAAAAGTCTCAAATGGTTCCTTTGGATTGGAGCTCAACAAGGCACAAATGAAGAAAGTCTTGTATCTTCTTACTGTAGGGGGGTGACTCCCCCCACCCCCTGGCCTTTCTTATGTTTCACCAGTGCCAGGACAAGTGACCTCTCCTTCCTGGCCTTTATAAGGCACTCGCAAAGCCAAGAGAATGACTCCCTTCCCCTGGCCTTTATCACAATGTTCACAAACACCACAGGCAATGACTCCTTTCCCCCTGGCCTTTCTTACACTACCTTTGCCAGGCCAAGAAAATGAACCCTTCTCTTAGCCTCTTCCACGATGATCACAAAAAAATAGGAAAAATAGGGGGTATATCTCCCTTCCCCTGGTGCCTTTTGCAATGTTCACGCTGCTCCTGTGCTCACAGCCCACCTGGTCCACTATCTTGCCAGATACTGTGACTAGTCTGATGGTTTGGATGCAGTTTATTGGTTTTCTTTCTCTTGGGTCCCAGACCCCTTTTAGCTTTTCTCTTTTGTGTCCCTGGGTGATGTTGACTGCCACGGAGAAGATTGATCTAGATTCCACTTCTTCTGGGATCCGGGTCCCAAACCCGTTTTCCAAACAGTACAGTCTGTCGGGGTTCCCAGCTAGCCTTCCTGTCTCCCAAAACCTCTCTGGTTGCTCACTAGTCTCACACGGCTGTCTCTGGGTTTTGCGCCCCGTTCTGATTCTTCCTTCTGTGGCGGTTTCACAGCAATTTTATGGTTTTAGGCGCCATGTTCCAGGCAGACCACAATCTCTGGTTCTCTTGACCAGCTGGTACTTCGTTCACCTCTCTCCAAACACGGCACAACCACAGCAGAGCTCTGGGGGAGCGGTTCGGCCGACAGGTAAACGTCCCGTCCTTGATGGCTTCTTTTCGACTCCTGGTTGACTAACTCCACAGCTCCCAATTCTTCCTGGGAGGATCTCTCTCTGTGTTTGAAAATCCCTCTTCTATTACCCCTGTGGCTTGGCCAATACAAAGTCTCTACAGACTAGAAAGCTCATTGTGGTTCATAGAGGTACTCTCTATACCTCTGCTCTTCCTCTTCATCCCAGTACTGATAGCAGGGACACCCAGTGAGTCTGTTGATCTCTCCCTCTTCTCAGTACATAACGGATAGCGATCCCGTAAGGAGCCCACACTCTTATTGGTCCCAGTACTTCCTACTGGTTTTAAGGAAAGAGATAGGGACAATAGGGATGGTGTTGTATGGGATTGGTGAGGAAGATGGGCTATGGGGATACCGCGATCTCCCTATTTATTTATTTATTTTATTTATCTATTTATTTCTCTCTATTATAACGCGTTGTAACCTATTTTACATATACCGCACCATCTTAACTATGACCACACGCATTGTATTTCCATCGCACTGTTAAAAATGTATAAGCTTGTAAAATATGCTTAGATGTTCTACAGTCACATGCCTTGACACTTGTCACTCTGTAACATGAATGTAACCTGCCGTCACCTGTACACACTAAGCTGTAAGTCATCGTTCAACTGCGCCCTGATACCAACGGGTCCGGCGCGCTTTACAAATAAATAAACAAACAAACAAGTTGTCACTAATCCCATAGGGGGCTTCCCTACCCATGAGATCCACTCGCTGAGTGCCACTACCAGGGGGACTATCGGGTAGCAGCCTCACCTCCCTGGCCTCATGGCAAGGGGCTCCCCCTAGAGGAGAAGTGACGACATCCAGGGATTTGTCACAGTAGGCGCCACCTAGGCGGAATGCAACAGTAGAAGCACGGGAGAACCTGCAGTCAAATGCATCCAGAAATAATTCTGGGATGCTCTAGTGTCTAGTCTAGGGGTGGCTGGGCATTTCAGAAGCATAGGTAGCTGCTTTCTCAGCTCCTGTTTGCAATCAGATGCTGCTAGTGCCTGCCTGGTGCAGCAAATCATCAGAGCCCTGACAGTACAGTAAACTAATGTACCAGGGTAGCAAGACCCAGCCGAAACCTACAATCGCCAACTTGCACAGAAGCTTGGAAATGGATAAGCAAGGTACACAGGAAGCACACGACTCATTGAAACCGTTGGAGTTGTGAAGCTAACTGTTAAAGGAGCATAATTGTGGGCCAGGTGCAAACTACATCCATGGCCAGCACAGTTATGGGAAAAGATACTCAAGGCCAGGCCAATGTTTCGAGTGTGGAGGTGGTAGATGTTAGGGAGATTCCCCTCTCATAGTGAGACCCCCAGCACTTTTAAATCCTGAATGAGGGGGGCCTTTCTCTACTCCTTCATTCTTATTGACTCTGTCTTTTGGAACTCTGTTCTGTGTTTTACCTTTTCAATGGAGTTCACTTTCCTCCACATCTGTTTTAAGGCATCTGTTTTTTACTTTTGCAGCACACAGCTCCTTATGGGCAGTGTTGCTGGGGACCCTTAGGGCCCTCCTTTGAGACTCTAACCTCATCCTTACTTTCTACCTAGTTTCTCTCCTAAAACCTTATATTCTGAGAGATTGGCGCACACCACCTTATGTGGAGTGCAAAGGAGATGCCTAGTATCCGCTTCTCTCTGCTCCTGTGACTTTTTAGTCACAGATACAACCTTCTAGTTATGGCTGTTGGCAGTGGATGTGTTCTACCGACTATTGTGCTCTTTTTTACCGCAGGTTATTTCCATAGTACCTGTTATGCACAATTGGGTCACCTAAATACTAACTTGGTGGCGTTTTTCTTTTTTCGCCATTTCTAGCATGGTTCTTCTTCTTCTACAATTCTTGTGTGTGTGTGTGTGTGTACGTGTGTGTGTACCTGTGTGTGTACGCACATACACTCCACTGCTCTTTGTGTGCCTGAATAGAACCAGCTCCCACTGAGGGTCTGGCTGACCTGATTGGACAGCCACCCGCTGCTTTCTGTAAACTACTGAAATAGATTGCAGAGGAGTGTGTATTGAAACTGTATAAAAGGTGAGGGTCCTGAGGTGAAAGGCAAGTCGACCACTGGAACTGAAGAAGTTAAGCAGAGACGCCTGCAGACCCTTTGCAACACCGTGAAGCGACCACTGCTGTCCTGACCCTGTTGTCTGTGTGACAGAGGAACTCTGAAGAAGACGACTCCTTCCCTTTGACTGGTTGGAACAGCCAGCCCAAGACTAACTTTAATCAGAGCTATCTCCCAAGGTCCTGTGACTTTCCAGAGCCGCACACCGCGAATAACAGGAGACCTCTAACCCAATTGAAGTGCATCGTTGTGGAAAGGCTGAATCAGTCCAAGTCTTAGTTGCACTCCAGGTGAACCTCCAGAGACACAATCCGACCCATCCAAGCCCCTTCACCAGAGTGCAGGACTTCGGGAACTGAAGATTGATGGGGCACATCGTGTCCTTTGTTGGTGCTGTAGAAAAGGCGCCAAAACCGCAGAGTGACCAGAGAAGTTGCTGAAATCCATGCCAGAAGTCCTCCCTCGAGACTTCTGCTGAGAGGTCCCGTCCATTCTCCTGCCTTTCGTCACCAGACCAAGGAAACAAAGGTCAGATCCAGTGCTGCCACATCGAGGAGAATCTAGCAGAGTAAATGTACTTACCATATTTCTTCTAAGTTTCGCGGGTGCGCGTTATTACCGATACTACGGTGGAACTGTCAATAGCTGTAACAATTGTAACCGCAAGCAACTACAAACTAAGCAGTGGCCTTTAAAAAGTATCCTAAGTGTTTTGGTTTAATGTGTTCAGTATTTAAATGTGATTCTTGTGTAAATATAACAAATATATATTTTAATATACATTTATTGAGTGTTTCTATGATGTGCATTACTAACTAGGTTCAGTGTACTTGCCTCTGCTCACATATTCCTCTTATGATAAGCCTGACTTCTTTGCCACTCTACCAAGATTCCATAAGTAGTACAGACTGATGCTAAGAGTTGGGGATCTACAAGCCATTGGGATAGTTTTGTAAAGTCCTACTTTCCAGAGGACTTTGGGAAAACTCTCCTAAAAGTAAAGGAGGCACATGCCAGGGAGTGGCAGATGCCGGTACTGATCAGCCAATGGTGGCCTGGTGCTCCATCTGATCCTTATCAGCGGAAACAGGTGCAGACGTGGGCGGGGAATTCTGGTAAATGTATTTCTGAAGAGCCATGTACGAAGGCACGAGATGCTGCTTTCCCAGGAAACCCGCAGACAGTGGAGCCCAGTGTCAGTACTGCTCCTGACTTCTATAAACTTTACAATATCCTTGCACAGGAGCAGGGACTTGGAACATATTTTAAGTACAATTTTTAACATAATTAGCCAATTAAAAACAGGTAAGATTAAAATTAAACGGCTGGAGTAACATCCTCCCTTTTTAAAGCACCCCACAGGAGCTGGGAACGGTGGCAAAGGAAAGCAGATCCTGTATTTACACTGCAATGCGGCTGCTGTGACTTTAAGGATGTTAAGCTCTAGAGAGCTCCATAATGCACCTGGTTTCAATGGAGTCTTGGCAGAAGGTCTGCCAGGAAGAGGAAGAGGGAGCTGTTTATGAATGTAATGAAGATTGGTATTGGTGGAGGACGTTCCCTTCTCCATCATGGGGTCTTCATGTTCATTATTTATAAACATTAGAATTGAATAGCGCGCCTCTTGCCCCAGGGCACCACTAGCGCCCCTAGTGTGCAGCGTTTTCCAGGTGACACGCGGGTGCCTGGGCCGCCGGACTCTGTACTCATAGGCACAGGAAACCTGCACACCTGCCAGGAACTTGGCCAACAGTAAATAGACATAAAGGCAGTTTTTCCAGCGGATGAAGTCAATTCTCAATTTTAATCGATTCAAACAAATTAGCTGGTCGGTTTAAAGAAAATGTAAATCCTCATCAATCAATGACAAACCAAATGAACAAAAATTTTGCTGATTTCAGAAATTACTTCAGTTGCAACAATAGTAAACAAAGTAGATCATTTTAAAATAAATATTTGTTTCATTCTAATAACCAAAGTTGTTGTTGAATAAATATTTTAATTGAAAAAAAATGTTTATAAAGAAGGAAAGCCTTTTAGCATAGGTGCTCAAAACAATAATGAATGAGTGATGAAATTGATCAAATTCATCAACTCGAATGACAAAGAATAACATTCAAAGACAAAGTAAGTAAAGTCTGACAAATGCATTTATCAAAATCAGAAACATGACAAAGCTTTACAAAGATATGAATGTGGACTCAATAGTGGACCTTTTTGACGAGCCCAAATGTGTCTTCATAATGGAATCTTTTGTTCTCATGTCTGGATAATTGGGTTTTCCTGTTTGGCTTTGAATGAGGGAAAAGTGCAACTCTGCGGCCATTGTTGAAGCGAATATATTGTAGGTGTGAGACATTGGAAATGGATGGGTGACGTGCCTGAAGCTCGGCTCATGCCACCTGTAATGTGCACTTTATATTGGCACATAAACCACACTGGCTGCTGAGGAATGTTTCCATTCTTAGTGAAATATTAGTTGAATTTAAACCAAATCATGTTCCTCAGCATAGAGGGGCATGGAACCTACACAAGAAGCGGCTGCTGTATCTGAAGCAGTGTATCACTTTAAAGTTACACCATGCACCTTTTACTTGCTGTTTACATTAGCAAAACTCTTGCTTTCGTGCATGAGTGCACCAATATAATGAACATTACCTGCTCTACCTGATAGCACATGCTAATTATTGCATTTACTGTTTATGCTGTCAAATAATTGTCTTCCATGCAGTTCAGCTTCCTTAATGTGAGCTATAAATATGTCCCTCTAATAGGTAAAAAGGTATTCCTTCAGTGATAAATCAGTCACATTCATAATAACTGTGAGGTCGCTGCCTGAACAGCTTTCTGCTAGAGGGTATACGGTTTAGTAGCAACCGCGCCAAGGTAGCAAGGGTGTGCCAGCGGCAAGAGTCAACAGACAACATGATGACAACAATCTCTGGATCGTAATAGTTCTGGAATGTCACTTTTTTGGATGTCGCCTGCTTGGGTTTTGGGATGCCAACCTCTGGATAGTAATGGTTCTGGAATGGACCTTTGTTGGATGTCGTCTGCTTGGGTTTTGGGACGCCAATCTGTGAATAGTAATGGTTCTGGAATGGACCTTTGTTGGATGTCGTCTGCTTGGGTTTTGGGACGCCAATCTGTGAATAGTAATGGTTCTGTAATGGACCTTTGTTGGATGTCGTCTGCTGGGGTTTACTACACCAGTCTCTGGATCATAATAGTTCTGGAATGGCACTTTCTTGGATGTCGTCTGCTTGGGTTTTGGGGCGCCAACCTCTGGATAGTAATGGTTGGATGTTGTCTGCTTGGGTTTACTACACCAGTCTCTGGATCGTAATAGTTCTGGAATGGCCCTTTGTTGGATGTTGTCCGCTTGGGTTTTGGGATGCCAGTCTCTGGATATTAATAGTTCTGGAATGGCCCTTTTAAAGTGTGAAGGATCCCTAAAAATGTTCTTAATGCGTGTTAAGCGCCTTCTGTCCATGAAGTAGGGGATCATTTAATTGCCCATTTTCCACACTATCTTTGGAAACCCTTACTCTACTGGCGCATCACTGCCTGCAGTTTAATTTTGACCCCTGTCTCGAATCCATAGCAGTGCTGTCCCTGACTGCGGTCTCTTTAGGAACCCAGCCTTTTGAATGGTGGCATTGTCTCATTAAGCCCGTAGTGCAGTGTCTTTGCTCTTGGTTCCATTATATTCCATGTGCCTCTTAGCGCTTGCTATGCAAGGTTCTTCTTTTTCAGCCTCACTGCCTTTTCTCTTTGTTGTGGTCGCTGTAAACACCTATGCTTTCAGTATGCCACCTGGCTAAGTGCTTGGCATGCTGTCACTGCTGGGGTGTCGCTGCCTGCACAGGGAGTACGGCATCGCGCACTGTGGTCTGGACATTTTATCACTGATGAATTCTCATTCTATGTGCTTGCTCTAAACCCTAGGTACTGCCCTCTGAGCTTCAGTGTCTTGTCAGTGCCACACTGTCAGCGCTGCATGTGGTCTCTCAAAGCCCTTGGCATGTTACTACTCCACCCGAGTCCATCACTTGTACATTTTATTTTAAATGTTTTGTTTTGTACATTATGATTTATGCTTTATTCTCTTTTCTCATTCCGTTTCTCCATCTTCCCATCCCATTTCTCTTTCCATATTGTTTCTCTTCATTCATTGATCTGTCTGCCTTCTTCTCTCCATTCTCTTCTCCATTCATATTGCCCTCTCCTCACTTTCACTGCCTTCCCACCCTTTTCCTTCTCTGGTCCTTGGCACTTCGCCCCCCCCCCCTCTCCGGACGACTGCTCCCTGCACAGACCCCGCAGCAGCCCTTCCGTGGGTATGAGAAGCCCTGGTTGGCAAACAGTAAGGTCGTCACCCCTGCCAGGGGCTGTGAGTTTTCTGACTTCCTGATGCCGTGTGAGGTAGAGTATGCGCTCCTGTGTGGATATAATGCAGAGTGTGCACCCCTAACCACCCTGCTTCAGCTGCCTAACATTTAAGCTTCATTCTTTTGCTAACTAACCCCCTTTGGGCATTTCCATCTGCAGGTCATGCCAGGGGAAGCGTGACCCAAGTGTGGGATTCTAACAGGAGCCCTTCGCATGGCACCAGTCTGTCTGCATGTGGAGCCCCAGAGGCAATGTTGTGATCTGTAACTTTGCCATGGCACGATGTGTACGTCCTACCAAGGTCAGAGATGGCATGATGAGTACTTCTGTCATGGTCTGTTTTGAGGCGGGAGGTCCCGTGCCATCGTACAGTGAGATTGCTTCTTGCCGGGGTCTGATTGTGGTGCCCCTTGACAGGGTCTGATGGTGGGCTGCCTTGCCTGGGACCAATGTGTACCCTGTGCCATAATTAATTGGGGGCCTCCTTCCAGGTTCTTATGAGTTCTTCTGCCATCTGCTAGGATCCAGAGGTAGCCTCCTTCCTGGGTCCAATTCCTCCCTCCCACCCCCCAATCATTGTTGGATGATGCCCTCTACCGTAAGGTGATCAGGCTTCTCCACTCATAGTGTGTTGTGTACCACCAGCCATGTTGTTGATGCATGCCTCTTCCATCAGTTGAATGTGTGCCTCCTCCCACGATTCGATGCATGTTTACTTACCAAGACATTGTGCCCTATGCTCTGCTGCACCTGTATTAGCACTTGACACTATGTAGTTTAGCTACAAAAGGTGGGTGTAAAATGTGCCAAGATTGGGAGAGGTGTGTGTCATCCACTCCGGTCTGCTTCATAGTCTTCAGTATGATTTGACAAGGGACAGAGTAGCTTAGATGTACCTAGAGTTTGGGGGTCACCATGCCCAGGTAGCTCAGCAAGTCTCCCTCCATTCGATGGGGGCTGGCCATGAAGGAAATGCCTGAATTCCCCATGGTTTCAATGTTCAACAATTTGATGTTAAATGGATGGGTGTTCGCTCCTCCAGCCTGCTTCAATAGCCCTGATTTGGGTCTTGAAGGGATAACCTTCCCCTGGATATCCATCGGTCAAGCTGAGCCAGTAGCCTCTGTCTTGACACTATGATGGGATCATTCATTGATGGCGCATGTGGGCGTTAAATGCCATGCTGAACGCCAGGGGTGTTGCTAGGTCTGGAAAAGACCTGGGGCTACGATTATGTCAGAACTGTCGGGACTGGGGGCTAGCTCGCCTTTTGGCTGTTGCTCCTGAGATTCTATCCGGGGCTACAACCAAAAGACCAGGGGCTATAGCCCCCTTAGCTCCCCCCTAGCAACGCCTCTGCCGAACGCTGTAGTCTTATTGCACGAGTCCCATGGCGCCTTAACGAAAGCGAGGGACTGATTGGGTAGCCTTGAGTGCCAGGTTAGTATGCTAGAGCAGGTTAGTATGCTAGAGCAGGTTAGTATGCTAGAGCAGGTTAGTATGCTAGAGCAGGTTAGTATGCTAGAGCAGGTTAGTATGCTAGAGCAGGTTAGTATGCTAGAGCAGGTTAGTATGCTAGAGCAGGTTAGTATGCTAGAGCAGGTTAGTATGCTAGAGCAGGTTAGTATGCTAGAGCAGGTTAGTATGCTAGAGCAGGAGCAGGGATGTGTCTCAGGCATCCCAGAAGTTGAGCACAGTGAAACTGTCTGTGTAGGCCCCTCTTTCCGAGCATTTGTTCTGATGGAGACGAAGGCCTGCTGGAAGAGCATAAGTGAGAGCTGCCGCTGTCTGAGGGGTTCGCATTCTGCCTGTGTGACTGATCTGACAACTGTCTCTTTATGATTCTCGTGTCTGCAGGAGATTCTGCTGGGTGCACCTATTTGATTAGAGAGCAGAAGATTGTTTAAATGATAACCTAAGAATGAAAGCCTTGGGGGACCTTGACATCAGCCAAGCCACGTGTGCATTTAGTAACAAATGCAACTAGTGTGCGTTTGTGGAGTTCAGCCAAACAGCCTGTGGGCATAGTAAGATTTCAGGGTATGCTCTGGGCGACAGGAAATGCAGATTCCGAAGTTTGTCTCAGAACTCCTGGTCTGGAGCCAGCGTTACCTTAGCAGATCTATGCAAACAGCCATTCCCTTAGCATCCCTCGCTCACTTAAGGGACAGAGGCTGAGCAGTCTAAGCTGGCTCCCGGCAAGGCAACCAACATAGGTTTACTTTGAAGAAATGAATGCCCAAACAGAGGTGTATGCAAAAATATACTCCATAAAGGCAGGTGATAATGTATGCACTTTTACAGGTAACGAATTTGGTTTTAGAATGTTCAGTGGGTGGCAAGGTAAACCAGTATGTGCAGCAGACGGGGACATCAGCAAGAGAGAGAGAAAGCGGAAGCGAAAAGGCAGGTCTTGAGTTGCTTCCGGAACCTTAGGTGGTATTGCTCAAGTTTGAGAGAGGCTGGGAGGCCGTTCCAGAGAGAAGCCCAAGCCGAGGAAAGAGATCTTCCCGCTCCCTCACCCCTTCTCTGCCTGTAGATGCGGCTGACCCTCAGAGAGTTGCAGGTGGATGAGCAGAGGGCTCGAGAAGGAAGATGCTTAGTAAGGGAAAGTTGGATGTTGTGTGGTCCCCGGCCCTAGAAAGCCTTGCGGACGATGCAGAGGGCCGTTTTATAATATTTCATGAAAGCTTCCGAAAGTAAGTTCCCAGTAGCCAGTGTCAGCTCCCCTGGGAGTCACCCAACCTTTCACACTTTTATTCTTCAATGTCCATTTTTCTTTTTTTTTTGATTGGTTACAAGCTTACAATCAAATCTGGTAGCTGGAGCTGCATCTACTTTCTGATGGATTCATTCCTCTGATGTATTCATTCCTCTGATGGGTTCATTCCTCTGATGGGTTCATTCCTCTGATGGGTTCATTCCTCTGATGGGTTCATTCCTCTGATGGGTTCATTCCTCTGATGGGTTCATTCCTCTGATGGGTTCATTCCTCTGATGGATTCATTCCACTGATGGATTCCTCATCTCTGATATTCTGTCTCCAGCGCATTTCATCTTTGGAACATTTTCCTACACCAGGAGGCACAGCATGGCTCTGCATCAGCTCCACTCAATCCCTTTACATCTGGGACAGTATATATAGGGACGCTGTGCCTCATGATGTCCGTGACGCATTTCTACGCTTTTAGTTTGCTTCCGGATCACTGCTATTCTATGTTTTGCTAATGCCTAATCCTGCAAAGGCCTCAGGCTTCAATCCCTGCACGGACCACGGTTGACAAATAGTCTCTAACGCCACAGGAACTGTCTTTACTGTTTAGTTCTGTAGGTCATTTCAGGTCCACTCTTCTTTGTCAAAGATGAGACTCATCACTTAAGGGGCTTGTGAGGTATCGTGAGTAAGACTCATACACAGAGGCAAAGTGTTGATCGCTATAAACCTTTATTAAAAGAAACAGATTGGAGAAACGCCTATATTTACTTAACTCGAGGAGGGATTTCCCTGCCTCAACAAAACTCACTATGGTCTCTGTCAAGATGTCCAAACTAGAAGTCCTCCGTCCTATGTACACAACCCTATGTTGACCCTCGCATGCTAAACCTATCATAGAGTGTAAAAGGGCTTCATGCTCTCTACCTGCTACTTGCAGCTGTAGTTCACAAGTTAAACTCAAAGTTCCAAAAGGGTGCAAGAAATAAACAACCAAAAGTTCCCGCATCATTGGGAGTGGGGTCCCTTCCCCTACGTTTCTTAGTTCTTTCACAGTTCACATTCTCATAAGCGCCAAGAGGATGTCCGCCTCCTCTCAGCCTTTCCATCACTTTCAAATATAGGGTAAGGATATTGTATCAAGGATCGTCCTTTCTTCTCCTTACAATCTCTTCCTTCCAGGAGACTTGTTTCTCTTCCCTGGGGATTCACACATTTACAAGGTTTCTTCACTTTCTCCTGTCGCTTGCTTTCATCACAGTGGATTACAAGTTTAACTCAAAAATGGCAGGAAAGTATCTTTCGACTACTTTTAAATAATAATCCTGTCTGCTCAGCGTCCCTCCGGTTTCCTAACCGGCCTTTGGTATGGTGCGCTCCATCTTCCCGGCTTGCCGGGTCTTTTTTTTTTTAATCAACTTTATTTAATTTTTAAAAGCATCGCAGACATGGATATATCGGTAAACGGTTGATGCCAGGCGTGTAGCGTTCCTATACATATCAAAATAAGACTGCTTTGCTCATATAAGAAAAAGAGAAACAAAAACAAACCAAAGGAAAGAGCATATGCAATGAACATCAAGTTAGTCCCCTTCCCCCAACCCCCAAACACATCCCAATTTATGGGTGATAAGGTACAACGTTCTGCTTTGTAAGTTCAGCAGGTTGGATCACTTTCAATGTAAAGTTCTAGCTCATCAAATGGTGAGTGTCGCTTGAAGTAACTCTGGATCAACCTTGGTTTAAAAAACATCTGTTCCTTGTTATCCATAAATTCATGTAGTGGCAGCCAGGTGTTCAAGTACCTGGAGTAAGAGCCGCGGGCCTGTGCCGTCACCTTCTCCATGGCCATTACACCCCACAGTCTTACCCACCTCATGGCTGTTATTGGGCCTTCCTTTGTCTTCCATGCCTGTGCTAATGTAATCCTGGCCGCACTCAACATGTGGATTATGAGCGTGGCTATAGGCCCTGAGTTTGCATAGTTCTCCAGAATGGGGTCTGGCATGGATTCACATGCTCATGAATATTCCCCGTCGTCAGGCTGGGAATCCTTGGTAAAGAAAAAATCAGTTTCAGTTTAGTTTCTGAACTGTCTTTCTCCTGTTTTCCTGGGTCATACTGCCCCCAGCCAATGACTGCCCTCTACCTAAGCCCCTCCTCTGGCAGCCAACTTCAGATTTTTACCGCACGTTCAAGTGTTGGGAGTCCTCGTGCTATAGCTCTCGAGCTTTTACTGCGTTTTGCAATTTTTCAAAGAGTTTAATCTAATTTTTTTGGTCAATCGAGCCTCAAGCTCCACCGTTTCTACTTCCGATCAACGGGGTCCCGTTTCAGAATTTTCTACGCCCCTCAAGGCCGAAGTTCTCGTCGAGTTCTGCTTCTCGGAGGATTCCAGAAGATCTTTGAGGCCTACCCGCGTGGACATGGCCCAGGACAAAGGGAACACGACGCCCGGATCCAAGCTGTTCAGGAGCTGCCCTGGATGCGGATTGCAGAATGTCTTCAAGGAGGACGAGCGTTCCAGATGCCGCTACTGCCTTCACGAAGACAAAACGCACATGGAGCAGGACTGTACGTTTTGCCAGAACATGTCGGAGCGGACCATGAAGGATCGGCATATCCGCCTCACCAGCTGTCTGGAGGGTAAGAGCCCAGCAGCAGGTGAGAAGAAGAAGAGGTCCGAGCGGTCTTCTAAGACCTTTGAGGGCGCTCCAGCGACAGGGGCCCAACAATAGCCAAAGCACAGAGAGTCCGTGGGCACCGGGAGCACCGAACGGTTGGGCTCCTCGGCTGCCAGGCAGGGCGCACTGTCACTGACGCCATCAACTACGAGCCAACGCTCTGGCTCAGGCAAAAGAAAGTCGGAGAACCCGGGTAAACTTAGGGATAAGTCCAAGTCGATCCCAACAGAGACGTCAGAGGGGGAGCGATTCGGCGACCCTCCCCCCAAGTTGAAGGCCTCAGGCGCGTCTAAGTTCTAGAAGGCCTTGATTCACCCGGCTAAGGCCTCTATCGAGGGAGTTGTGGCGGCCATGGCAAAGCCTGTGGAGGCTACCCCTGTGGAGACGTCCTCGGGGCCTAGAGTTTCCCTGCCATCACGGAGGGAATCCTCTTTTCAACCCATCGATAACACCCCCGTGAGAACCCCAGTGGAAAAAGAGGGGTGGGGGGGCCGGTGGCCATCACAGACACGGATACAGCTTCTGAAGAGGAGCTGGCTGCAATCGTGAAGATCTTGGACAAGAGGTTCGAGGAAGTCCGGTCCCACGGGAGGGATTCCGACGAGGCGGACGAAGAAAGCGACGGAGGCGCTGACGAGGCTCCCGTGGAGGTGGAGGATTCCACTCCCAAACCATCGCGCCCGTCGCAAGGGCCTGGGCACAGGACAACTCAGGAGCAATCCTGATGGCGATCCAGGCCTTGTGAACGGAGATAAGGACAAGGTTGCCCTTACACCCAACAGACGACCCAGCGGAGCCTGGACCGTCAGGAAGCCCTCCAAGCAAGCGGAGGAGAACTCATCCCCCACTGCCCTTCCAGCTGGCGCGGCCCTCATGGCCTTCTTCTCCTTCCCCGGTCCGTATGACACAGGGACAGAGACGGCCATGACGGAGACGGATGACGACGGTGGTGACGGCGGGATGGGCCTCCCATCACCACCTCCTCGGGCCTCTCCACCCAACGAAATTGGCTCCTTCCATGCCATGATCACCAGGGCATACGAGCTCTTCCAGCTCTGCCCCGTAGAACAGAAGGAAGGTTTCCTCTATCAACGACGTGAGGCCAAGAGGAAGACGGTCCTCTTTGTCCCGTTACTTGATGACATCTGGGACGAGGGGCTGGAGCTCCTGAAGAACCCGTCCACGACCCCTGCCAAGAGAGACCGGTACAAGAAGTAGTACCGGGTCCCGGATTCCGCCCCCATGTGCCTTAGGGCGCAGCCGACCCCCAATTCGGTCATCTCAGCAGCGGCAAAGTAGAAAGCAGCGGGGGCGACAGCTTCAACTTCGACCTCACCGTCGGACGGCGAAGGGAAGAAATTGGACGCCATGGGACGACGGGTCATCACGTCGGTGGCGACCACGATTAAAGCGGCCAACCCCCTCGCGATTGTGGCCCGCTACGACAGGGAGCTGTGGTTTAAGATTGCTCCTCTGCTGGACTTCCTCCTGGACGACAAGAGGGCTGAGGCCCTGGAGATCCTGCAGGAAGGCGAGGTGGCGTCGGACCACACCATAACGGTGGCAACGGACATTTCTGATATCGGCTTCCGCCAGATGGGCAACATTGTTTTCTTTCGCCGGCGTGGTTGGCTCAAGGCAACTGATTTCCGCCAGGACGTGCAGACCAGAGTTTTGGACATGCTTTTCGACGGAAACAACCTATTTGGCAAGACAGTGGATGAGTCACTGTAGGCCATGAAGGCCGAGACGGAGACGGCACAGGCCTTGGGAGTTTTACAGCAGCGACGGCCGCCCTTTTGGAACTCCAGAGATAAGCAAGTTGCCTCCAAAGGATTTGGCGGCGGCTCCTCGACGTACCGCCTGGCGGCCCACTCCTCATCGCAGGAGGCCTACAGAGGATGCAGCAAATCAGGAGGATCTCATCGTCGTCAAGGAGGCCAAGGCGGCAAGGCCGCTGCCAACCTGGATTGAACCGGCCGTGGCGTCGAGCACCCCGGTGGGAGGCCGGCTGGCGAAGTTCGTCAGCGTGTGGGAGTCCTTCGAATGGATTGTGTCCTCCAACGTATTCCTCATCTTAGATGTATTCCATCCAGCTTTGCTGTTCTTCGGAAATTTTTTCGGCAGAGGGCGCCGTGCGTCGATGTCGTCGAGTCGATAGTCCCTCGAGGGCCTCGGTCGAAGGTGACGTCATCGGGTGTATAAGTAGCACGCGCGGCGCCCGTTTGCCTCGGTTCCGTTTTTCCGCAGTACGTTGCTTCGGACATTCGGCGCGTCTCGAGTTCTGTCAGGAAATATAATATTACGAGAAGAAATAATGTCCTCGTCATCGATGCCGACCACGACCCCGAGATCGGGTTTTAAGAAATGCAAGTCGTGCGGCTCAAAAATGTCGATCACGGACCCGCACCACAAGTGTTTGTGGTGTCTCGGGGAAGGCCACGACATGGAGGCCTGTTGGAAGTGTCAGGCGATGACGGGAAAGGCCTTGCGAGAAAGGAGAGGAAAGCTACAGGTAGGTCGGAAGGATCGGAAAGCCTCTATCGTTGAGTCGAGACCCCATGGGGAAAAATCTCCTCAACGCGAAAGGCATAGATCCAGATCTCGAAGCGATTCTCATCGCTCGTCGTCTTCGTCGAAAAAGTCGAAGAAACGACCCCATAGATCTCCGTCAGACGAGTCTCCGAAAATTAAATGCCCCACAAAACATTCGTCTTCCGAAGAGTGGGAAGCATTTAGGGTCAAAATGATGGAGGTGTTTGAGAAAGCGAAGCCGCGGTCCGCGCCTTCTTCGGAAGCCCTCGAGTCTGGGTGATCGTAAAAGGAAGGATAGAGAACCTTCCAGGACGCCGAGCAAAAGAAGCACTCGAGTCGAGTCGATCGCTCGAGGTCACCGACCGAGACCTTCCACACCTCGAAGGGGAAACTGTCGAAGGCCGCCTCGACGCCCTCGAAGCAGACCCTGTCGACGACCACAATGTCATCAACGCCGTTGACACCTTTATCGATGTCGACGCCGAAACCTTCCGCACCAAAGGCTCCAACCAAGCCAGGGCTGCTAGAAAAGGAGAAGGAGAAAACTTCAAGACATGTATCTTCTTCAAAATGTAGTATTACACCTCCTCCTCCTCTCCCAGAGAAGGTTTTCAAGCCTCTCCCTAGGAAGGAGATTTTTAAATCCTTGAACTCAATTTTTGAGGATCAGGAGAGATCCGAAGAGGAAGATGTACCTTTTGGATTGGAATAAGGCACCCAAAATGTCCCAGAATGCTTAATATCGGAAGAAGGCAGGATGAAGGATTTGGTGGAGTCCTTACATAATGCAAGTGGCATTGATGCCTCTCCTGAGAATGATTTTGGTAGACCAGATCCAGGAGAGCATGCCAGTCCATCTTATCGTCAATTAATGACAAAGGTGGTAGACTCCTTGGGATGGGCTAAACCAACAGCCCAATTCGTCCAGGACGATTTGACAGACATTTTGGATCATGGTCCCACTGAAGACCCAGTTTTATTTTTTCATGTAGCCTTACAAAACAGGGTGGCCAAGAATTGGGAAACTCCGGATTCTATTCCTCCGGTGAATAAATCCCTAGCAACAAAATACCGCCCAGCCAGTAGCGACCCCGGCTATCTGTCAAAACATCCAACTCCCGAGAGTTTGGTCATTCAGGCAGCTACAGCTTCCAACAAACTTGCGTACCCGTCTATCCCTCCAGACAGGGACGATAAGCGTGTGGATGGTTGGGCACGGAAGGTATTTTCAGCCGGGAGCATGGCATTAAAATCTGCCAACTCCACATGTGCCTTGGCAAAATTTCCGTACACTCTGTGGGAGTTCATCGCAATGGCGGCGGGGCACATACCAGAAGGGGAAGAAAGAGAAGGTTTCCTAGCCATCGTTAGAGATGGAAAGGAGGCCATGCAGGAATACCTTCAATCTGGATTGGAAACTGCGGATAGTGTAAGCAGGTCCATGGGCACTAGCACGGTAATGCTCAGGTTTGTGTGGTTACGGAAGTCGGGTTTTGCACCGGACGTACATAACCGCCTCCTGAACATGCCTTTTGACGGGTCTCACCTTTTTGGCAACAAGGCTGACGAGGTTGCAGACCTCAAAAGCAGCGGCCAAATCTTTAGGAGCTGCTATTAGGCAACCTCAGTCTTTTCGTGCGCAAGGACAATCATGGAGGGGACGATACTATCGTTATTATACCTCATACGGGAAGACGAGAGGAATGGCTAGTCAAAGGGGCCAAAGAAAAGCCACTCGTGGTGGACGAGGAAAACGTGCTAAGCCAGCTCCAGCTGCTGCCTCTTTGCCATCAGCGGCTGCAACATCCGCCACAAAATCACTTTGAGGACTTGCTGCGATGGGAACTGCACTTTGCAAATAGTCAGTTGGCAGGTGAATGTCCTCCTGCATCCTCTCCGGTCATGAACAGGCTGATGGGCCTCTCCTTGGCAGGCCCAGGGCTCCTGCTACAAGGGCTGTTGCCACCGCAACAGCTTTCCACTCCAGGGTTCCCTTGTTGAACACCTGCAGGGCCGCAACCTGAAGATCTGTACACACCTTTACAAGGTTTTACTGCGTCGACAGGGATTCTATGACAGGGTCCAGAGTCGGCCTGTCAGTGTTACGTAACCCGTTTTCGTAAGGTCAGTGTCTCCTGTAGTAAGTGTTTCATTGAGGAATACATGGGCGAAACATCCATCAAGAGAACTTTACGGAGTGCAAAGTGATTTGCTATTTCATTCTATTGTCACCATGACAAGGCTGGCACTCGGCTCCTTGTGAATATGGGATGCAATGCTGCCCTGGGCAACTCTAGTGTAATGCTTAGCTCAGGCTCCTGTAAGGGTGCAGAAGTAGGACTCTGACATGGAGGGGTTATAGTGGCTGTTACAGACCTTTATTCAAGTGGAAAAATGAAAATAAAACACTATCTTGCCCTAACTCTAAGAGGGTTGCCCTGCTTCAACCAAAATACTAATGTCTCAGTCGGGATGTCAAGTCAAGATTCCACAGTCATGTGTCAGAATCCTGCATCTGTCCATCACTCTTTGCACTAAACTAAATCGAAAGGGTATCTTCCTGGTCCAGAGGAATGCTCCCTTCTGCTGGACAGAAGACAGTTCTTGGTTTACAAGTTCTCACAGTTCAGTTTCAACTGTTGGCGGGGAATGTCTCCCTTCCCCAACCTTCCTCAGGCTTATGACACAGTTCATCAACTAGTGGGGCATGTCTTGCTTCCCCAATCAGCCTTTCTCAGGCTTCTCCCCAAATGTTGGGGGGTACCTGGCAGATCTGGTTCCCTTCTTCCAGCCTGGATGCATCTCCAGACTCGGGTGGTTTGACCCTCGATTGGCAGACCTGGTACCCTTCCACTCTACCAGGCACTTCGGTTCAGACACAGACTTGGTTTACTCGCCTGCCAAGTCCCGTGTTCACAAGCATTACTTTTCAGTTCTCTTCACAGTTTCTTAGTCCCACATACAGAGTTGGGTCACTCTCCTGCAAAGTACCGGTTTCATAGATATTATTCTCACAGTTCTTATTGCCTTCTCCCTTCCTATTTGACAGCTCTAAATCAACTTCCCTCCAAGTACTGTCACGAGAAAGATTAGGTTTTCTTACTCGTGAAAAGTCTTTTTTAGGCAAGTGTTCCGGACACTATTCTCCTTATTCTGTCTTGATAAGGTTTCTCTTAAGTTCTCTTTCTCCCACTTCTTATGTAATGCATTATTTAGGGTTCCCCGTACCCACCGGGGGTCCCAGACCATAGACTCAGCCACCCAAGTACATTAAGGGCTGTGGCTGCAGTCCTCTGGTCAGTCGTAGGCCTCCCTGTCTCTCTCTCTGACTGGCCGGCTCTCTGGGACTCCTCTCGCTTGCCACAGCAGCTCTGCGGCTCTTGGCCCTACTTGGCCTATGTCTCGGAACTGGACCGCGTGCTCCTGCAGTGTGTCGCTGCCGGTGCCCCTCCCAGCCAGCCTTCGGTTCCGTCGCTGTGTCCGCGGGACAGCATCCTTCCCGCTCTTCACCGACCTGGTACTCTCCTGCTGCGCTCCGCATCAATCTTCTGCTACACACTCTACTCTCACAGGAAGGTTCTGTCCTTTGGCTCCTCCAATGAAGACGTCTCCAGCTTCCCTCAGTTCTCTGCGCTCCGCTGGCGTCCAAGGGTTCCCCTCTCGCTGGTAGGTATGCTGGTTCACAGCCCCTTTTCTTACAGCACATCATTCCTGCTCCTTGCGGGAGGGTTTGACAACCTTTCCTGGTTTACCTCCTCTATTTCAACTACTTTTGGACCAATAGGAAGTGGGTAACTACTAGACTCTTCAGTGTGGTTCCCATAGATAATCTTCATGCTTCCGCACCTCTCCCTCATCACAATACTGATCTTGCCACAGTACTGGGAAAGGGATCTTCACTCAGGTCATCCCACGTCTTCCTCGTCCCAGTACTTTCTCGGGGAGTGGTAGAGTGACAATAGCTCATGACCCTAACATGGAAGGGGTGGTTGTTAGGGTTGTAGGAAGTAGGTCTAGGATCAGATAATTGGCGTGGAGTCGTCCCTAGTCCCATAGGAATCCCTCTCCATGCTGAGTGCCACCTGCAAGTGGGGACTATAGGTTAGCGGCCTCACCTTCCGGCTTTAACTTTTACCATTGTATCCTATGGGACGTGAAACCGGCACAAATGAACTCTGACTCTGCGGTATGTAACTGCCCGTGGATTTTTTCCCTGAATCCCTTGTTGGTTCATTGCGTTCTTGACCAAGATTCTCCATTTCAGAACTTACCTGTGATTTTCTATCCATTGTTAAAGTCATCCCTTGTATTTCTGCAATGGTTTAATGTTAGTAAAACACTGTAACTGGCAACTATGTGTATATGTTTTCCAAGAAATGTATCAGGAATGTAACTGTTACTTTGCTAAACTCTATTGTGGTTCCATCCTCTCTATGGCTTTAATGTATTATACTAGGCCACTGGACATTAATGCTGTTATAAGGCCCTAGGAGGTCTAAATTAACGTAAAGTGTGTTTTGGGCCTAGGGATTCTAAATAAATGTTCCCGTCTTTTAATCCCATAAGCTGCACTACGTGTAGGTGCTGGCCGCCAGGTGTAGGCTCTTCCACATCTAGTGCTGCAAAGTGTTGGGTGCCCACCTGCTTGCTAGGCTTTATGGTTTCATAATTCACCCCCACCTCAAGGAGAGGGCCCACATGTAGACATTGGGCTTAGGAAAGTCCTTGTATAGGCATGGCTGTCTTTATACATGTACCTGGTATTTGTTTAATCCTGTGTATTGTACCATAAAGTACTTATTTGACCTGATAGTTTTTTATGTGTGTGACTTTTTTCAGTATGTCAGTGTGGTGCGTTTTCTAGATGTATGTGTGTGAGGACTAATTGTACTTCTCTACGAACCTACTGCCCTACCTGAGAGTTGAGTCTCATCGCTCTGACCACATTACCCACGTTTCAGAGAGGTTTGGCTTCCCTTTCTTGTCAGTTGTCAGTCTTCCCTCTAGTGTCAACTGTCGCAGGGTGGTACAAGAACTGCCTTCACACAATAGCTGCTGCTTTTGTGCTTCATCTGAACTCTAGACACCTCTGGCGCTATAACCTTTCCAAAGGATTGGCAGCCAGTGAAAGAGTGAATGCAGAAAGTCTTTTCAGCCCTGCCTCCTGATGTGATGACATCTGGTGAGAAATAATGCTGGGCTCTGTTCTGGGTCCATGTAGCCTTATATTGGTACCCTAAGGTTCAGCTCTCCTCTCACATGGACCATCTGCTGGCTCTGCTTCTGCTTGACGTCTCGTGTCCTGCTCTGTTGCCTGCTCAGCGGGCAGCCAGCCTCTGTGATGCATGTGCTCTTCACCTGTATTCTTGCTTCCACTTATAACATGGGTGTGGCTAATACCGGTGCTAAGCCGCTGCTTTCGCCATCATGTTACGTTCACAATAGTAATCGTAAAACACGTATGCTGCTCAGTGCAACTCACATCAGGTACATTACCCAGCAAAGCTCCACACAGTCGAGAGCCACTGGAGAAGGGATTGGGGACTCCAGTACCCGGAGGAAACTGACCGTCCATCGTTCTCTCCCACATTAGTGGTGTTTCTTCCCACTACCTCCCGATTGCAATTTATAATCCTGGGCACTTTGGGTGCGCTTTGAGAAATGTCTATGCCTTAACAGCACTGGCATATACCCTATCTCCCTTGACTATATACCCTTGACTATATTCACTCCCATCCCTCCCTAGACTGCCACTCCCTTTGCCATCCCTCCCTCCCTAGACTGCCACTCCCTTTGCAATCCCTCCCTAGACTGCCACTCCCTTTGCCACTCCTCCCTAGACTGCCACTCCCTTTGCCACTCCTCCCTAGACTGCCACTCCCTTTGCCACTCCTCCCTAGACTGCCACTCCCTTTGCCATCCCTCCCTAGACTGCCGCTCCCTTTGCCATCTCTCCCTAGACTGCCACTCCCTTTGCAATCCCTCCCTCCCTAAACTGCCACTCCCTTTGCAATCCCTCCCTAGACTGCCACTTCCTTTGCCATCCCTCACTAGACTGCCACTCCCTTTGCAATCCCTCACTAGACTGCCACTCCCTTTGCAATCCCTCACTAGACTGCCACTTCCTTTGCAATCCCTCACTAAACTGCCACTCCCTTTGCAATCCCTCACTAGACTGCCACTCCCTTTGCAATCCCTCACTAGACTGCCACTCCCTTTGCAATCCATCACTAGACTGCCACTCCCTTTGCAATCCATCTCTACACTGCCACTCCCTTTGCCATCCCTCCCTAGACTGCCACTCCCTTTGCCATCCCTCCCTAGACTGCCACTCTTTTTGCCATCCCTCCCTAGATGGCCACTCTTTTTGCCATCCCTCCCTAGAGTGCCACTCTTTTTGCCATCCCTCCCTAGAGTGCCACTCTTTTTGCCATCCCTCCCTAGAGTGCCACTCTTTTTGCCATCCCTCCCTAGAGTGCCACTCTTTTTGCAATCCCTCCCTAGACTGCCACTCCCTTTGCAATCCCTCCCTAGACTGCCAGTCCCTTTGCAATCCCTCCCTAGACTGCCGCTCCC
Source organism: Ambystoma mexicanum (assembly GCF_040938575.1). Lineage (NCBI taxonomy): Eukaryota > Metazoa > Chordata > Amphibia > Caudata > Ambystomatidae > Ambystoma > Ambystoma mexicanum. Next base: position 18,251,377 of record NC_090934.1, on the reverse strand, counting down.
TTTGCCATCCCTCCCTAGACTGCCGCTTCCGTTGCCATCTCTCCCTAGACTGCCGCTTCCGTTGCCATCTCTCCCTAGACTGCCAGTCCCTTTGCCATCCCTCCCTAGACTGCCACTCCCTTTGCCATCCCTCCCTAGACTGCCGCTTCCGTTGCCATCTCTCCCTAGACTGCCAGTCCCTTTGCCATCCCTCCCTAGACTGGCACTCTTTTTGCCATCCCTCCCTAGACTGCCACTCTTTTTGCCATCCCTCCCTAGACTGCCACTCCCTTTGCCATCCCTCCCTAGACTGCCACTCCCTTTGCCATCCCTCCCTAGACTGCCACTCCCTTTGCCATCCCTCCCTAGACTGCCGCTTCCGTTACCATCCCTCCCTAGACTGCCGCTTCCGTTGCCATACCTCCCTAGACTGCCAGTCCCTTTTCCATCCCTCCCTAGACTGCCGCTCCCTTTGCCATCCCTCCCTAGACTGCCGCCTCCGTTGCCATCTCTCCCTAGACTGCCGCTTCCGTTGCCATACCTCCCTAGACTGCCAGTCCCTTTGCCATCCCTCCCTAGACTGCCAGTCCCTTTGCCATCCCTCCCTAGACTGCCAGTCCCTTTGCCATCCCTCCCTAGACTGCCGCTCCCTTTGCCATCCCTCCCTAGACTGCCGCCTCTGTTGCCATCTCTCCCTAGACTGCCGCTTCCGTTGCCATACCTCCCTAGACTGCCAGTCCCTTTGCAATCCCTCCCTAGACTGCCACTCCCTTTGCCATCCCTCCCTAGACTGCCGCTTCCGTTGCCATCTCTCCCTAGACTGCCAGTCCCTTTGCCATCCCTCCCTAGACTGCCGCTTCCGTTCCATCTCTCCCTAGACTGCCAGTCCCTTTGCAATCCCTCCCTAGACTGCCACTCCCTTTGCCATCCCTCCCTAGACTGCCGCCTCCGTTGCCATCTCTCCCTAGACTGCCGCCTCCGTTGCCATCTCTCCCTAGACTGCCGCTTCCGTTGCCATCTCTCCCTAGACTGCCAGTCCCTTTGCCATCCCTCCCTAGACTGCCGCTTCCGTTGCCATCTCTCCCTAGACTGCCAGTCCCTTTGCCATCCCTCCCTAGACTGCCGCTTCCGTTCCATCTCTCCCTAGACTGCCAGTCCCTTTGCCATCCCTCCCTAGACTGCCGCTTCCGTTCCATCTCTCCCTAGACTGCCACCCATGTGCATGGATATCGAGAGCAGTTCCTGCAGTTTGTCACCCTTTGCCATCTGAGGGTTCACTGCTCCGGGCGGCCACCATATGCAGGGCTAGGAAGCCCTGCGGGAGTCTTGCATATGTAGAGCAAGAGCACAATATGAAATCGGTCCTCCAGGAGCAAAGCCTCTTGGCAGGTCCTGCCATGGCCTCGCTGCAGCCCTCTTCGGGTGTCACTGTGGCACTGCCATGAGCCATAGTGGGCAGCGACAGTTACACATTCTCTACACAGATCAGCGCAGGTCGGGTCAAGGCCATGCAATGTGTGCCAGCCACTTCCCTGTCACCCTTGTGGGATCTGATTAGGGCACCCCCTATGCTGGGGGTGCTTTCATTTACCCTTAGCCACTCTCGTATCTTTTATCAGGATCTCCAAACCCCACATCCCCTGTAAACTAGGGGCTGATCAAAAGCAGCATTCGCTTGGCATTCTGGGATGCACATGTCTGTTCTTGGTGGGGTGCCTTGGCGCTTTACATGCGTGCATTTGCTTGCAGATGTCTGGCTGGGTTCCAATCACGCTTTATGGGATTTCTTTTCTAGGTAACGCCTCAAAGCGGGAAACTAAAAAAGCCCACCTTCCATTCCAGTCGGACATCCCTCACTGGAGAAGCTGCCGGCTGTGCCACGCCAGTGTCTTCAGGTGCCAAGCCCAGCAGGGCCGGTAAGTCGGGAGGGAAGGCTTGCACTAAGAAGATCTTATAAGATGTTTATGTCCGCTATGATGAGAAATGAGCACCTTGTGTCTATGCCGCTCAGGCTCAGCACCAGGCCTGGCCACTCCACTCGGCAAATAGGCCATTCCATGATGGATGTGCAGCGGCAAGGCAGCAGTGATCTGGGTACTGGCCTGCCTATTTCTATTGGGTCAGCAGAGGTCTTCCTAACTCTAGGAGTTCGGTGGTCCCCCAGAAAAGGTTTTCCACACTGCTACCACCTAGCAATTCTGATGTGTGTGTATATAGGATTTATAAAGTCTGCACTCTGCTGGGAAGCACTAGAATGCATGGGCAGGGACTCAGTCCAGTGACTGAGCGTGTTCGCACTGTACCTCAGGGCAGCAATGATATTTCAGACTCTCAGGATTCCAGCCCACAGTCCTAAGTGTGGTTCAGTGCATGGTGACTCCTTTTCCAAAATATGTAGGCCCACTAGGTGGGCCCAAACTTTCTGCCGAACCATCATTCTATCAGCCTTGTAGCCATAGCGCCTTATAGTGGGTTCAATCAATTCTCCCGTGCCTTTAATGGGCGCTGTAGCCCGATTTGGTGGCTAAAAGTCTGTTAAAACACTGCAAGATACCTGGCTGTTTTTTTAAATTAGAAAGTTGTTTGAGCACTAGCACACAGCGCTCAAACTCGCACAGCTTCCCACCCATGAAAAGGAACCGAAACAAAGATGGCCGCGATGGAAAGAGGCCTGCAGCTCCTTCTGAAATGCTGGCGCCCTGTCCATTTTTTAGATGGTCAGAGAAAGGGGAAGATGTTGGGAGGGTTATTCACAGCCCCTGTTAAATAGCGTTGACCAATGAGGAGGGGGCGTACTGCTGTGTAGTACAGTTAACACTTCGCAGACCTGATGATGAAAGACCCACGTGGACACCTGTGCGTGTGGTTATAGTGTTACAGGAACGCCCGTGGGCGCCCTTATTAAATTTAAGAACAACACAAGATGTAATAATACTCGACAGCAGCCAATGGATGTTGCCCGATGCATAGAGTAGGTTCCTAAGCAGATAGAAGCCACAGAGAGACGATTATGGGGGCGCAATGAATATTAGTCTTATTACAATACTACGCTACGGCGCACTTTCCACTGCTTCAGCACATATATACAGCTCACAGCTAGGTAACCCACCATGGGTTTTATACAACTTTAGAATCACAAGTAGTCATTCAAACATAATTGCATTCAACACTGAAGAGTCAACAGATGTTAAGCACATATTAATACATGTGCCTTATACTTATAAGGCACACAGCAACATATATTTCAGTGTCAGAAGTCCAGCCCTAACCTATACAAATTCTCTGCAGTCTTTTGGGAGTCCCAAAAGGTTCCCGAGGTAAGGGGGAGAGAGGTCCAGGAAGTCCCACTCAGCAAGTGCAGGACAAGTACTGAAGTTAGTGCAGAGCAAATACAGCATGTGAAGTAGTGACTTTGTGACGCAGTAGGGAAGCTGCTGTAGTTCTGTCCCATGACAGAGAGACCCTCACTGAAATGTTCACAGATGCACGTCTTGAATTCATATGATACGATATTTATAACGCACTTAATACCCAGAGGTTTCTAAGCACAGACCCGGGGATCGAACCTGTGGTGCTCCGTGTCGTCTTTCTTCCAAGGCGAGCACGTTGCCCCTGAGCTATCCTCCCGAGACCCAGTTGGAGTTAGGGGACGCCCAGCAACTATGCAGAAAGACTTTAATCTTCCAGCAGGCTTCTCTCTTGGCAAAGGGTAGCAGAGTAGATTTCCAGTGTCCCAGAGCAGCCTGCAGAGTGCCCATGAAGAGTTCCAGCCGATTGTCCGTCTTGGACTCTTCATGTAGGTTCCATCAGTTCGCTTTATTCCGGTTACATTATGTAGCTTATGCTGCTGATTGATACCACTACTCCCATCACCCAAGCAAGAGCTCTCCAGCTGACTCTGTGGAACCTTCACTACAGGCATTCCTTCAATCAAACCTGAACATTCCCTCAGACACACCAACATGCTCTCACGCATGACCAAGCACCTGCATTCACACCAAGCACAATACAACAACCTTGCAACGATGTACATCAAGCGGGACTTGTGACTGGTTGGTCCCATCAGTCAGCAGGAGTAAGGCACCTCGCAGAGGTCTTCCTTGCCGATTAGAAGGTCATGGTTCGCGACACAGTAGTATTGGCTGAGCCATTACTGCTTTCTGCTGCAGCCCTCCCTCGGATTGTTGTCTACTTCGATCTTCTTCAGCTCCAGGTGTCGATTTCTATCAGGGGTCCAGTTTGCCTCCTTATGTGCAGAATCGGGGCTGGGGGCAATCCCAGCCCTCCAGTAAGACATCCAGCTTCCCAGCATCTGACCAGCAACATCTATCCCCTCGAGGTATATGGATAGGGGAAAGACCGCTCCCCTTGCCCACTTCCTGTCCACCAAGGTGTATGAAGAAAGCGGGCTCTCCCCCATGTGGTAAGATAGTGTTGCCCACAAAAGACAGACCATCGTCAACAAGACTTAGAACCAAGGAGAGGCCATTTTCAGTTTACAGTCCCCTTAAGTGCATTATCATGGCTTTAAGGGAAATGTGCCATAGTGCACCTGCAAAAAGTGTTAACTTTAATGATTGCCACCTGTCTGTCCAGAGAATGCCTGGAAAGTAGCAAAAAGGCTAACTAGACAAAAGAGAAGGGGGGAACACCGTGTGCCCACAGCACTAAACCACAAAAGTCATAAAAAGGATAGGACTGACCCCCACACTGTTGGGTCTAGTGACTCACTTGTGAACCCAAAATGACATTGCAAAAGGGATTGTAGGGTTCCCTGAAAGCCCACCACATATGGTGGGGGTGCTGCGATAGGAAACAAAGGAGGGAGGTCTACCCACACTGGAATCTTTAGAAAAAGAGAGTCCAGTGTCCCCGGAACAAAAGAAAACCTCAGAAGGCAAAAGAGATTTAAAAAACGTCAGTCAGCAGTAGGGTTTGGAGGCTCAAGACAGAGGAGGTAAGATTACACAGGTGTGTCTGAGATTAAGTGGGAAGCTACCTGGCGTCACACGCAGCGAGAATAGGGGAGACTTGCGAAGAAGCTATCAGATGGCTTGGAATGCAGGCCAATATATGTGGTTAATGCCCACACTCTGACGTAATTAGCTAATGGGTGCCTCGAGTATGCTAATTATGGGCCTGATCTCTGGACAGGAGGTCCTTAACATGGTCACTAGCTTTTATTGGCCAGTGTAGTCCACTTGTGCGAGTTATAACCCTAAAATAAAACACATAGGATGTCTTCTCCTGAAAATGAAGGAACGAGTTACTAAATACAGATGTCAATTCAACATTTCAAAAACAAAAAAAGTGATGGGTGGAAGGTTTTGAATGAATCTGCACCACTGGCAATTGCTCTGGGCAACCTTCCACACCACAGTTTTTTAGCCCATCTGCGCCATTGCAAAAGGGGTCCAGCCATGTGTAAATCAGTCAGCTGGTGCCGCCAATGGTAGTAGCCCAGCCCGAACTGCTAGGCCAGGTCCCCTCTGCACAGAAAACCAAGCAACCCCAGACATGTTTCGGCCTTGTGGGACCTCCTCAGTGAGGTGCAGCTTGGTCTCCAATGGCGCAGCGAGCAAGGGACCCACGTCTGGGCATACCCTCTCTCACATGAAGAGACAAACTGTGACCACAAAAGTGATGGGTGGAAGGTTTTGAATGAATCTGAACTACTGTCATTGCTCTGGGCAACCTTCCACACCACTGTTTTTTAGCCTGTCTACGCCATTACAAAAGAGATCCAGCCATTTCACATTTGAAGCCAGTTTGAGCTGTTGGCAGATTTTTTGAAGTGCCACGCTGTCGTACTCTGAGATTATAGGCCATACGTGATGTGTAGATAGACCGCTGTAGTGGTTTGAAAACACGTCTGGGCTTGTCGATTATTGAAAGAAGCTCATTATGACAGCAGCGCACTTTCGAGACAGAGCGTGAAATGGGGCAGGGAAGAGGGTGTTCTTACTCAATTATTCTGAAGGGTTGAGGAGGGGGCACTCATTTTCATCTGGATTCGTTTTGTGGGGGCTTTTTCTGTATTTTTGATTCCAATTTTGGGTGCGGTTTCTTTCTGCAATGCAGACACTCGTCGTAGAAGTAATGCAGCTGTTTTGCTGTAACCTGAACATTTATTCCAAATTAGGGCTCTGTTGCCCTATAACCTAAAATTCACTCTGTGGGTGAGGGGCCCCCTGTAATCTGGACGAGCCTTATGGAGTGGAGGAGTGGAGACCTTTTCTGTGATATGTTTTTGTGCGACCTTTTAGTCACCCACTGTTCCCTTCCATAGTCTGCACGGTTAATTGAGAGGGCACTTGCCTGGACTCAGGGAGTCCTTGGAAAGGGTGAAGGTTCCCCCTACATATCACACCCCTTTTCTCTGATCTGGAGGCTCCGAGGAATGTTGTCCTGCCCTATTGCACGAGGGCAGGGGAGAGGGCATGCTTCTTTCAGTCAAGGTAGAAATGTCCTTTTCTGGCTCTTTCTGTGTTGGTAACTGGCATTCTGCAGCATTTTGAAGTCTGCCCTTCCGTAATCTGAAAGCTTCTTTAGGGCAAGGGTGTGCCTTTACTGCTGTTATCTGGAAGGTAATTTTCAAAAGTCTAGAATTATCCCTTTTAATATTCTGAGTATTCCAGAAATAAAAATAAAGTCTTCCTTCTGTAGTTTGTAAACTCATCTGGAAAGGTGGAGCTCCCTCCTGTAATCTGAATTCTGATGGGGAGGGGTCTCTTTCAGTAATCTGAATTATGATGGAGAGGGGTGTCTTTCAGTAATCTGAATTCTGACGGGGAGGGGTCACTTTCAGTAATCTGAATTCTGATGGGGAACGTTCTTTCAGTAATCTGAATTCTGATGGGGAGGGTTCTTTCAGTAATCTGAATTCTGCTGGAGAGGGGTCTCTTTCAGTAATCTGAATTCTGATGGGGAGGGGTCTCTTTCAGTAATCTGAATTCTGATGGGGAGGGGTCTCTTTCAGTAATCTGAATTCTGATGGGGAGGGTTCTTTCAGTAATCTGAATTCTGCTGGAGAGGGGTCTCTTTCAGTAATCTGAATTCTGATGGGGAGGGGTCTCTTTCAGTAATCTGAATTCTGACGGGGAGGGGTCTCTCAGTAATCTGAATTCTGATGGGGAGGGTTCTTTCAGTAATCTGAATTCTGCTGGAGAGGGGTCTCTTTCAGTAATTTGAATTCTGATGGGGAGGGGTCGCTTTCAGTAATCTGAATTCTGCTGGGGAGGGGTCTCTTTCAGTAATCTGAATTCTGATGGGGAGGGTTCTTTCAGTAATCTGAATTCTGCTGGAGAGGGGTCTCTTTCAGTAATCTGAATTCTGATGGGGAGGGGTCTCTTTCAGTAAACTGAATTCTGATGGGGAGGGGTCTCTCAGTAATCTGAATTCTGATGGGATGGGTCTCTTTCAGGAATCTGAATTCTTCTGGGGAAGGGGTCTCTTTCAATAATCTGAATTCTGCTGGAGAGGGGTCTCTTTCAGTAATCTGAATTCTTCTGGGGAAGGGGTCTCTTTCAGTAATCTGAATTCTGATGGGGGTCTCTTTCAGTAATCTGAATTCTGATGGGATGGGTCTCTTTCAGTAATCTGAATTCTGATGGAGAGGGTTCTTTCAGTAATCTGAATTCTGCTGGGGAGGGGTCTCTTTCAGTAATCTGAATTCTGATGGGGAGGGGTCTCTTTCAGTAATCTGAATTCTGCTGGGGAGGGGTCTCTTTCAGTAATCTGAATTCCGATGGGGAGGGGTCTCTTTCAGTAATCTGAATTCTGATGGGGAGGGGTCTCTTTCAGTAATCTGAATTCTGATGAGGAGCGTTCTTTCAGTAATCTGAATTCTGCTGGGGAGGGGTCTCTTTCAGTAATCTGAATTCTGGTGGGGAGGGGTCTCTTTCAGTAATCTGAATTCTGGTGGGGAGGGGTCTCTTTCAGTAATCTGAATTCTGATGGGGGGTCTCTTTCAGTAATCTGAATTCTGATGGGATGGGTCTCTTTCAGTAATCTGAATTCTGATGGGGAGGGGTCTCTTTCAGTAATCTGAATTCTGCTGGGGCGGTGTCTCTTTCAGTAATCTGAATTCTTCCGGGGAAGGGGTCTCTCAGTAATCTGAATTCTGATGGGGGAGGGGTCTCTCAGTAATCTGAATTCTGATGGGGGAGGGGTCTCTCAGTAATCTGAATTCTGATGGGGAGGTGTCTCTTTCAGTAATCTAAATTCTGAAGGGAAGGGGTCTCTTTCAGTAATCTGAATTCTGCTGGGGAGGGGTCTCTCTCAGTAATATGTATTCTGATGAGGAGGGATCTCTTTCAGTAATCTGAATTCTTCTGGGGCAGGAGTCTCTTTCAGTAATCTGAATTCTGCTGGGGAGGGGTCTCTTTCAGTAATCTGATTTCTGCTGGGGAGGGGTCTCTCTCAGTAATCTGAATTCTGCTGGGGAGGGGTCATTCTCAGTAATCTGTATTCTGCTGGGGAGGGGTCTCTCTCAGTAATCTGAATTCTGGTGGGGAGGGGTCTCTTTCAGTAATCTGAATTCTGGTGGGGAGGGGTCTCTTTCAGTAATCTGAATTCTGATGGGGAGGGGTCTCTTTCAGTAATCTGAATTCTGATGGGGAGGGGTCTCTTTCAGTAATCTGAATTCTGATGGGATGGGTCTCTTTCAGTAATCTGAATTCTGATGGGGAAGAGGTCTCTTTCAGTAATCTAAGTTCTGATGGGGAGGGGTCTCTTTCAGTAATCTGAATTCTGATGGGATGGGTCTCTTTCAGTAATCTGAATTCTGATGGGATGGGTCTCTTTCAGTAATCTGAATTCTGATGGGGAGGGGTCTCTTTCAGTAACCTGAATTCTGCTGGGGAGGGGTCTCTTTCAGTAATCTGAATTCTTCCGGGGAAGGGGGGTCTCAGTAATCTGAATTCTGATGGGGGAGGGGTCTCTCAGTAATCTGAATTCTGATGGGGGAGGGGTCTCTCAGTAATCTGAATTCTGATGGGGGAGGGGTCTCTCAGTAATCTGAATTCTGATGGGGAGGGGTCCCTTTCAGTAATCTAAATTCTGAAGGGAAGGGGTCTCTTTCAGTAATCTGAATTCTTCTGGGGAGGGGTCTCTTTCAGTAATCTGAATTCTGCTGGGGAGGGGTCTCTTTCAGTAATCTGAATTCTGCTGGGGAGGGGTCTATCTCAGTAATCTGTATTCTGATAAGGAGGGATCTCTTTCAGTAATCTGAATTCTTCTGGGGCAGGAGTCTCTTTCAGTAATCTGAATTCTGCTGGGGAGGGGTCTCTTTCAGTAATCTGATTTCTGATGGGGAGGGGTCTCTCAGTAATCTGTATTCTGCTGGGGAATGGTCTCGCTCAGTAATCTGAATTCTTCTGGGGAGGGGTCTCTCTCAGTAATCTGAATTCTTCTGGGGAGGGTTCTCTTTCAGTAATCTGAATTCTTCTGGGGAGGGGTCTCTTTCAGTAATCTGTATTCTGCTGGGGAGGGGTCTCTCTCAGTAATCTGAATTCTGCTGGGGCAGGAGTCTCTTTCAGTAATCTAAATTCTGCTGGGGAGGGGTCTCTTTCAGTAATCTAATTTCTGATGGGGAGGGGTCTTTCTCAGTAATCTGTATTCTGATGGGGAGGGGTCTCTCAGTAATCTGAATTCTGATGGGGAGGGGTCTCTCAGTAATCTGTATTCTGATGGGGAGGGGTCTCAGTAATCAGTATTCTGATGGGGCAGGAGTCTCTTTCAGTAATCTGAATTCTTCTGGGGCAGGAGTCTCTTTCAGTAATCTGAATTCTGCTGGGGAGGGGTCTCTTTCAATAGCATTGGATCTTTCATGGATTCACATGCTTAGAATATTCCCCGTCGTCAGGCTGGGAACCCTCGCTATATTTATAAAGACCTTTCCATAGGAAAAAAATTTGACACTTCTATGTCCTATCTACGTTGTTTTTAGGCTGTGTACGCCTGACCCAATAGGACGTAGGGATATAAATAGCCCCGCCCTCGCGGCTCCCTTCAGATTTCAACCGTCTCCAAAGTAGCGGGAGCACCTCGTGTTTGTTTCTACTTTGGGGCAAGGTTGAGTTCTACTCTGGTCAGTTGAAAATGTCCAGAAAGGCGTTATTCCGTCCGTGTGCCACCCGTGGACTGAAAAAAGTTTATGAAGGAGATGGGCACAAGAATTGTTTGTACTGTCTGCACCCTCACCACTCGGTGGACAGTTATGAGATCTGCAAAGGCTCCTCATAGAAGACGCTAAAGGATAGGAATAGACGCCTGGTGATGTTGTTACGTAATGAGCAGAGACCGGCTCAACTGAATATTGCAATTCATGCAGTAACCTGGTTGGGTTGGTGATCCTGAAGCAGCAACGGCAGAAGTAAGAGACCCCCTGAGGATCCTGCCCCCACACCGCAATGGAACAGCGCACAGTGTAAGGAGCACGAGCCCCAGGGAATCCCTCTGGGGAAGAAAACCCTGGACGATCTAGACGAGTGCATCTCGGGTGGATGGATGTCTTCTGTTGTGAATTCTCTGTATTGCGGGAAGCCGAGACTCTAAAGGGTAAGAAGAATGATTGGTGAGTGTGTGATTGATAAGAGATGGAGTGATCGCGATGGAAAGAAAGGAGGAAGGTCTTACGGGAATTCCAGTACCCGGAAAGACTCTACATGGAGCGAAGAAAACCCCTGGAAAGGGAACCCGTCTGGAAGGAATCTCCCAATTGATCCGGGGGATCCTGTAACGGGAGGTAAGTAAGTGCAGGAAATGGAATAAGGTAGGAACAGAGAAAGGGGAAGAGACCACTCACTGTGTTAGGCGGGAGGAGTATCAAGAGTTCGCCCGATCGCGGACTGAAAGGAGGACAGGAGGCTGAATTCGGCAGACCCGGAAGTACGGGCGAACTCAGGCGAATCGCTGGGAAATGGCACTGAAAAGATGCTCTGCGGTACAAAATAGAGTGGTTAGTATAAGAAGGAAAGAAAAAGGGAGAAAGAAGGTTAGAGGAAACTGATTCTCCCTAGATGCGAACTTACGGAGCGTCTCTGAAAACAGTAGCGATGCTACGAAGAGAGCCCCGCTTCTGCTTTAAAGGGATCACATGACTTGCATCCGACGTTCGTTGAGGACATGGAAAGTCTAGACAGCTAATATGTCATGATCTCTGCTTCCAAAAGGTCAGGGTTTTCCCAACTCCCTTGGAAGCAGATCCATAACCCAGGTTCCGAGTGCCAACCAGTCCCAATTGGGACCTTTTGGACCCAGTCCTGGTGCCAGTGGCACCAGGCTCATAAATATGCCCAGTCCCAGCGCTGGAAGCGCCGGGCTCATAATGCTTGGGTGGACTTACCTGCAGCAGACCATGCTGCTTACTTGCCTGCCAGTTGAGCCTCTGATCCTCTTCTGTTTGGAACTACTTTTCCTGTTGGGTGGGGCTGGAGCCACTCCCTAGATTTAGAACACTGGAACTCTTCTGGAAGGCAGGAACTCTTTTCTTACCAGGAACTCTTTTCTTACTTAGGCGTGGCTGTGGAAGGAGACATCTAAGCACTACAGGAGGCTATTTAAACCACACCCGGTGGATGAATCTTGCTTTGCGTTATTCTGCACCCTCTCCAGCAGGACGCTCATCGTGTCTTCTGCATCCAGTCCTGGGCCTAAGGAAAAAGGCTTACCATCCTGAATCCAGTCTTCAGCAACACCTATAAAGACAAGAAAGAACAGGTTAGCATTCCGGCATCTGAAAGGCAAAGGCTTACCATCCTGAATCCAGTCTTCAGCAACACCTATAAAGACAAGAAAGAACAGGTTAGCATTCCGGCATCGGAAAGGCAAAGGCTTACTAACTCTTCGCACGCTCCGGAGGCCTTCGGCGCTGCATCCGCATCTGAAAGACAAAACAAGGTGCGTTTAAAGACATTGGGGAACTTTAATACTCACGTGCCATTACTCCTTTCCACATCTAATCCAGTGGGTATTCCGGCACCCTGCAGCCGCTCCGAACTCGTACCTGCAAAATAAAAAGACAGTTAGAGCGCATCGTGAAGCAGGCAACAAGCGCTTACTCACGTGCTTCCAGGCGCTTCTATTCATCACACGGGCTCCATCTTCAACTCACTTCAGCCCGTCATCCGCCATCGCCGGAACCCTGCAAAACAAGAGACATCATTACTAAAGACTTTAAAAAGACATTTGAATGACTCGAAACTTACCGTTCGTGCAGTAAATGACGGACAGCAGTCCTCTGAAGTCAAGAGGCCTGCGCTACCTATCCAGTGAAGAAACTGGCTACAGCACCCTGCCCCGAGGCAGTTTGAGAGCTCGGCATTCACTTACCTAAGACATCTTACTCTACACGTCAGGCATACAGTGCACAGAGGTCCAGCCCAAAGAGCCAACCGGGTGCTACACATCACCTTTGAAGATACGGTAGTCGCCCAGTCAAGACCGGCGCCTCTGCGAGAATCAGGTGAGCGTTACAGAACGCAAAGCCTACCGCAAAACTCTCTCCCAGGCGCTATGGAAACCTCAGATACTGACCCCCTAGCCCGGTTACTTGGGGAACTAAGGGCAGAAGTGCATGCAACTCGTCAGGAAACGAATGCTCTAAGAAGGGAACTAATTATTTCCAAGGAGAGAACAGACAATCTTGCTAGACAAGTGCTACAGTCACAAGCCGGACAGACCCCGTTACCCGCATCAGGGGCAAATCTTCCTTCAACATCCTCTATGACTCCAGTGCAGATCAACCTACCTGGGAATGTACCTCTGGCTCCGCCCGAGCGATTTTCTGGTGACCCAAAGAGGTTTGCAGTATTTATCAATCAGTGCCGGTTGCACTTCTTATGCCGGCCAGCAGCCTTTCCAACTGATCAAGCTAAAGTAGCTTTTGTACTTTCGTACCTTAGTGGCAATGCGGCAGACTGGTCGATCCCTCTAGTTCATCAAGATGATCCGGTTCTCCATGATTTTCAAGCCTTTCAGCTTAGTATGGAAAAACTGTTCGCAAGACATTCACAGGGACAGGCCTTGGACAATGAGCTTCTTTCGTTGCGACAGGGTAATCAAGACCTTTTGGCTTATATTGCATCTTTCAATAGACTAATAGTGGAAACTCAATGGCCTGAGGACAAAAGGATTACGCTGTTTTATAGAGGTCTACGTGGAGAGCTCAAAGACGTTTTAGCCCAAGTAGTGAATCCCCCACAAGACTGTTCGGATTACATAGACTTGGTCGTTCAAATAGATCACAGGCTGCAGAACAGGAAGGCCGATCGTTCCAAGTTTGATGCTCGAGTATTTTCCAAACCGCCAACTCCTTCCAAAGGAGTAGACTCCGGGCAATCCATGCAAATAGGGGGTCTGAGAGGTCCTCTAACACAACGGGAGCGGGAAAGGAGGAAACAGTTGCAATTATGCCTATATTGCGGAAACTCAGGGCACTTTCTTCGAGACTGTCCGGTGAAACCTGCCAAGAAGGCAGTAGGAGCTGCAGTTACCAAAGTTACAAACTCTGAGCAGGGAAACGACCTCGCCCGACAAGAATAGAGGTCCTCTTGCCGAGCGTAAAAACCAGTTCCGTGACCTCGCATTTCGTGATACCTATGGCCCTCATTAGCCCTGATAATCCGGATCGATTACATGCAATTGAAGCTTACGTCGACAGCGGTGCCATCGGCAATTATGTGGATCATGAAATGGTTTTTAGGATGAATCTAACTCTTTGTCCCAAGGCTGTAAAGGACGTCATTACTACGGTGGATGGTACGGAGATAGCCTCCGGGCCAGTAACGCATACCACTCAAGAAGTGACGCTAGTAAGTCAAGATGGACACCATGAGAAGATCGTGTTCGATGTGATCAAGGCCCCTCAGTTTCAGATTATTCTAGGAATACCTTGGTTAGAGAAACACAATCCTCTGATCGATTGGCGAGCAAGAACTGTCCAGTTTCCAGAATGTGTCTCTACTTGTCACCCTCCACCTGGTGTTGCACTGGCCGCAATTTCTTCAGAGACTCCCCAGTTACCTCCCGAATACCTAGAATACCAAGATGTTTTCCGGAAGGATCAGGCTAACTCTCTACCTCCTCATAGGTCTTATGACTGCCAGATAGACCTGATACCTGGATCTACTCCTCCTTGTAGTAGAATTTATGCCCTCACCGAGCCTGAGAACCTTCACCTTCGACAATACCTGGATCAATACCTGGCAAATGGGTTTATTCGTCCTTCCAAGTCCCCTGCTTCTTCAGCTTTGTTCTTCGTTCCAAAAAAGGAAGGAGACCTTAGAACTTGTATCGATTATCGCTCCCTGAACCAGATCACCATTAAGAATAGATATCCGTTACCTTTGATCCCTGAACTCCTGGACCAAGTCAGAAAAGCATGCATATATACAAAGCTGGATCTTAGAGGAGCTTACCACTTGGTACGAGTAAAAGAGGGCGATGAATGGAAGACGGCCTTCCGCACCAAGTATGGGCTATTTGAATATCAGGTCATGCCCTTCGGACTTTGCAATGCCCCGGCCGCCTTTCAATATTTTATGAACGATGTCCTCAGAGAGCTCATAGATGTATGTGTTGTTGTTTACATTGACGACATCCTCGTTTATTCTTCATCGGAATCTGAACATCGGAAACACGTGAAAATGGTCCTCGAAAGATTGCGTCAACACAAACTTTTCGCTAAGTTGGAAAAATGTGTTTTCAACGTGACTGAAGTTGAATTCTTGGGATTCATATTATCACCTGGCGGGGTGCGAATGGATTCAAAGAAGGTCGATGCAGTTCTCAAATGGCCATCACCATCCTCCGTAAAAGGTGTGCAAAGCATGTTAGGCTTCGCTAACTTTTACCGCAGGTTTATCCCCGAGTTCTCTCGAATAGTCCAGCCCATCACTGCCTTGTTAAAGAAAAACAAACGTTTTGAATGGTCTACCGAGGCGGAACAAGCTTTCCAGGATTTGAAGACTAAATTTATCTCTGCACCAATCTTAAAACACCCTCGCCCCGAACTCCCCTACATCGTGGAAACTGATGCTTCAAGCCTTGCCATGGGGGCAGTTCTATCACAAAAGGACCCGGTAACCAATCAGTTGCATCCCGTGGCATTTTGGTCCCGCAAATTCTCGCCTCCTGAAGTCAATTACACGATTACTGACAAGGAACTTCTGGCTATCAAGTCTGCCTTTAAGGCTTGGCGGCATTATCTGCTGGGGGCCCGACACACCGTTACTGTGATTACGGATCACCGAAACCTGCAATATTTGAAAACCGCAAAAGCCCAATCCTCTAGACAACTCCGTTGGGCATTATTCTTTGCCGAGTTTGACTTCATAATTACCTATCGACCTGGTACAAAAAACGGTAAAGCTGATGCCCTTTCTCGGATGGGAGTGGAAGAACACTTGATCAACCCTAAACCTGTACCAATCATTCCCGAACAAAGAATTCTGGGTGTAATCGCCACAGAATCCATAGAGGAAGTTAAGGATAAAGCCAGGCAACTTGTAACTCCAGCAGATATACAGAATTGGCATCTGCAGGGAAAGGACTTTGCAGTAAAGGACAACTTTATTGTATTTCCAAGAACGATTATACCTACCCAGCACAGATTTACAGAAAAAAGTAATCTCTTGTTATCACGACTCTTTAATGGAAGGTCATCCTGGTATAGCCAAGACCTCAGAAAAGATCAAGCGCTACTTCTGGTGGCCGTCTTGGAAAAAAGATATCAGAGACTTTATAATGTCCTGTGGAGTATGCGCCCAAAACAAGAGTCAAAAGGAAAGACCAGCAGGCCTCTTTAAGCCCTATTGACATCCCACCTCGCCCTTGGCATACGCTTTCTATGGACTTCATCACCGATCTACCTCCATGCTCCGGATACAATACGATTCTAGTAATCGTGGACTTATTCTCCAAGATGGCGCATTTCATTCCGCTCAAAGGCTTGCCAACAGCAGCAACTCTGGCCCGAGAATTTCTCGAAAACATCGTCCGACTGCACGGTTTTCCTTCGGTTCTAATTTCGGATCGAGGTAGTCAATTTATTTCTCATTTTTGGCGAAGTTGCTGTCGGTCGGCTCAAATTGATGTGAGACTATCGACCAGTCACCACCCTCAGACCGACGGACAAACCGAGAGGACCAATCAAACTCTGGAACAGTATTTACGCTGCATGCTGCAACAAACTGAAAAAACTTGGAAAGATATCCTTTGGATAGCCGAGTATGCCTACAATAACTCTGTCCACTCGGGAACTGGGAAAACCCCGTTTTTTCTTTTGTACGGCAGTCACCCTCGAACCTCGGAGTTGGATCCCCTCCAAGATCTTGAAACACCAGCAGGAGACTACCTGCATTCTACAATCACCCAAGCCTTTAAGGAAGCTGTTTCTCACCTTCAAAGGGCTAAAGAACAATACAAGAAAGGAGCAGATCAACATCGGAAGGAAGCCCCTCACTATCAAGTAGGGGATCAAGCCTGGTTATCCACCAAATATCTATCTCTAAAAGGGCCACGCACATTCAACCCAAGATACCTTGGTCCCTATTCCATCACTACCATAGTAAACCCAGTAGCGGTCAAGTTGGACTTGCCCCCGCACATGAAGATACATCCGGTCTTCCACGTCTCTCTATTAAAACCCGTGCAACCTCAAACCCGACTAACCAAATCTCCAAAACCTATCCTAGTGGATGGAGAACTCGAGTTTGAAGTCAAAAGCATTCTGGACTCCAAGATCTCCAAATCTAAACTATTCTACCTAATTGACTGGAAAGGCTACGGCCCCCAAGAGAGATCCTGGGAACCTGCTGAATATGTCCACGCTCCTCGCCTAATCAAAAGATTTCACCGAACATTTCCTGACAAGCCAAAACCCCCGGAGAAGCCCGGTTTGGGAGGGGCCTTGAGGGGGGGTACTGTCATGATCTCTGCTTCCAAAAGGTCAGGGTTTTCCCAACTCCCTTGGAAGCAGATCCATAACCCAGGTTCCGAGTGCCAACCAGTCCCAATTGGGACCTTTTGGACCCAGTCCTGGCGCCAGTGGCACCAGGCTCATAAATATGCCCAGTCCCAGCGCTGGAAGCGCCGGGCTCATAATGCTTGGGTGGACTTACCTGCAGCAGACCATGCTGCTTACTTGCCTGCCAGTTGAGCCTCTGATCCTCTTCTGTTTGGAACTACTTTTCCTGTTGGGTGGGGCTGGAGCCACTCCCTAGATTTAGAACACTGGAACTCTTCTGGAAGGCAGGAACTCTTTTCTTACCAGGAACTCTTTTCTTACTTAGGCGTGGCTGTGGAAGGAGACACCTAAGCACTACAGGAGGCTATTTAAACCACACCCGGTGGATGAATCTTGCTTTGCGTTATTCTGCACCCTCTGCAGCAGGACGCTCATCGTGTCTTCTGCATCCAGTCCTGGGCCTAAGGAAAAAGGCTTACCATCCTGAATCCAGTCTTCAGCAACACCTATAAAGACAAGAAAGAACAGGTTAGCATTCCGGCATCTGAAAGGCAAAGGCTTACCATCCTGAATCCAGTCTTCAGCAACACCTATAAAGACAAGAAAGAACAGGTTAGCATTCCGGCATCGGAAAGGCAAAGGCTTACCAACTCTTCGCACGCTCCGCAGGCCTTCGGCGCTGCATCCGCATCTGAAAGACAAAACAAGGTGCGTTTAAAGACATTGGGGAACTTTAATACTCACGTGCCATTACTCCTTTCCACATCTAATCCAGTGGGTATTCCGGCACCCTGCAGCCGCTCCGAACTCGTACCTGCAAAATAAAAAGACAGTTAGAGCGCATCGTGAAGCAGGCAACAAGCGCTTACTCACGTGCTTCCAGGCGCTTCTATTCATCACACGGGCTCCATCTTCAACTCACTTCAGCCCGTCATCCGCCATCGCCGGAACCCTGCAAAACAAGAGACATCATTACTAAAGACTTTAAAAAGACATTTGAATGACTCGAAACTTACCGTTCGTGCAGTAAACGACGGACAGCAGTCCTCTGAAGTCAAGAGGCCTGCGCTACCTATCCAGTGAAGAAACTGGCTACAGCACCCTGCCCCGAGGCAGATGGAGAGCTCGGCATTCACTTACCTAAGACATCTTACTCTACACGTCAGGCATACAGTGCACAGAGGTCCAGCCCAAAGAGCCAACCGGGTGCTACACATCACCTTTGAAGATACGGTAGTCGCCCAGTCAAGACCGGCGCCTCTGCGAGAATCAGGTGAGCGTTACATAATACTAGCACAGGGAGAATTGGCTGACTTCAGTGAGATGGAGTGTTGTATTGAACCACAGAACCTTTTCTTGTAAAACAATGACCATCGCCTAAATGGTGTAACAGATGTGGCTAAATAAAGGAACCTATCCATCAGAGGTAGGATCGGCACGCAGCCTGGCATCCAGGTCCAAGGTGGAATCCCATCGCTGGTCGGTGTCGGCAGAGCCTCCTTTCGATGGAGAAACGTCCTTCAGAAAAACATCAGGCGAAAGAATCCTCATAGAGATATGGACAAGATCGCCATCAAGGAAAGTCTTCATCGAAAAAAAAGGCAAGGACCCTTCGAAGACCACCTACTCAGGCGACCATCACAGGTCGTCCTCCAGTAGAGAATTGACAAAGGCATAAATCTGCCTCAAAAAAGGCGGGATCACCTAAGGAGTCTGCGTCACAGCCTATACCATCGTCCACAGAGACTCTGTTGCTTACAAGAGTGTTACTATCGACACAGGCAACGCCTGTAGTGGCCCCGGTGAATACGATGGCGACGATAGACTTATCCATGTTGACATCGTCAACGGTAGAGCCTCCACGGGCGTGGCAGCCGGAGGTGTACAATGCGGTTCTACCGGAGACCTTACTTCAGTCAGAGGCGGCCTGCTCAGTATCATCCATGGAGGAGGATAGAGAACAGATCGCTGGTCCAGCAGATCTGGGGCTGCAAGGAGTGGCATCGTCGACGATTGCGGGGGGGCATAATGTCCCTGCTTCGTCGTCGTCATCGTTATTAAGCCTTCAATCTATATTATCCTTGCAAGTGCTGTCCACTCTATAGTCTCTCCTGAAGTGGCTGGATGAGAAGTTACCCTTCATAGACGCACCTTCGGGGATGTCGACGAGAGCTGCCGACGACAAACTGGGTCCTTCTACACGAGTTACGGAAAATCCAGCCTCCCGACCAGTGAACGAAGAACCACCACGCTCATACCCGGAAGAAGGGGAGTTACAAGATTCAGAGTCGGAACCTAGAGACTCTTTCAGAGGTATCCTCATCCCCTTCGAGGGGTCCTACATGGTAGTCGGAAGCAGAGATCGAAGCACCTAGGAGCCCGGCTCAACCATCACCACCGGACGACATCGGTGCTCTTCACGCGATGATGGGCAAAGCTTTTATTGAATTTGGTCTGAGCCCAGAGGAAGAAAAGGAGGAGTGCTTCTTGTTCGACCATATGGGGAAAAGAAGGAAGTCAGTATTCTCGGTTCCCATTCTAGACCACGTCTGGCAGGAAGGTTTGAGGACTCTGCGCCATCCATTTTCTGAACCAGCGATAAAGGGCAGGTTGGAGAAGAAATTCAAGGCTCCAGACTCTACGCCTAAATGCTTGACTGCTCAACCATCTCCAGAGTCAGTGGTGTCTGCTGCAGCAGCTAGGAAGGCCAGATCGCAGCACAAATGTTCTACCCCTCCGGATAATGAGACTAGAAGACAGGACGCGTTTGGCAAAAAGGTTCTGTCCGTAGGAGTGACGACAGTTAAAGCAGCTAACTCGCTGGCAATTATGGCAAGATATGACAGAGAGATGTGGCATCGTTTGGCCCCTATACTAGAACACCTTCCTGAAGAACATAGAAAGTCGGCCATGTTACTGGTCCGGGAAGGGGAAGAAGCGTCGAACCACTCGATTAACATTGCCGTGGATTTGGCAGAGTCCTGGTTTTAAGCAAATAAACAACAGAGTAGTTTTGAGAAGGCAAGCCTGGCTGAAATGTACTAACTTCAGACCGGAAGTTCAGTACAAGGTACTCGATATGCCGTGTGAGGGTGATTAACTGTTCGGAGAGAAAGTCGACGAGGTCTTGAAAGGTATGGAAGAGGATACGGATACGGCCAGGTTGCTAGGAGCCCTACAAAGTGGAAGAGCTTTTCGATCTTTTCGTCCCTACTGCGGAGCATCAGGAAATGCCTTCTTTACTGCATTGAGAGACCGAAACTTACGCAGGTCATCATACGCCTGCCAAGGTTATAGACGGGCGGTCCAGGCAACGCGAAGAGGCCGAAACTACCAGGGTTCGAGAAGAAGAGGATATTCATCGTCAACAAAGGACAGGCCGTCAAAGTCACAACAATGACATGTTGCAGGACGTCCTGGGAGGAAGGGTGGCCTGTCGCGTCGACGAATGGAAAGGTATAACAGACTGCTGGGTATTACATGATAAAACTAGGCCACTCTCTGCAGTTCAAGGAAACACTGTCACAAATTCCACCCGTGTATTCGGCGCAACCCCATCTTCGCATATTACATCAAGAAGTGGAGCTTATGCTGCAGAAAGGGGCTATAGAATTCGTTCCAGTGGCCGAGAGGGGTCAGGGAGTTTACTCTTGTTACTTCGTGGTCAAAAAACCCAACGGCAAATGTCGACCCATTCTGGACCTTCGGACCCTCAACAAGACCCTAAAAAGTTTAAAGTTCAAGATGCTTACACTTCAGGAGGTCATCCGGTCAGTACAGCCGGAAGATTTTCTGGCGGCGTTAGATCTACAGGACGCATATTTTCATATACCGGTACGTCAACGACACAGAACATTTCTAAGGTTCGTAGTCGGTCGAAACCATTACCAGTTCAAAGTACTCCCTTTCGGACTAAAGTTGTCTCCCAGGACGTTCACAAAGTGTTTGGCTCCAGTGGCAGCGTGGCTGCGAAGAAGAGGTCATCATGTTTGCCCATATCTGGACGATTGGCTGATAAGAGGCTTGTCTCCGAGCATACCTCAAGCAAGCCTTAAGGCCACCATGCAACTTCTGAAATGCTTGGAGTTTGTGAAAAACTTTGAGAAATCCTCGCTATCGCCCTCAAGGATCTTAGTATTTCTGGGTGCGGAGTTCCAAACCCAATCAGGGCTAGTGAGGCCCTCAGTGGAAAGAATTCAGAAACGGACTCAAAAGGCAAAGGAATGGAGAGTGGGCACCAGGGTGTCAGTCAGAAAATACATGTTGCTGCTAGGAGCCTTAGCATCTTGTATGCCATTGGTAAACAATTGCCATCTCTTCATGAGGCCGATACAAGAGTTTCTGGCAGACCGGTGGTCCCAGAGTCGGGGCCTTTGGTCGGACAAGCTGAGCATCAACCACGATCTTTGGCAGGCACTTCAGTGGTGGCAGCTCTTCAAAAACCTGACAAAGGGTATGCCCATGCAGGGGCCGGATTTCCAAGCAACAGTAGTGACGGATGCATCTCTGAATGGATGGGGAGCTCATCTAGGCCCCCTACAAGTTCAAGGTCCGTGGTCCCCAGCGGAGTCTACTCTTCACATAAACGTGCTGGAGTTAAGAGCGGTAAGTTGGGTGCTGAAGTCCTTTCTGCCGCGCAAACGAGCGTCGGTTGTCAGCCTACTAACGGACAATACAACAACGATGTTCTATCTCAGGAAGCAAGGGGGCACACGGTCAAGGACGCTTTCGAGCGAAGCTCAGAAAATATGGCATTGTGCCCTCGAACAGAATATCACCATAATGACTTACCATCTTCCAGGGGTAAAGAATATACAGGCAGACTCACTCAGCAGGGAACTGAACCAACTGCACGAGTGGGAGCTGGACGACGGTCAGCTAGCGAAAGTCTTCAGAAAATGGAGTCATCCACCCTTGGATCTGTTTGCGACTCAAGAGAACAAGAAGTGTGCACGGTTCGCAAGCAGGTGGCCACAGCCCGAATCGATGGGGGAGGCGTTCTCCTTCCCGTGGACGAACAAGTTTGCTTACGAGTTTCCTCTGTTTCCACTCATCCAACGGACACTCCAGTGGATTCACAGGTATCCGTGCCGGGTGATTGTGGTGCCTCCTTATTGGGCAAGACAGTCATGGTTCTCAGATCTACTGCAACTGTTGATAGCGAAGAGAGGGCGCTAGAGGGCCAACCAAGATGGCCGCTCTCACCTGAGCTCCCGCTCTGCCCGAAATAAATCCTGCTGAATCCTGCGGTTCCCGGCTGCACATTGGAAAACAGAAGGCTTCTCCCGGCTTCTGGGTGCTCTGAACATTCCTCGGCGGAATCTGGAGGAAAATCGACCAGCTCGGGACCCCACATCACTGCATCGGCGTGGGGGCCGGGGCCTGTCTGGGCGCCGGACGGACGCCGAGGAGAGAGGTGTGGCTTGGCGGAGGACGCGGAACAGCCGTTCCTTCCCTCGGAAATCCATCATCCACGAGCGCCGGCAGCCCTCGTGGGGTGCCGCCGCCCCCCCCCGGAGCCGGTCTGGGTCCCGTCGCATGCTGGTGCGGCGTCGGAGCTCCGGACACAAGGCTGAGGCCTGGGCTGGTGGAGACGCCGAGGGCCCATCCTTCCCGAGACCACCTCGCCGGCGGACCCCCAGGAGGCTGGGTGTCGCCGCTTGACGATCTGCAGTGGCCCCCCCCTCCTCCCGGCTGCGACTCCTGCACGCCGATCGGGGTGACGTCCCTCCCGATTCCCCAGGGCTGCTGTGCCAGGCCGCGCCGATCCGGGAGGCGGAGACGCGAGCGGTGGAGGTCGGGACACCCGTCCGAAGGACAAGACCTGAGGTACGTGCCGAAGATCTCCGTGAGCCACGAGAATATTTTGCTTCACTCCTAAAACGCGGCCCCCGGCGAAGCTGTCCGTTAGTGGCGACGACCCAGGGGGCTGATCTCCCCCAGGGCCTTGGTGAGGCCCAGTCTCGGCCACATCGCCCCAAATCTCCTGACACTGTACTGGTAGTCACACCTCCGCCAGCCTAACGTCACTCCCGCCACCAATTCTCCCCCAGTCTCGGCAACAACTACAAGCCACCTAGCCGCCACGGACCCTCTTTGCTTGGAAGGCTCACATACATAAGCCAAGATGGGCAAAGTGGACAAACTACAAAAAAAGCTGACATTTGATAGCAACACGGCACCCAAAACCCCAAACCCACAACAAGAAGATGACCCACCACCATGCAGCTCTGGGCAACCAGTAACCGAAAGTTATCCGATGGAAATAAAAGAACTCCTTTTAGATCTAAAAGCAGGCATAGGGAGTCTGAACAACAAGCTGGACAGTCTATCCTCCAAAGTCGACCTGATGCAACATCGCCTAGACACACATACAGAACGGCTAAATGACACCGAACAGAGAATCTCGAACCTCGATGACGGTGCCGCATCCCTCTCCAACAAGGTCACGCGACTCGAAAACCAAATGGCCGCAACAATGGCCAAATGCGAGGACCTGGAGGGTCGCTCTAGGCGAAACAACATCCGTATTGTTGGGGTCAGGGAAGGCGACACCCCAAGGAAGATGGAGGACTTTGTGGAGTCGATGTGCCTCACCCTCTTCGACCGAGACTCCTTCTCGCAAATGTTCATGATAGAGAGGGCCCACGGGACCCCGTCCTCCAGACCGGCCCCGGGCGCACCTCCCAGAGTCATCATAGCAAGGTTGCTCAACTTCAGAGATCGTGACACCATCCTGCGACTAGCAAGGGAGAAAGGCGATTTACACCACGACGGAGACAAAATCCATATTTATCCCGATTTCTCATCGACAGTACAGACCCAGAGAAGAGCCTTCACCAGCGCCAAACAAAGACTTCGAGAGGCAAAGCTCGTATATTCTATGATGTTTCCTGCACGTCTCAGGGTACAACATAATGAGCAGACCCACTTCTTTAATTCTCCTGAGGAAGTACACCTATTTCTGGACCGTAACGGTTGCCCAGCTCACGACCCTCAACGACCCCGCGCACGGAGAGAGAGGGTCCCCAGGAATCCTCCATAAAACCCGGGCCCGACCCCGAAACGCACACAAACTGCCGGAACACGCTCACGCCCCATTAAACAATAGGGCAGAGTTCTTGGAGAGGCCCCTAGCGCCCCGAGCACAGCATCTGTTCCCTCACTCAGGTTGGGGGGGATCCCGTCGGACATGTTGGGGGTTGTCCGCGTAATGGGATTAGTTCTAAGGACTGTTGGATTGTTTACTGTTTTTTGTTCAGGGATGGACTAACAACCACCCTCCTGGCACCGCCAGAACTTGTTATGTACGAATCTCTCACAAGGAAAAGCCAGCACCCTCCCATGATGCCTCCCCTCAGACTCGCTCCCCACTCTCTACTCCCAGTCGCCATGCGCCATACGCCATGTGATATATTACGACATGCTCCAAGCCCATCATGTCACGAACAATGTACACCAACCACAGGACCAATGCGTTCCCAACGCAATTTCGAGTTTTCTCTTACTCTCAACATTCAAGGTTGCAACATGGAATATAAGGGGTGGTAACATCCCATCCAAAACCCGCAAAATCCTCCAATACCTAAGGAGACATGAAATTGACGTGGCAATGTTACAGGAAACCCACCTAACACCCGAGAAAGAACGCACATGGGCCAAATCGTGGGGATGCCATAGATATTATTCGTCATACTCCTCCTACTCCAGAGGAGTGGCCATACTGGTACACAGAAGAACCAACTTCCGTCTAACGCACGTTGCAAAAGACTCCATAGGAAGATCCGTCCTAGTCAAGGGCATAATAGCAGGCAAGGCGATAACCTTCATTAATTCCTACGCCCCTAATGTAGATGGTCCAGACAACTTTGGCTGGGTAGTGTCGCAACTCTCCTCACTCGAGCACTCCACGGTGGTTTGGGGAGGCGACATGAACACTGTCATAGACCCGGCCAAGGACAGATCACACTCCTCGTCACAACAGATCTCTAAAGCCAGCTTGCAAATAACAGAAATTTGCCGAGCCTTCGACCTAAAGGACGCCTGGAGAACGGTTAACGGGGACCTGAGGGACTACACCTTCCACTCAGCAGTCCACAATACCAGCTCTCGTATCGACTACCTATTCTCATCCAGAACAGGCCCCCTGCAGCCCGGTCCCTGTCACATTCTGCCACGGACTCTATCAGACCACTCTCCAATGGTCCTTTGTCTCCTCCCCTCCCAATCTGTTCCCAGACTACAGAATTGGCGCTTCAAGACGGGCTCCATGCTAGACACGGTCTTCGCAGCAGAGCTAAAGGAAGAGGTTGAGATTTTTCTTGAAGCCAATATAGGGTCGGTATCCTCGGCCGGTGTGCTGTGGGAGTCCCTGAAATGCTTCGTAAGGGGCGTATGTCAGACTAAAGAGAGCGGCATCATCAAACTCATAAGACGTGAACTTACAACCTGCGAGGACCACCTCAAAGACCTCGAATGCCAAACCAGAGACTCGAGCGAACCAAAGGCGAAAGCTGCCCTGAAAGAGGAACTGCTGAGGTTTCACGCACTCGCCGAGCGCGAACTGAAATTTCTCCACCGCAGCACAGTAATCAGACAATCCGGCGAGGGACAAAAACCTGGAGCTCTCCTGGCGAGGTTGGTGAGAGCTGACCACACACCGACGCCTATTACAGAAATCCGTAGTCAACAGGGAAGAACATTGTCCACAGATGTCGACATGGCAGAAGAATTTGGACGCTTCTATCAAGAACTCTACAGTTCCCAACACCCCGAAAATTCCGATGCGCCACTGAGCTACCTGAAGGAGACCGAATTATACTGGGTAGAGGCACAGCTGAGAGAACCCCTCAATGAACTGATCTCCCCAGCAGAAATAACTGAAGCAATCAAATCGCTCCCGAACGCCAAAGCCCCCGGCCCTGATGGCCTAACCGGAGAATTCTATAAAGCCTTCACGTCTACCCTTGCTCCCCTTTTGACCGATGTATACAATGAAGCCCTGGAGAAAGGTACCCTACCTCAGACCTTGCGTGAAGCCAATGTGATTCTCCTGCTTAAAACAGACAAGCCACCAGATGAATGTGCTTCCTACCGCCCCATCTCCCTCTTAAATCTAGATAACAAGATTCTAGCAAAAATCCTAACGAATAGACTGATGCCGCTAATGCCTGCTCTAGTTCTTGCTGACCAGGCGGGATTCATACCAGGCCGCAATACCACTTTCGGCATTAGGAGACTGTTTGGGGTGATGGGAGCACTAGACCCAGCCCAACAAGCCATCGCCCTCCTTCTTGATGCTGAAAAAGCATTCGACTCGGTGGAATGGCCATTCCTATTCTCAGTACTCGCAAGGATGGGCCTGGGGGCTCGCTTCATTAAACTAGTTTCTCTGCTATACACTAAACCTACAGCCAACATAATAGTCGGCACAGCCAGATCGTCCATCATCAACCTGCAACGAGGCACCAGACAGGGCTGCCCACTGTCAGCTCTACTATTCGCCCTGGTAATGGAACCCCTTGCCTCCAATTTACGTGAGCATAGTCAACACCGAGGTCTGGTCATAGGCCCGCACAGACTCATCATCTCACTGTACGCGGATGACGTGGTTCTTTACATAAGAGACCCAGTAGAAAACCTGAACCCAATCATGCGCGAAGTGATCAAATTCGGGGCAGCATCTGGCCTCAAAATTAATCAAACAAAATCAATCATCTTCCCGCTCACCCCGGCGACTCAGCCATTTAAAGATGACTTCCACCTCACCTGGAAATTATCCAAGGTGCGATACCTGGGCATTCAAATGTCGCTAAATCACCAAGAAATATTCCAGGACAATTACGAAGTGGTCTTCAAGTCCCTAACAGAAAAGGTAGCCCGCTGGAAAACCTTACCCCTAACACTATGGGGCAGAGCCTCTCTTGTCAAAATGGTGATTCTGCCGAAGCTTCTCTATCTCTTCACCAACATTCCCATCCTACTTCCACAACTCTTCCTGAAAAAACTAAGGAGTCTGGTCCTGGAATTGCTGTGGGCCGGCAAACCCGCCAGAGTGGCTCACTCCACGCTAGCCCTCCCAGTAACAAAAGGCGGCCTGGCACTCCCCGATTTGGAGAGGTACTACTGGGCGGCTCAGGCACAATTTCTCAGCCACTGGTACGCCACAAACCCTGTCCGACCACACGTGCAAATTGAAAGAGCCCTAGCCTCGCCGAACCTACTGAGAGCCGTCATCTTCGCAAAAATCCCGGTCCCCAACGATACGATGAATGTAATCCTAACAACATACAAGATATGGAAGCTATTGGCGCAAAGATACAATATCGACACAAGATACTCTCCACTCCTACCAGCAAAATTCATACCCGGGATCCCGTTGACGTCCGAAAAAGTTTATCTCCAATGGCTAGAGAAACTTCAAATCAGGAATCTGGGGGACCTCTTCACAGATGACGGTTTCCTAACTCCCGACCAGGTGAGGGAAAAAGGCGGCACTACCTCGCTAGACATATTTATCTATTTCAGGGTACGCCACACGCTGCGAGCAATCCTACCTTCCTTTCCGCAGCAACCCCAAATATGGCAGCTCTTGCACTCGGCAATCCAATCTCAAGGTGAGGGGAGACCTCTCTCACAGATCTACAGAACCATAACTACAGACTCGTCCTCCACAGTGTCCCGAGCCAAATCTAGATGGGAAAAAGCCCTAAATTTAACTTTTTCCGACACCGACTGGTCCTTTATCCTTAGACAGACCCAGAAGATTGCCCTCAATACCCGCCTCAAGTTAATCCACTTCAACTACCTGCATCAAACGTACTTCACACCTGCAAAAGCAAAAATGCAGAGTCCAGACTCCTCCTTCGGATGTGAGAGGTGTGGATTGGTGTCGGCAGACTTTTTACATCTGGCTTGGGACTGCCCTAAACTGGCCTCATTCTGGCCCCAGGTGCTGGAAATCACGAGTAAGATAATCGGTGAACCGATTCTCCCAGCCAACACTGCAGCTCTGCTGGGCATGACCAGACTGTTGAAGGCCCCTACGAGAAAGTTAGCAGGTATTCTACTGACACTGGCTCGCAGAAGAGTTGCCATGGCATGGAGCCGCGGTCCTCCCCCAACTATCACCGCATGGCGCAGAGACATACTCTATTGCCAGGATGTCGAGACAGACTTCATTAAGTTGCTACCACAGCACACACGCCCACCTGACATCTGGGGACCTTTGGTAACTTTTTTGATGAATGAGTCAGTGGGGGCGCCGACCTCCCCAACCACCACGCAGTAAAAACAGTATCCGTCTCGGACGCATACTCATAGCCTTGGTGCAGTACACAATATATAAGGGTCAGGAGGCGTGGGGGGGAGTAGAGGGGGAGGTTGGGAGGGACATGGCTAGGCTAATTCCACCCTAATGTGGGTGAGAAGTTGTTTGTTGTTTGGAAAATAATAAAAAATAAATAAAAAAAAAAAAAACTGTTGATAGCGAAGCCAGTGAGGTTCCAGAAGATTCCGAACCTTCTATCTCAAGACAAAGGTGCGGTTTGGCATCACAATCCAGACTCCCTCAACCTGACGGCCTGGCTCCTGACTTCTCCGAGTTCAGGGATTTGAACATTCCCTCAGAGTGTCTACAAATTTTACAGGCAGCACAAGCTCCATCCACGAACGCTTCGTATGCAGTTAAATGGAAAAGATTCTGTATATGGTGCAGGGATCATCCGGGGATAGATCCCCTGAACGTGGAAGCACAGCAAATTCTGCCATATTTATTACACTTGGCAGAGCAAGGATTGGCTTTTTCCTCTATAAAAGTTAATTTACCGGCCATCTCGAGATGTACTCGAAAAAGACATTCAACACCTTTTTTCAGCGATCGACTGGTGAAGCATTTTCTGAAAGGCCTTTTTCGAACTTTCCTGCCAGCTAAGAAATTTCCACCAAACTGGAGCTTGAATCTAATACTGTCAGCACTAATGAGAACTCAGTTCGAGCCAATGTCATCGTTGAAGTTTTTGTCATGGAAAAAGGCCTTTTTAGTAACCATTATGTCGGCAAGGAGGCTTTGGGAATTACAGGCATTGTTCATTGATCCTCCATACCTGTGGTTTTTCAAAGACAAGGTAGTGTTAGCAACCAATCCTCACTTTATTCCTAAAGTGCTGACAACATTCCACAAACATTCTTCTATTGTTCTTCCAACATTCTATGCAACGGCTTCCTCTGCGGCAGAGAAAACTCTCCACACGTTGGATGTTAAAAGAGCTTTGAAGTTCTATCTCAGTCATACTCAAAGTTTCAGACGTTCAAGTCAACTGTTTGTAGCTTATGGACCTTGGGTGAAGGGGAAACAGATCTCTAAGCAAGGACTGGCCCGCTGGGTGTCGTCGACTATTGCTTTTTGTCACTCTAAAGCAGGAAAGCCATTGGGAAGACACCCAAAAGCTCATTCCACAAGATCCGCCTCGTCATCAGCGGCGTTATGGTCTGGAATTACTTTGGTGGACATCTGTCAAGCGGCATCATGGTCGGTGCCGCACACATTTACTTGGCTTTATTGCCTAGAACAACAGCATGCAGCAGATATGCAGATGGGGCGAGCGGTCCTTCGGCATCTGTTTCAGTAAGGTAAACCCCATATAGGCGTATATACATACTCTTGTCAATATGCTGTATGTTTAGTTATTGTACCCTGATGGAGGTTTTTTCGTATACCCATCTTCATATGGGGCTTGGATAGTTTTAGTTTGCATTGCACTCCTCCATGTTAGGGTTACTGCTGTATAATCTATTCACAGCATGTGAATCCATGAAAGATCCAACGCTGGAGAAGGGAGTAGTTTCTTACCTGGAACTCCATTTCTCCAGCGTTGGTATCTTTCATGGATTCACATGCGTCCGCCGGCCTCCCATGAATGCAAACTCTGTATGTTACCTCTAATTTGGGGGTTAAAATCTGAAGGGAGCCGCGGGGGCGGGGCTATTTATATCCCTACGTCCTATTGGGTCAAGCGTACGCAGCCTGGAAATGACGTAGATAGGACATAGAAGTGTCGACATTTGTTCCTATAGGAAAGGTCTTTATAAATATACCGAGGGTTCCCAGCCTGATGACGGGGAATATTCTAAGCATGTGAATCCATGAAAGATACCAACGCAGGAGAAATGGAGTTACAGGTAAGAAACTACTCCCTTCTGCTGGGAAGGGGTCTCTTTCAGTAATCTGATTTCTGATGGGGAGGGGTCTCTCATTAATCTGAATTCTGATGGTGAGTGGTCTCTCAGTAATCTGAATTCTGATGGGGAGAGGTCTCAGAATACTGGGGAGGAGTCTCTCGGAATACTGGGGAGGGGTCTCTCAGTAATCTGAATCCTGCTGGGGAGGGTTCTCTTTCAGTAATCCTGAATTCTTCTGGGGAAGGGTCTCTTTCAGTAATCTGAATTCTTCTGGGGAGGGGTCTCTTTCAGTAATCTGAATTCTTCTGGGTTAGGGGTCTCTTTCAGTAATCTGAATTCTGCTGGGGAGGGGTCTCTTTCAGTAATCTGAATTCTTCTGGGGTGGGGTCTCTTTCAGTAATCTAAATTTTTCTGGGGCTGGGGTCTCTTTCAGTAATCTGAATTCTTCTGGTCCTGGGGTCTCTTTCAGTAATCTGAATTCTTCTGGGTGGGGGATCTCCTTCACCAATCTGTAGGCTTTTGAGGGAGGGGTCCCGTTCAGTAATCTGCTGGGGGTGGGTTTCCTTAAATAATCTGAATGCTGGTGGGGGATGGGTTTCCTTAAATAATCTCAATGCTGCTAATGTTAAAGTTAACGTTAAAGGACATTTGTACCGCACACTATCACCACCGGAGTGGTCTCCTGGCACTCTGGCGGCTATGAAAGAGGAAGGGAGGGTGAGTTAATGGGAGGGAGCTGGAAAAGTGCAAGAAAGCACTGATGTGCTGTTGGCGGCCTCAGCCCGATGGATCCGTTGGCTGGGCCTGGGGTGTTTGCAGCCGGTAGTCGTTGTGTACTCTTGTGCTAGTCTGTGTGTTTTGTTTTGTTGTTGCAGTGTAGTGAAGTTTGTGTGGTTTGTTGTGCTGTAGGTTTGTGGTTATGTTTCTTTAGGAGTTTGAGAGGTGTATGCAGAGGGGGAAATTGTTAGTGAAATTGGTTAATTGGCATCCCTATCCTGAATTGGCCTGTTGGGCTAGCGTAGTCTCTCCAGATGGGACGGGGCACCCTGCGCCTTTCACCTGATCTGGGCCCGTCTGGCATTCAGTCTCCCTTTCACATCTCGCTCCCACCTCCACCAGCCTCCCTCACAACCCCACCTGTCCTCTCTACCCACTCAAATGGCCAATGCACCTGCCAGTGTCCACAAATTAGTTAGTTCCACAACATTGTGGTACCTAGTAGCAACTAGGGGGCGAGTGAAGATGTTGGATGGTATTGGCTGGGGTTGTTTACTCTGTCTCTATGGGTGTCGCCTGTGTTTCATTCTGCCCGATGTCACCCGTCCAGGTGCCGTGGGTGCTTCTCAGTCGGTTCTGGGGGCTTATCAGTGTCCTTTCTGGTTTAGTCATTCTTTTTCCTTTCTGTTTCGTTTTTCAATTTTAGTCGTTGGTGTTGAAGAGCCAGGTTTTGAGTAATTTTCTGAATTTTAGGTGATCTTTGGTGTTTATTTCTTTTGGGATGTTGTTCCAGGTTTCTGTGGCTAAGTGGTAGAAGGAGGTGCCTCCAAGTTTTTTCTTAAGGATAGGTTTTAGTTCCAGGCGGATTTCGTTGCTTGACCTGAGGAATCTCGTTCGCTTGCAGATTGTTATTTTCTTTTGTAGGAATTCTGCTCCGTGTCCTGAGATTGCCCTGTGTGTTATGCACATTGTTTTGAATGTGATGCAATGTTTTACTGGGAGCTAATGTAGTGTTTTTAGGGCAGGAGTGATGTGGTCTCTCCTGGAAAGCTTGAGGAGTAGTCTGGCTGCTGCATTTTGGATGCGTTGTAGTTTCTTCAGGAGGTATTCTGGTATTCCGAGGTAGAGGCTGTTTGCATAGTCGATTCTTGACATGATGAGGGCAACGATAGTGAGTGTTTTGTGTGTGAAGGAGAGGAAAGGTAGGATTCTTCTTGCTGTGTGGAAGAGGAAGAAACATTTCTTGACTGTTGTATTTATTTGTGGTTCTAAGGTTAGGGTGTTGTCCATCAGGATGCCCAGACTTTTTTTACTACCTTAAGTGGTGATGGTGCGGTTCCCATTTCCGTTGGCCATGGGATGGCGGTTTCCTTCTCTTGGTCATTGGATATGATCATGATTTCTGTTTTTCCTGGGTTTATTTTCAGGTTGTTGGCATTCATCCAGTTGAAGACTTCTTTTAGGCAGTCGATTAGGGTTGAATGATCGGGTTGGGTGTCTTTGATTTTGTAGATGATTTGAGTATCTTCTGTGTAGTTGTAGCATGTAATGTTGTATTGTTTGAAGATTCTGATAACTGGAGTCTGGTAGATGTTGTGTGACTGTCTTTTTTTAATATAATGGTTTTGTAGTGGTGATAGTGAGGATCCTTGTGGTACTCCACAGTCAACTTGTGGGGTGGATTTGAAGGGTTTAATCCATACGGTTTCTGTTCTGTCTTTTAGGAATGATATAGTCCAGCGTAGTGCTATCTGTTATGCCTATGTCTTCTAGTCTTTTGGTTAGGGTGTCATAGCTAACTGTGTCGAAGGCTGCGGAGAGGTCGACCAGAATCAGGGCTGAGGTTGGGTTTGAGTCTGCGTTATTTTTTAGGGCATTCCAGAGGGATAGTAGCGCTGTTTCCATTCCTCTTGCGGGTCTGAAACCGACTTGAGCTTGATCTAGCAGGTGGTGTTTTTCTATGTGTTCTTGTGTTACTTTGTATACATAGCTTTCCAGTAGTTTTGCCGGGTAGGGGATGTTTGAGATTGGTCTGTAGTTGGAGGTCTTCTACGTCGCCACTTTTGTTTTTTAGAAGTGATTTGATATATGCAGATTTGAAGGTCCTCGGTACAGTTCCTGGTGCTAGTGATACATTTAGAAGGTTTCTGTAGTAATCTGCTGGCGTTCCTTGTGTGAGCATTGATTTGTAGATGTCCGGGGGACAGGGATCCATGGGTGAACCAGCTTTCTTGCTTTGTTTTACCAGCATTACAAATGCCTCTGCTGATATTTCAGGAAAGTTTTTGAGTTTGTGCTGTGGTTCTGAGTTAGGTATGTTTGGTTGTATGTTGTGGTTGGTTGGTCTCTGTTGAATGGTTTGTCGGATGTCTTTTTTTTTTTTAAGTGGTCTGCCAGGTCGTTGCATAGTTTCTCCTCTGAGGGGGTTGGTGTTATCACAGCCTGGTGGGTTTCTCATTTCTTTCATGATAAACATTTCTTTTTGTGTCTTGGTGGCATTGGTGATTCTGTCATCATAATGCCTTCTCTTCGCCTTTTGAATTTCCTTGTTGTATGCGTAGATTTGTTTCAGGAACATAGTTATTTTTGTCTGGGTTGTATTCTTTCCTCCATTTCAGTTCCATCTTTTTGTTTTCCTTTTTCATGGTGCTTAATAGTGGGGTGAACCATTTGGCGCTGCTCTCTTTTTTGATGGGGTGAATGGTTTTTCTGGGGTGATCTTGTCAATTGTGTCTGCAATCCATTTGTGTATTAGCTCCGCTTTCCCGTCTAGGTCAGCTAGCTCTAGTTCTGTAGTTAAGGGTTTGGTTAACTCCAGTTGTTCGAATAGGTTGCTTTCTTTGACGTCTTTCCAGTTTCTTTTTGTAGTAGTTGTGAGTTTGGGAGGTTGGATGAAGACTTGAGTAGGCAGAGTGATCACAAATGGGATGATGAGATGGTCGCTCCACAGTATTTGTATCGGTGATGCCCTGGTGATGAGTTTTTCCTTGGCGAAAATTGCGTCCAGGGTGTGTCCTGCCGAGTGCGTTGCCCCTTTTACTAGTTGTCATAGTTTCATGGTTGTGAGTTGTTCAATCAGTGAGTTTTGGGAGTTGGCGTGGCTGTCTTCAAACCAGATGTTGAAGTCCCGCACAATGATTAGGTGTCCGTGGTTAATGGCTATGTTGGTGATGGCTTCTAAGAAGTTGTCGACAAAGGCTGCATCATATGTCGGAGGTCTGTACACCAAGATGAATGTGATGTTGGTTTTAGGGCTCACTCTTAGGTGTATAACCATGGTTTTGCAGTTGAGGATGTTGAGTGGTTTGTCTGTTTTTATTTTCAGGTGTTCTTTGAATGCTATTGCAATGCCTCCGCCTTTTTTGTTTTTCCTGTTTATTTGAAGGCATTTGAAGTTGGTTGGAGGGCAGTTTTGGAGTGTGATTTTGTAGTTGTTGTCCAGTCGTGTTTCTGTGATGAATAGGATGTCAATGCCGTTGTCATCGAGTAGTTCGAAGATCTCTGTAGAGGGTTTTGACATGGTTCTTTGTGTTTATTAGATTGCAGTGGAATTTGGAGTTTGGTGTGGCTTTTCTTGTCATGGTGGTCTTCTGATTTTGTTGAGGGGGTAGGTTGCCGGCGTCTTCGAATAGTTCTAGGTTTTGCCTTGGGTTTTTGTTTTCATTGGTTTCGTCTTCCAGGAGTTGTAGTTGTTGATTGGATGTTCTTCTTGCTTTGGTGATGTAATGTGTTATGGCATAGGTCATGTGTTGTTTCTGGTGGTGTTCATCCTTCTTCTGCGTGCTTTAGTTAGGTTGTTTAATGTTGCTGGTTCTAACATTGGGTTGGTTTGGTCTGGTGATCAGTTGTTTTCGAGGTATGGAGTTAAGTAGAGGGATTTGTCTCTTCTCTCAGTGTTGGTTCGATTTTTTTCTTCCCTGTTTGTGGGGGTATGTTCTGTAGTTGTGGTTCTTTGTTGCAGTTCCGGAGTGTTTGTTCTTTCTTCTCTTTTTCTTTCCCTCCGGATGCGACTTTTGCGTGGAATTCTAAGATTCAGAGTTGTTTAGTTTTCGTTGCTTGTGGTGTAGTACTGGGTGTGGAGGGCTGTCCGCTACTGGTTTAAGGATCTGTCTGTAGGTGGTATTCTGGATGATGTTGCCTACTCGTTTAGTCGCTGTCTTGGTAGGGGTATGGGAGGTGGTTAAGGGTTATATAGTTGGGTGTTATCGGTGGCTCTCTTTAGTGTCCATTTCCCTGAACGCAGTTGACTGCAGTGAGCTAGCTATGTAGGTTTAAGAAGGGTATGTACTAGTTGAAGAGTGACTTTGAGGGGCGCAGCTAGGATTTACGCCTTATGAGGCGTGAGCCCCTAATCGGAGTGTATTTCACTAGTGAGTCCTGTCTCACTTTAGAGTGAGTTGGTAAGTGAATTTGAGGGGCCTGTATGGTGGGGGAGAAGCCTATCAATGCAATCTAAATATCATACAATACGATCTGGACAGAGAACCCTTCTAAACTTGAGAGACCTGTGTAGTGGGAGAGAGGCCCATCAATGCAATCTAAATATCACACAATGCAGTTTGGACACAGGACCCCAGCTAAATTTAAGAGACCTGTGTAGCGGGAGAGAGGCCTATCAATGCAATCTCAATAACACACAATACGATCTGGACACAGAATCCCTACTAGATTTGAGAGACCTGTGTAGCGGGAGAGAGGCCTATCAATGCAGTCTCAGTAACACAGTACGATCTGGACACAGAACCCCTACTAGATTTGGGAGACCTGTATAGTGGGAGAGAGGCCTATCAGTGCAATCCAAATATCACACAATACGATCTGGACGCAGAATCCCTGCTAAACTTGGAGACCTGTATAGTGGGAGACAGGTGCTGAGGGAAGGGTGTCCATCAACATGCTGAATGCTGCTGGGGACCTGTAACCTATGAAGATCTGAAGTCTTCTGGGCAGGGGTAATCACATTGATCTGTTGCCGGGGGAGGGATCTCCTTCAATAATCAGAAGGCTTCAGAGTCAGAAGCCTCCTTCAGTAATCTGATTGTTGCTGGGGTAAGCGTTTACTACAGTAATCTGAATACAGCTGGGGCAGGCTCTCCTTCAGTAATCTGGAAGCTTCTTGGGCAGTGGACCCCGCATCCTGTCACCTCGAAGGCTTGACTCTACCTAGTGGAGCTAGCCTCTCCTAAAACCATAACCTGGGAAGAAATGCAAATAACTGAAACCAAACCTGTTGGCTAAAAACAGGCCAATTTATTACAAGTGAACAATTGCTCTGGGGTGACGTCTAGCCATTCCTGAGCAGTAGCAGCCAGGTGCACACGTCACTTCTGGTTTCAATGTGGGGGGCCCATTTAATAATCTGGAAGCTACCTAGGGAGTGGGGTAGCTTGCTATAACTTGGAAGACTTGACCTCTTCAAACGTCTCTCTGTCTCTCTTTCAGACCCTAAGAAAACGACCAGCAGACCGGCCAGCCATGCTGGGAGCCGCGCCGGAAGTCGGGCCAGCAGCCGCAGAGGGAGTGATGCGTCTGACTTCGACTTGCTGGAGACGCAGTCTGCTTGCTCCGATACATCAGAAAGCAGCGCCCATGGGGGACATGGTAACGCCCGACGGGGAGCTTCCAAGCCCTCAAAGATACCCACAATGTCCAAGAAAATCACTACTGCCACCCCACCCAAAACGCCGGGCACCAAGAGATAATACTGACCCACAGGAAGGAACAACTTCCAGACATTTTTTTTATCACAACGATGTGCACTTGGATGTATATTTATTCGAGATGGGGAAAATTATATTGTTAAAAGTGTAAAAGAAAATCGTGTTAAAAGCTGCCTTATTTGTTTTTGTTTTCATGTGAATATTTATGTAGATAAATGTCCACTCCGTGCCGGGCGGGGAGGTTCTTTGCCAGAGCCGAACGAAATGAAGAGACGCTAAGTGTTCCACCAAGAACGATGAACTCTAAGGTGGACTTCTGCACGCTGCTGCCTCAGGCGCAACAGCCGAACAATGCACCTTCTTCTTTAATCATGGCTTCCGCACTGGCCCAATGGATGCTATCGACAAATCATCCACACCTCAAACTGGCACAAATGTGGGGGCTGATTTGGGACTTTGATATCCTGTTTCTTTTAAAACATTCTTTTACCTGGTGAGAGCGAGCTTGTAAATTGATACAATCCCCACATGTAGAGTTCGACAGAATGCGGCCTTCAGCGCCTGTTCGGGCTATGCGATGGAGCTTTTAAAAGACTAACAAAGCAACTAGTCTTCAGGGACAGCTTGGACTAGTCTGCAAATGTTTGGACTAAAAAAAACATTTTTCTGCTGTTGTCACAAAACTCCTGCTGACGTGACGGGATGCTCCTGCTGGCACTTTCTGTGGACTCGCACATAGGATCGTCTGAGCAGCCGCAGTACTGGACTGCACACAGAGGGCGCTACTGAACATTTTCCAACTCCCTAATCCCAATTACAGTTTTTTTATTTATCTGCATAGCTTTTTTTCTATATTTATTATTTAATTTGTCATTCCACTCAGAGCAGAATGAGCTGTAAACTGTGCATGTCCTCTGGAACGGGGCACGCAAATACTCTGCTGCTTGTCCCCTGAACAAGTCCACAGAAGCCACTCACAACACCCACCTCTCACTTTTTTATGCTGCTTCTCTTTGTGATAAAATACATTTGAATAAACTGACCATTGGGTGGAGTTCTACAAACAGAAGTGGGCTATGTCCACGTTTGTTCAATCTCCGCACTGACCACGTTGCTGTGTGATTCCTTCAATTGGTTTGATTGAGGCAGGAACTGAAGCTGTACCAATGAATTCTTTCAAGGAAAAAACACATTTTGTATTAAAATTGCTTGCAGTAACAACACACATGCTTGTGGATTCCTCTTTTCTTATGTTCTTTGGGGTGCTAGACCTCAAGATTTGAGGGGTGACGAGTAGCGTTAAAGTTATGGCACATGCAACTTTTTGGCAAAGCTGCATAATGCCCCCCAATAATGTGCATCTGTTTCAAACATGCAAATGTTTCCATTTCCTGGTTGTTCCAGTTTGGAAATGGGCTTGTCGGCATGCATATGTTGGACACTGCTGTTGGACTCCCTGTAACGCCCATTTGTTTTTTTGTTTAAAAAAAATGTATTGGCATTTTAAATTTGATAAACAATGAACATGACCCCACCCCGACAATAAACCCACCGCTAACCCTCCCTCCCACCCTTAACCGCAATCCTGTAATGTCCACCAAGAGTCAAGGTCTATGCAATGCCTAAAATCCGCAATTTATGTTGGCAAAGTGCAACGTTGTAGTCCGCTTGTAAAAATTGCAAAACCATTCCCCATTCTTTTGTAAAACCCTGTCACGCATCCTGGATAGTATATGTCAACCACTCCAAAGCAACAAAGTTCCATATCTTCATAAACCAATCATGAATTTGTGGAGGGTCTTTATTTTTCCAGTGCTGGGCAATCACCACCAGGACCGCCACCCTTGAAATAATGTGCACTTTGCGTTTGTTTTGGCCATTTGCTCGCCTCCAGAGTACCAATTCCCAACAAAATGTCTTTTGCATCAGGCTGCGACTGTTTTCCAAACATAACTTGAATTTGCTTATTAATAGTTCCCCAGTAGTTAGCCAATTTACGACAGATCAACCACGTTTGTATCCAGACGCCCTTACCATTGCAATTCCTTCAACATTTATCAGTGCGGATTAGTTTAATTTTGTGTAGCCTGTATGGGGTGTAATGCCATTGTAGCATAGCTTTATACCATGATTCTCTGATCTGAAGAGAGCGTGTTAATTTGGGGATCTATTTCCATAGTGCTTGCCATTCTTCAATAGATATTGCAATTCCCAGTGTCTTTTGCCAAATCTAAACATATTTCAGGCTGCCTTCTTGAAGCTCCTCTTGCAATAGACAATAAAAGTTTGAAATGAGGGATTTCTCTCCTGGATTAGAAATCAAGAATTTCTCAAATGCAGTTAACGCTCGTGGCTTTATATGGGGGAGCCAACAGCCAATGTTGAACCTGAAATATTGAAATCTTTCTAATTCTGTAAGCCCCAACTCCTTTTTACATTGATCAAACTGAATAAAGTCTGTGCCCTGAAAGATATCCTTGATTTGATTGTATTTTGATTCTGTCATTTGGTAAAGGAACCTTTTTCTAAGCCAGGTTTGAACTATGGATTATTAAATATAGATGTAAATGGGGAGGGGTACGTAGTGACTTGCTATTGATTAACCACCCTATCCCATATGTTATCGACTAAATTAGTAATTTGACTAGCATGCATATTCTTTGGGTGATCTTGGTTAGGTAACCAGACGAGTTCCGTGATATGCGAGCAGCAAATTGCCTGTTCCATTTTGGCCCATATTTTCTCTGTCGTAGGGGAAACCCATTCTTTCAACACTCGAAGGTGTGTGCAGCCTGATAATATTTTACAAAAGTCCCAGGCCCCCTTTAAGTGTAGGAATCATTAGTATTTTCATAGCGACGCATGGGGTTTTATTGTTCCAAATGAATTTCAAAATCAAACTTTGTAATTCCCAAAAGAAAATTTGCAGTACTGGTATAGGGAGAGCCAGAAAAAGATATAGCACCTTAGGGAGTATTGAGATTTTTACATCATTTATCTGCTCCAACCAAGAGATTGTTAGTGGTCCCCACCGTGACAATAAGCATCGAAGTTCTAATAGGACTGGGGGAAAATTTCCTTTATGTATCGACTGTAGCGAGTTGGTTAGGTAGACGGCTAGTAGTCTGATTTTATCTCTTTGCCATGCAAATCTAGTATTTACAGCCACATGGGCTACTTGGGAGGGTTTAAGGGACAAATTCATTATTTCAGATTTGGTAAAAATGTATTTTTAGACCCACCACCAAGCCAAAGCCAAATTCTTAGAGTTCCTGTGTAACCTCTATCAATGATTCAACTATTCAACCGGATTTGTTACTGTAATCAACATATCGTCGGAATATGCCATTGTGTGTGTTTCTGCCCCGGATGTCATCCCTTGTATTATATCCGATTGTCTGCTTTTAGAAGGGGTTCCAGGTGTATTGCATAAAAGAGGGGGGACAATGGACATCGCTTCTTACGATGTAGCATGATCGGCTTGGTTATCCGACCATTTATAGCTAACCTAATCTTGGGGTCCATATAGTTCACACGTATCATGTTCATGAAATTAGAACCGAATCCCATAGCCTCTAAGGTTTGAAATAAGAACGACCACTCCACCCTATCAAATGCTTTCTCTGCGTCCAATGATAAGAGCGTTGGCTGTCTTTTCTTGCACATTTCTTTTCAATCAGATGACAAGCCCTTCTAATATTGTTGTGAGTTTGTCGATGTTTAATAAACCCCGACTGATCGGGGTGGATTAAGGATGGTAAAACATCTATTAGTCTGTTTGCCAAAATATTTGTATACATTTTCGCCCCGAGATTAATCAGGGCTATAGGTTATGATCCACATACCGTTGGGTCTTTATTAGGTTTTAGGAGGAGAATCATTTTGGCTTCCTCCATAGACGGTGTTATATGACCAGTTTCTTTAAATGAGTTGTATAATCTTAACAGTTTTGGGGCCTAGATTGAATGGTAAATTTTGTAAAAAATGGGGTTGTAGATCTGTCCGGACCTGGGGTCTTCTTCATGGGGAGATTTCGGATTACGTGTGAGACTTCATCAATTGTTATCTCTTTTTCCAATTGATCCTGTACCTGAGATGTGATTGCAGGAAGCTTAACTGAGCGTAGATATGTTTTTTGAGTTAATAAATCGGGATTATCTGAATGATAAAGTGTGGAATAAAATTCTACAAATTGTGTAAGTATCTGTGGGGTTGTTCACTTGTGTATAATATTTTTGTTTTGAATATAAAGACCTTTTCCTGCTTTTGATGTTAACATAAGCTGTAACTTCTTACATTTCTACGTGCCTTTCTAATAGCCAGGCCGCCCTCCGTTTCCATTTTTTTCATTATTTGTTTGAATTCCATCTCCAGTTCGGACTCTATAACCATCTGTTGT
This sequence comes from Ambystoma mexicanum, assembly GCF_040938575.1. Taxonomy (NCBI): domain Eukaryota; kingdom Metazoa; phylum Chordata; class Amphibia; order Caudata; family Ambystomatidae; genus Ambystoma; species Ambystoma mexicanum. Next base: position 18,210,474 of record NC_090934.1, on the reverse strand, counting down.
TTATGTCTATGGGCCCCTACAGAGATTAGTTCCCCACGAAAACGTAGCCATAAAAAGCTTCCCATAAAATGTCTACCAGTATTGTCCCAGTATCATTTAGCTCAAAGAATTTCACAATTTCCCCCCTTAATTTCTCCCTCAAAACAGAATCCTGAAAAAGTTCAGAAGGGCAAACCCATGACCATATCTCTGGTGTTTTTCTAGGAAAAATGAGCTCCACCTCCAGGGTGGCGTGATCTATATTGTGATTGGTTGTGTATAGGAGGAGCCAAGTACCCCCACCCCACCTGCCCCTCCTCCATTACCTGAAGCGTATGAACCAAAATATGTGACGTATACTGAACAGGTGAACCAGCAAAGAGAAGAACGCAGGCTCTGTGCAGTACCCATAAGAATACCTATACCTAAGAGAATATGGGAGGTAAAGTACCCATTGAGGAAACAATACCTGCATACAAGACAATATGATGGCCATTTGAACGAGATTCCTGATGAAACAAAGAAACTGAATGACCAGGATGAATGGTGACGTCATACAAAGTTAAATCGACACCCATGTAGAAAGATAACCAGACCAGAGAGGCAGACGATTATAAAGAACAAAGAAGTACCAAGGATAAGTGACATCTTGGGATCAACTACAGAACTAGAATTAGCTGACCTAGACAGGAAAGCAGAACTACTACACAAATGGATTGCAGACACAATAGATAACATCGCCCCAGAAAAACCATTCACCCCATCAAAAAAAGAGAGCAAGGGCAAAATGGTTCACCCCACTATTAAACACCATGAAAAAGGAAAACAAAAAGATGGAACTTGAATGGAGGAAAAAATACAACCCAGACAAAAAAACACTGTGCCAAAAACAAGTCCGCACATACAAGAAGGAAATTCAAAAGGTGAAGAGAAGGCATTATGATGACAGAATCACCAATGCCACCAACACACAAAAATACATCTTTAACATTGTTAAAGAGATGAGAAACCCACGAGGCTGCGATAAAACACCAACCCCCTCAGAGAAACTTTGCAACGACCTGGCAGACAACTTCAAGAAAAGAATTTGACATCCGACAAACCATAAAAAAGCAACCAACCAACCACAACATACAACCAAAAGAACCTAACACAGCACAAACTCAAAAACTTTCCAGAAATATCAGCAGAAGGCATTTGCAATGCTGGTAAAACGCAGCAAGAAAGCTGGATCACCCATGGATCCTGGTCCCCCGACATCTACAAATCAATCCTTGCACAAGGAACGCCAGCAGAATACTACAGAAACCTTCTAAATCTATCACTAGCAACAGGGACCTTACCGAGGATCTTCAAATCAGCATATATCAAGCCACTTCTAAAAAACACAAGTGGCGACGTAGAAGACCTGTCCAACTGCAGGCCGATCTCAAACGTTTCCTACCCAGCAAAACTCCTGGAAACCTACGTGTATATAAACTTACCCAAGAATACACAGAAAAACACCACCTGCTGGACCAAGCTCAAGTCGGTTTCAGACCAGCAAGAGGAACGGAAACAGCACTACTATCCATCTGGGAAGACATAAAAACCAACACAGACTCAAACACAACCTCAGCCCTTATTCTGCTCGACCTCTCCGCAGCCTTTAACACAGTTAGCCATAACACCCTGACCAAAAGACTAGAAGACAGACATAATGGACACAGCCCTACTCTGGACTAAATCATTCCTAGCAGACAGAACAGAAACCGTATGGATTAAACCCTTCAAATCTAGTCCATGAGTTAACGACTGTGGAGTGCCACAAGGATCTTCACTATCACCACTATATTTCAACATCTACCAGACTCCGGTCATCAAAATCCTCAAAAAATACAACATTACTTGCTAAAACTACATGGATGACACTCAAATCATCTACCAAATCAAAGACACCGAAGCGTATCATTCAGCTCTAATCGACTGTCTGAAAGAAGTCTTCAACTGGATAAATGGCAACAACCTGAAAATCAACCCAGGAAAGAAAGAAATCATGATCATATCCAAAGACCAAGAGAACGAAACCGCCATCCCGTAGCCAACAGAAATGGGAACTGCACCAACACCATTTAAGGTAGGCAGAAATCTGGGAGTCCTGATGGACAACACCCTAACCTTAGAACCACAAATAAATGCAACAGTGAAAAAATGCTTTTTCCTCCTCCACACGCCAAGAATAATCCTACCTTTCCTCTCCTTCACGCCCAAAACACTCACTATCTGTCACCTACATGGCCTTCAAGGGCCTCTCCATCCCTCCAAAGACCCACTTGGAGTCAGACTTGGCGCTTGTGGCACCAGACTCACTCACTCCCATAGGATAACATTGGGGATTGGACTTGTAGTGCATTGATGGGGACAAGATGGATGCCCCCACATATTTCGGTTCCCAGAACTGCATGTGCAGTCTAGTCTTTTGGGTGTGGTTCAGCCCAGAGAGACCTGGGATACCCAGAGACTATTTAAGCCACGTCCAGGCTGAGAAACATGCTTTGCGTTTTCTGCACCTGCAGCGTGACACTCGCCGTGGTCGGATCGGTCTCCAGTAGGCCTGCATCTTTCTTCTGCGCTCAGCTTCTGCAAGACCAAGAACACCGTTAGGAACAGCATTACCTTGCAGCGCTTCTGCCCATCATTCATCGCTCCTTCTGTTCTGCGGGCATCTTCAGCAGTGTCATTCCCATCGCGGCACGCCGCTTCCTAAAGAAAAGGGAAAAGAACAGAAAAAGGCATTAGTAAGCATTCTGCAGATCTTCGCTTATTTTTAAAGACTGTACGAGCTTCAAATGCTTACCTGAATCCCAGCCGCTCTGGGGGAACTCTGTCTCCGGAACTTCTCATCCATCTGCAAGAGGGAAAAGACACTCCAGTTTAGCGTGGAAACATCTAGAGGCGCTGCATACCGCGCTTACTCACCGCATTTGTTCTTCATAACCGGCATCCATGCTGAAAACGTCACGACACCTAAAAGACACAGAAAAATAACTCAGTTCAATACAAATACGAAAGGGGTGCATCGCGCATCGCGCTCTCACTCACCTTCAGCGCTACTCATCTCAGCAGCACGCCGCCATATCCGGACGCCGGCCATTATCTAAGGAAGGAAAGGAACGAAGTTAGAGAATTGTTCAAAAGACTCATTATACTTACCTGTCAGACTCTTGCCAGTGAGGTAACTAGGCAGCATCGAGCCTGCATCAATCAACGCGCCCCTGTGCTGAAAGCAGGACAGAGAGCACACTATCCAAGAAAACAAGGTGAGCTGTGGATCAAAGGGAAAGGTTGGACCCCGGGGAATAAGGGGTTCAAGCACACAGAGACGATAGGGAGTTAAACTCTACCAATCCTGTGCTTCAGGCCCAGTCTCCAGTCGAGTAGCCTCCAGGGAAGGGTTCAAGGTCGTAAGAGGTCAGAACAGGCTGAGTGATGTCCCCGTGGATACCAGGTGAGCGTTACACTATCGTTGCCCTCATCATGTCAAGAATCGACTATGCAAACAGCCTCTACCTCGGAATACCAGAATACCTCCTGAAGAAACTACAACAGATCAAAAATGCAGCAGCCAGACTACGCCTCAAACTATCCAGAAGAGACCACATCACTCCTGCCCTAAAAACACTACACTGGCTCCCAGTAAAACATTGCATCACCTTCAAAACCATGTGCATAACGCACAGGGCAATCAGTGGACAAGGAGCAGAAGTCCTACAAAACAAAATAACAATCTACAAACCAAAGGAGGCCCCTCCGATCCAGCAACGAAATCCACCTGGAACTAAAACCATACCTTAAGAAAAAACTTGGAGGCACCTCCTTCTACCACTTAGCTGCAAAAACCTGGAACAACATCCCAAAAGAGATCAGAAACACCGAAGATCACCACAAATTCAGGTAATTACTAAAAACCTGGCTCTTCAAGACCACATACTCAAACTGAAAACTGAAACAACAGAGAAAAAGGATGACTAAACTGGAAAGGACACTGACAGCCCCAGAACCAACAGGGAAGCTCCTGCAGTACCGGACGGGTGACACCGGATAGACTGAAACACAGGTGACACCCATGGAGACGGAGTCAACTACCCAGCCAATCCCACCAACATCTTCACCCCTCTTAGTTGCTACCAGGTAGCAAAGTATCAATTAAGTTGTTGAGACACTGGCACCACACTAGCTGAGTGGTGGACTTTGGCAGGTGTAATAGCCACAAGAGTAGGAAGGGAGGACAGGTGGGGTTGTGATGGAGGCTGGTTGAGTTGGGGGCCAGATGTGAAAGGGACCTTAATGCAAGATGGGCCCATATCAGGACAGAGGAGCATCAGGAGAGACTACACCAGCCCAGCGCCTCAATTCAGGATAGAGATGCCAACTAACCAATTCCACTAACAATTTCCACCTCTGCGCACACCTCTCAAACGCCAAACCAAACACAACCTCAAACCTACAGCACAACAAACTGCACAAACTTCACTACATTGCAACAACAAAACAAAAAACACACATGGTCTTCCACAACAGTACACGACGACTACCAGCCGCAAACACCCCAGGCCCAGCCAACGGACCCACCAGGCTGTGGCCGCCAACAGCACATCACTGCTCTCTTGCACTTTTCCTGCTTCCTCCCACTAACTCACCCTCCCTTCCTCTTTCAGAGCTGCCAGGGGACCACTCCGGTGGTGATAGTGTGCCGTACAAATGTCCTTTAACATTAACCTCAAGATGAAGAAATTTATGCCACAAACCTGATCAAAATAGTTTAAACGTGTACAGATGCAATGTAACGCGAGCAGCAAAGAAATCATGTAGCTAGCCGCATGCTTTTAATAGATTAGAATCGTGGCAAGCACCAATATATATATATATATATATATATATATATATATATATATATATATATATATATACCTCATATATACATATGGACAAGTAAAGGATGAATGTTTCCACTATGTATAAAGCAGTACGGTACAATGCAAGAAGGCCTCATTTTTGTGTTGCAGTTCAGAAAAGCAATTGAATTAAACAGGATACAAATTCAGCTAAGGAGTTCACTGAGCCAAGAAAGCCAAGGTCTTATCAAATTGGAGTTGGCTGACATAGATACAATTAATGTGAAAGAACAGAAGCTCCTGTTCAGAAAGGTCAAGAAAAAAACAAGACGTCAGAGGACTATTGAAGAATAAAATTAAATGCACGAAAAGGCTCTAGTTCATGGTGTCTAGTCACGTGATGGAAGAAAGTTGGACGGATGAGAAGATCACACCTACGCACCGATGCACGGAAGCCAGATAGTGCCCATACTCGTTAGAAATTCTCAGAGAAAAGTATAAACTCAAGGCCAACTTCAAAGTACTAATTGACACTGGACCGTTGAGGTGGTGATGGAGGACATTTTAATTGGAGGGAAGGCTGGTATAAAGACGAGCTCGCCTGCACCTGGTTGTTCGGTCTGCGTGCTGCTCACGTAGGTGGAAAAGTACTGACGGGGGTTAGAAGCCAAACAATTGTAGGGGACCACGTAGTTTGTGTAGCAAATGAGACGTCATACATTTACTGACCCAGTTGCCCCGCATGATGTTAACTATCCTATTACCTCTCTCCGTTACTCCATACAGATATAGAACATATGCTTAGTTATTCACTTAGAACCAATCCCACTTCCCGATAAGTTTCTGTAGTTTACCACGTAGGATGACGTTGGTAATGACGCAGGTCAACACGTCAGCTATTACCAATTATGGGTATAAGAACCCAACTTTTTTATAAAGTAGGTAGAGTCAAGAGTATCGAGCGATTGCTGATGTTTGTTGTACTCCCTGTTTTAGATATTTGCACTAAAATTGCCAAACGTTTGTGAAACTATTTGTGTCATCTTGATTATTGATGTATGATTAAAATCTGCATCCCCATCTATCTCAAGGGTACCGCTACACATCTTAAAGGGCTGGAAGCCTTCAGTTCACTTGGTAGCAGAGATTTGATGGTCAGATTAGATACCATTGGCCGTTGACATAAGTAACTTTAGAATCTCTGCAATATCGCACAACCTTTGCCATTCTGCTGACAGGACGTGAAGATAGTGGTTAGAATAGGAAAAATCCTTGCACATCTACGAGAAGCGGATCGGAAAATGGCTGAAAGAGGCGGTAACAACGGTGATGATCCCTAGGTTCCGAAGACGAAAAACATGCGAACGGTGAGTGAGTAGACAAAAGAGTATGGCAAAGGGACGTATGAGTAGTAATTAACGGAGAGTAACGGAGGGAAGCGGGATAAAATATAATGCAAGAGTAAGAGTGTAATATATATGTATACGGAAACAAGATATTTATTGACTTAAGTATGGTCAAGTAATATGAGAAAAATAGTCGTGAGTGTAGCCACGCTATGAGGATAAGCCCTGTTCCTAGACTTTAAAGAGTGCTAGCAGAAGCTTTTAATACAGAGCCCTTATTATACGGGACATTTAGAAGATGAGAGTGGTTAAAGACATTCTTAAAGGAATTAGCTTAAATTCCACTTAAAAGAAGATGGTGAGTAGTAGTACATGTGGCCAGTCAAGTCTGTCTGTTTTGTTTTATGTGGTTGTGAGGTGTGATGACGTCACAGTTGAAAAGAACAATATTTTAAGTAATAGAAAAATGTGAAGTTGAGATGTGAAAATTGATTTGTTTAAGAATAAACTATGATCGTTGTTTTTTAGCAAGATTAAAGTAAAAAATGGTATTATGACAGGATTGGAGCTTACGACGGTTGGTGCTCGCTCGTAACTGTATTTTGATTGAGACATAAGCTGGAAACTGTAACTAAATAATAAGCAAGTGGTAGCAAAGAGAAAAGTGAAGGTTAGAAATGGAAGAAGTTACACCATTAGTGCATCTCTGCAAACAGCTACCAAAGCATGTGCTTAAACTTAAACAATACAGTGCAGAATGGGTTAAAGGGACCACAGACAAAATGTTCATGCCATGGCCACAATGTGGGTCATTATGGAGAGCAGTTCTGCAGCACACAATGACATATTTGTATGCTGCGTACACAGGAAAAAAGTTAGAAAAGCAACTAGCAACTCTAGAGCTTTGGAAAATGTATGAACACAAAAAGGAGGAGGAGCCTCCTTTGGATTGAGTACTCAATATATGCAAAGAGTGTGCTAAAGAGCCTTCTCCTCCGCCCGCCCCGTCTGAAATGAAAGACGAGATTAAAAAAGATGAAGGGTTATACCCATTAAGAGAACTTAAAGCAGCAACAGGATATAGCAATCCGTCATATGAGTCACCTACGCAAAGTAGTGACTAGGGCCCAGAAAGAGACTCTGAGAAAGATATAACCTCCAGAGTCCCGAGGGACAAGGAGAGAAGTGATAGACCAAGCACATCTCTAGATATAAGGAGAGAAATAAAGAGATGGAAAGGAGACAAGGATAAAACTGATAAGATAGCGCTCTTACAGAACAAATGGTTTGGAGGTTACTTAAATTTGACGGAAAAAATATTGAAGATGTAAGACAAAGGGGAGATCAAGACGAACAAGACAGAAAAGATAAAGAGAGGGAGAAACGATTGAAGGATGTAGGAGCTAAAAGAAAAGATGACAAAGACAAGAACAGTTATATCAAGATGAGCAAGCTAAAAAACAAGACCGAGCAGAAGAGCAAAGAAAACGTGACAATAAAAAGAGAACAGCCGACGAACAGATAAGGCTTAGAGAGAAAAGAATAGTTGATGACAACATGGAACTTAAAAGAAGACAGAGAGCACGCAATCTCAAATATTTGGAAAGGGAAGTAAGAAATCCCAATCCATAATTAGCATGGGAAGACATGGAGGAATTATTTCCTGGGTCCGAGTCATTACCAGGTACGTCTAGAGTAAATCTAGAAGGCGAGTTTGACTCACGAAGCATTGGGGACACAACTGATAAGGTATACCATAAAATGCAAGCCTAGAAAGAAGCACAAGGGAAGGGCAAAAATGATCGTCTCGAGAGCACTCAGTTGTATGACACGGAGGAAGCCTCCTGTAGTGCGAGACATAAAGAGCTCTCCCTAGACAGACTAACATTAAATAGAGATGATGATGAGAGAAGTTGCACGAGTTGGGCACAAGAAGTATCAGATGAAGAAAGGGGAAAACTTCCTGAGGGAAGAGAGAAGTGATCTATGTGGTCCAGAGGGATGTTTGCTTATGGATAAGGGAGAAAGATGGTTGGATTTAACAATACCTATGTCTAGGGCACCAGAGCAACTGACACAGACCGACATAAGGGGCAGCCCCATGGTCAGAGGGGGGGAGTCCCCACCTTATGTAAGCAGGCTACGATCATTGCCAGGTAGACAGCGATGTGGGAATATTACTCCAGCGGTAAATGGACAAATGATGAGAGATGAAAATGAGTTTGGAGCGTCTCAGTTCTCCTTGTTAGAAAAACGAGGGGCCAGGCCGCAGTATATACCATGGCCCCAGATGGACAGAGAACATTTTAAATGTAAACTCCCAAATTTAACTTCCGGTGCTGGTAAATACATACATGAGTTAGAAAAAATGACGGGAGGGAATACATTAGCTCTAGGGGATATTAAAGGTCTTCTAATCGCCATACTTGGTGAGAGAATTGATGATGTATGGAGACGGGCAGGTTACCCTGGTGTGACTACAGTCAACACAGCGCACGATGGAGCGCCGTTTAACAACTGTAGAGCAGTGATTTGGAAAGCGCTTTGAGTACTATATCCGGATACATCCGATAGGGGAGCTATAATGACAAGAAAAATGAAAGCAGGAGAGAACCCCTTGCTTTATATTCAAAGTTTTCAAAACGCTTGGACGCTTGAAACACGCAAGGCTTGGGGAATGTCTATACCTGTATTTTATCATATATTTTGCTAAGGGCTGTCAATGCAGGTGCAGAAACAGCTTAAGAAGTTAGTGGGGATTGAAGCTAAACCATGGTCGGAAATCCAGTTAACCAATGCACATTATTGTAGACTCAGGAAAACAATTGCAAAAAGGATGATGCACGAAAAGGTGTAGAACCAAAATTAGTTCAGAAAAAAAGATACAAGTATGCCATTGAAGGGGAAATGCTAACAAACGTAGGTGGATCAAATTTGCAGCAGGCAGTAAACCTGCCACAAGTAAATAACCAAAGACAGTTTGATCAGACAAATAATGGATATGCTCCACGAGGAAGGGGATATCGAGGAAGAGGTTGGCAAGGTAATCAAGGGTTTTGGCAGAATAATCGGGGAGGGTTCCAGAATATGCAAAATGGTAATCGGAACATGCAATATGGGCAGATGGGGAGACAGCCACTTGTATGTTAGACATGTGGAATGACAGGGCATATAGCTCAAATGTGTAGAAGCCAAGGGATGGTACAGAATGATTCGTTTTCAAGACAGGGAATGCCAAATCCACCTGCATACTTGCAGCAGGGCGGAAATTGATTTGCTCAAGATCAAACCGTGCAGCAGCAAGCACCAAGAGTGCAATAAGGCTTGCAATTAACAGGTAATCAACCGCAAGGACAATCACAGCAATCTCCTATTCAACTTCAGCAGAATATGAACATAGAAACATCAATGACACGGAAAATAGGAGGTGTCACTGTTGATGGAGGAAATCCATTTACGGGTGATGGAGTTAGACTGTACCCGAAATAGGGCAGCTCACTGGGAGATCTGATGTGTTCAGTCCTATCTATTACGCCAAACCCTCATGAGGAGCCAAGGGTAGATGTTAATTATAGGCGGCAAAGCTTTTTCCTTCTTAGTGGACACGGGTGCAACACGCTCGTGTATACGTGAGGGCACATTTTCAATGTCTGGTGATGCGAGGAATACTCAGGGTTTTACAGGAGGAACAAGTTGTGTTCCTTTTACAGAAGAATTACCAGTCTCCATAGGAGAATGCGTTATGAAAGTGCCACTGCTTTATTCAAGGCAATCGCATGTCACCATATTAGGACGAGATTAAATGACATATATGAATATGACCATTTTGTTTACAGATGATTGCATAGTATGTTCAACACCGGGAATGCATTATTTAAACGTGTACGAAATGATCAGGGCATACGCAGGGCAAATAGCGCCTAGAGCGATACCGTTGGAAACCGAAGTGTTCCATTATGGGATACGTGTTTTTTTAACATGGCTGCCAGGTCTAGTAGGCAGAACCATGAGAATACCAGATGAGTTTCTGTTTAGACCTCAGATACCCATGGGCGAATTTTCCCCTTAGACATAGAAGCAGCTATAGTCCGAGAAATATGGCTTTGCTTGATGCAACTGATGATAAAGGTAGACGATGGAGCACAATAATTACCATTGAGGAAGGCTGCAGAGTGATGACATCACTGATGAGGACTTGTTTGGAGATGGCATATCTGACGATTTTGTAATATTTGAAATGTGCATTACTTATTGGGTCAAGGCGATTAAGAGAGAATTTCCGCAGAGAATGATGCTATTAAAGAAGCATCCTGAATATTTTGATGAAGATATGACGAAAGTGCCAACTTCATTGTGCACTACTGGCCCCTATGACATAGGCTCACTGAAAGGAGCTGGGGAAGTGAAGATTACATTGAATCCAGGATCAATTTTACCTTGAGCACAGCAATATCCCAAGTATTGAGAGGCAGATGAAGGAATTTTTAAGACAATTTCCGCCATGATGGACCAGGGCATTTTAGTGACGTCAGAGTCACCATGTAATACGTCAATTTACCCAGTGAAAAAAGGGAAGGGTGGTCTGGGAGACTAGTGCAAGACCTTCGCCCAATAAACCAAATTGTAGAGGCTGAGTTCCCTCTAGTTCCGAACCCGTCTGCAATTCTATGTAATATACCTGTTGATGCATGATAATTCACAGTAAACTTTTTGACTTAAAAAATGTGTTTTTCTCAATCCTGTTGCATAAAGACTCACAAGATTTGACATTTACTTTTAGACAAGTGCGATTAAAAAGCACAAGGCTTCCCCAGGGGTACTGAGAGTCCCCATCAACTTTTAACAGAGCCCTTCAGATGGACTTGAGCAATATTGCTTTAGAAAGCTTTGTGCTGCAATACTAGCTGACAACAGATATAAGGTTGACAAAGAAAAGTCACAATATTGTCAACAAGACGTGTTGTATATAGGCCAATTGATTTCACATGAGGGAAAGAAGGCCACCCCTGAAAGAGCTGAGGCCATTTTAAAAACAGCTAAGCCACACACGATAAAAAAGATGCAGAGTTTCCTAGGAATATGTAGTTATGTCAGGGCATGGGTCTTTGACTACAGCTCGTATACAGGGCCCCTTTTACAGGCGTTGAAAAAAGCACAGGCAATGAAATAAAATATGGTGTGGACTGAGGCAATGGAAGAAGGGTTTGACTAATTGAAAAAAGCAATCTACACAGCCCCACTTTTAGGGATCCCCAATTATGCAGAAGAATTATTTCTATTCTCTCATACAGATGGTACTTTTATGACAGCAGTACTCACACAGAGAACTACGTTGGGGTACAAGCCCCTTGCATGTTACAGTGGAATTTTAGACCCAGTAATGAGAGGTCACTTTCCATGTGAACAAAGTTTGGCAACTGCCGCATTAGCCATAGAAAAGGCTACAAGCATAGTGATTGGATGCTCCATGATGTTATTTATTGAACACGCATTATTTGCCATTTTAGAAAAACCAAACGGCACGTTGACTACTCAAAGGGCTTCTGCCTATGAGGTAATCATATCAACTCCAGCGATTAAAATAGTTTGATGTTAAATAGTGAATCCAGCTATGTTTATAGCTGAGCCAATCACCGAAAGGAGAGCCTATACACGATTGTGCAAACTATGAAGAGTTCTGTGATGAGCTCCCTAGAGTAAAGGAGAATGCACTCCCAGGGGAAGAGATTGTTTTCATTGACAGGTCTTGGAGAATCGATCAAAATGATGGGCAAAGATATACAGACGCCGCAGTAGTGAAACAACTGGCAAATGGAGAATTTCAAGTGTTTGCGAGTACTCTATTGTGATCTCATTATTCAGCACAAGCTGCAGAGTTATTGGTGTTGAAAGTCGCAATTTGAGAATCACGCGGACCAGGAAGTAACAGTGTACAGCGATTCCGCCTATGTGACATCAACAGTACATGCAGGATTAGCGCGCTGGAAAAGGAGGAGCTACCTCAGAGCGGACGGCACGCCAGTGCAGCATGCAGCCTTATTGGACAGGCTCATTAAGGCACTAGAACCCCCGTGGGCATAGCAGTTGTTAAATGCACAGCTCACACAAAAGGGACAGATTTTATCTCTCGCAGCAATAGAGCATCCGACGCTGAAGCTAAGCGCATAGCAAATATAGATACTGGGATGATGAATATTAAAACCATTGATGTGAATGAAAGAATGACTGTGATGATGATTGTGGGTGAGGGATACAATCATATGCCTAAAACACAATTGGTGGAGCTCCAGAGAGAGGCACCTCCAGAGTAAAAGAACTTAGGGAAGCAAAGAGGTTGTTCTTTAAAGCCCTCTGAAGCATTGTGGCGACAAGACAGCACTGGTAAACCAGTGATGCCTATAGCCTTATTAAGGGTAACGCTAGAGGAATTACACTACCCAGCGGATACAAATAAGGAGAATCTTGCTGTAACCATTGCTGAGGATTGGTTCATACCGAACCTGATGGAGCATGTTGCATTTTATATGGTAAATTATATTGTTTGCCAACAATTCACAACTGGGCATACACTGCGCATAGTGAGGGGAGTCATCCAAAGACTTAATGGCCCTTTTCAGCACTTGCATATTGACTATGTCGACATGATACAAGTTTGCAATGGATATAGATACCTACTTGTTGTAGTATGTCCTTTCTCTAGATGGATAGAGGCAGGTCCATGCACGCACCCAGACTCCTCTTGTGCAGCTAAGGTCTTAGTGCACATAGTGTTTCCTAGATGGGGAGTAATGAGATCAGATAATGGACCTCACTTTGTTAATTCAATTTTTCGAACAGATCACCTCGCTATTGGGTATAAAACATAAGTTTTCTTCGGCTTATCATCCGCAAGGAAACGGGATCTGTGAAAAGCTCAACGGTCTATTAAAAGAAAGAATAGCCAAGTTGAAGCTTACTTTGAAAAAGGGTGGTTGCACTGCCTACCACTGGCATTGTATTCATTAAGGGACCAACCAGGTTCTGACCACCATCTTATGCTGCATGAAATTGTGACAGGAAGGCGAATGAGAACACCTTTAATGCCTCCATCCCGAGTTAGAAGTGATGCTCAGCCAACATCAGAAATTTTAGTACTTGAATTGCAAACCTATTTGAACTATTTAACATCTAGTTTTTCTGTGATTTCAGGACAGTTGCAGAGACGAGGGTGTAGGGCAGTACAGAACACAGGAGGAGAGGCTTCAACAACCCAAACTCCTGAATTTCTACATCCAAGAATTTACCCAGGAGATACTGTCCTAATTCGTAACCACACAAGTAAAAATTGGGACGAGCCCAGATTCAACGGTCCTTTTGTCGTTGAGGATGTGACGCCATCTGCTGTCAAATTGCAGGGTAAGCGAGCTTTGATCTTCCTGGGTGACATCAAAATCTACTTTGGAGAGACCCCTCTGCCTACACCCTACTACAAAGAAACTACAAACAACGGGGAAGAACCACAGCACGTGCAGACGAGATCTATGACGAGGAAGGAGGATGCATAACCAGGCAACCTACTAGTGGACTGTGGCTTGATTTTGGACGCTCCCTTTTTAGATACAAAGGGTAAAAGGACACATTCGAACACTCTGTGCATCTTAGTCACAAAGTAAATGAAGATCTGCATTCTTAAAAAGCCAAGTAGTTTGACTTTGGACTGAGGCAAACTTAAGCCTTGATAAGAATAAGGATATGCCAAATGTTGATCGTGGGCACAGCAATTGGAATAGGGTACAGTACCCCGATTCTTTTTACACAGAGTTCTTGTTTGGTTCTACTCATGGTGTTACCCAGTGATGACCTTTCTTGGTTCACACTTGCTTATCTTGAGTGGGTGTTATGTTCTTATCCTACGTTGGTGGGGAGAACTTGTCGCATTCCAGGTAATATTCAAAATCCTGATAATAAAAAACGCATTAGAAGATTGCTCATAATCATCACTGAAGAGTTTTTGAAGTTGCCTGAGTTCAGTGAGGAAAACACAAATACACTTATCAACCAACGCAGCACATAGACTGGTCAGTGTGGTGTTCTTTCATCTGATTGAAGACTACCCGTATCTCATTGGAAAACACACAGATGTGGTAACTTTCCTGAGAGATCCATGAAACACTACAAACTTGAATGTGATCCTGGAAGGAATAATCATCCAGGTGGCAATCTATTCTGAGAGAAATCACAGAGTTGTGTAGAAACTTTCCTTCGAGGGACAGATTGAGGAATTGAATGAAGGACAAAAGTCTTTGTTCATGCTGACAGGGAAGCAACATGTCATCTGGACTGAAGCAGATTCGAGGCATCGATTGGGAACTAATAAATGAAGCAGATTTCATACAGGCTCACAGAGGATATTTTTCTTCACGATAAAGGAACCTTTTCATCCTGATTGGTGAAAAAACTGGTTCCAGAAAGGAAGATAAAGTAATTTTCTAAAACATCCAGAAAGCAGACAATTGATCGAGGACGAATGCTGAATAAAGACAACTGCTTCCAGAAACAATCTAAAAACGTAGAGCCATTAAAGTTTGTTTTTCGTTCCTTAGCATCAAATGTTCGAGATGGGTAATCCAAGTAGTAATATTGTGTTGCCCCATGAGGACAGACGTACAAATTATCCTAGAAACAGATGCTGCAGACTCACTTACCACTGTATCATTTACACATGTATTATATTCATACTCTTACTGCTTTCATTGATAGTGAGAACTGCATTTTATATAGGAGCACATGATGCAAAGCATCTTCCTGTATATGTTTCTGAGCAAAAGGAAAAGGTGAGTGTGTCAACTACAAGGCAGCCTAGACCCTCTATAGTCATTCCTGTCCCAAGAAAAAATGGGAAGATACCTGAGCTTGAAATGGATGTTATTGGTAATCAATCACACACAGCACTTGTTTCAAACACTGCTTTTAAATGCCAGTGACAAGGGCCGCAGATCAGGCAAGGTAAGGGGTTGATAGAGGTTGAACCTATACAGATAATGCATGCAGACAAACCTGGTCCAGCAATGAAAGGTCCAAGCACAAGTTCCACAGAAAGATCACATGCAGAGATTATAGCAGAATCTCTATGGCCGTTTTTAGCTGTTGCTAGGAAAAGACAGATGACTAAAGAAAGACTTGCTGCACTTTCCTCTACACAGGGAACCCGGATGGATGTTTCTGCAAACCAACCAGCCAGAAGAAGCTATACTGACACATTTTAAGACGTAGTTATAGGTATCTACAAGAAGACTTGGAGAACCAAAAGAAGCACCCAAGAAGATAATTATGAACTGAATGATTATCTGGATAGCACAGCACACTTGGGAAATAACATATGGTACCAACACATGAAAGAAGTTGGAAGAAGGACGTCAGATGAAGAATGCTTTGTATGTGCACTTCTGCCAAATAGCATGGGGAAGTCGAAAATCTTCATAGCTATTGAAATAGATGTCCTCACTGCATAGTGCACCTAGCTCCTCAAATGGGCAACTGAAGTGACAGATCCAAATGAATATGACTATGTTCAAGACATAAAGACAAGAAACAATGCCAAGACAAAGAATATTGTAATCTGATATGAGAAACCTGCAGTAGAATGAACTGGGGTAAGAAGAGAACTAAATAAAAAACTGTACCAGGACAATCTACAGAAGACATCCGTAGATGGAAAAACAGAGGCCAGATGCAGATTTGGGGAACTGTTCTATCACTAGATGGATGGGAAGAAGGAGTAGTAATCTGCAGAGACTGGGCAATAATAGGTTACCACCAACCAACAATTGAGAATCCACAAATGTTGTGTAAACCATCATGGCCAAAACTTGCTGAACTACTAACATGGGTCGAAGACAGAGGAGGACCCCTGCAGATAGTACCATTGAATAGTTCTAAATTATGCTTCAGGAACAATGGTACAAGAAAAATGGGGGAAAATCAGAACTGTGAACGAATCTTCGATGCACCAGGAAAGCATATCGGAACAGCAGTAATCATGGATCACTATTGGGCGTGTGGGTCCAAGGCCTACATCAGACTGCCAAAAGATTGGGGAGGAATTTGCACAATGGTGAATGTCCATGTTCCTGCATTGGTGATTCCTAAAGGTGACCTGAACATTGATAGTTTCCTTAAAGCAGATGCTCATCTAAGAAAGAAGAGATCTGTAGAGCTGATAAATCGAATGAAGAGAAAAAAAACTACTTTTCAGCCAAATCAATAGAAGCTTTTGACTTTATTCCATATGAACATAGGCTGCTCAGCCAGACTTCTTCAGTGTTTACGTTGATCTTCATACCAAGGATCCAGGTTGGAGCAAATACCAAGTGGCTTCAGATTACCAGATGGGAATTGCTGCAGATGATTAATACTACCATAAAGGGATTCAATGCAATCAAAGAAGAACTGAGAGCTGTAAGATTGATGACCCTCCAGAACAGATATGTCCTGGATATGATCACAGCCATAGATGGAGGTGTTTGTGCCAAAATCGGAGCATCCTGTTGCACATTTAGACCTTCTCATGATAAGAATGGAACATTGGCAGAGGCTATAGACATGCTGACAAAACACTATGGCCAGATGAGAGAAGAGGTTGAAGACATTGCTGATGACAGCTGGTTTGGATCACACTTCTCGTGGGTTCCACAATGGATGGCAGATATGTTCAAATTCCTTGGAGCTTTGTTATTATTAGTTATGCTTGGATTCTGTGTGGTCAAGATAATAATCTCACAATGCAAGAAGACAGCAAAGAAATCTATAGGATTGAAGATTATGATTGATGTTGAACCAGGGTGGAAGCCTAAAGATCTGACTGATGAAGAAATCAGAGACATTGTGAAGGCCAGTATCCATGCACCTGAGGGAACAAAGTTCCTGTACCCAAAGGACCATAAGAAGTATGTGGGAAGATGGGTCTATTGCAGTCCAAGTGGACATTGCATGCTCATGACATGGAACAAGGATGAGCATGTGAAATCGGCTGGATACCTGAAGAGAGTCATAAAGATATGGATCCCTAAGAAACATTTCTGCAGATCAGGATGTCTAGATGCAGAAGATGATGTGAGAGTGGTTGAAATATCACCCAGAGGGGGTAGTGTAGAAGAGGGTACTCTGAGACCCCCGGCCAGCCCATAGAGCCGAGGCTTGCTCAGAAATACTTTAAGACAAGATAGCTGCACCCGTGTGATGGATGGGGGTGCAGATTTATTACTCCAACACCAATCAATAAGGACAACTCAGTGGTTTGTTAAAGGGAGTCCGTTTAATGACAATTACAGAAAACGGGGAGTCATGGATATCAGCAGTGATGCGATCGTCCGGCTCGCTTCATCTCCAACGAACTTCATACAAATAGTAACATTTATACTCAAAACTCGTCATCATTGACGTGTAACACTCAAAAGTTAACATGCAATTCTATTGGTTAGGAAAAGATAACTTTACTATAGGTACTATATCTGTATATGGTAACGGAGTGAGGGGATTGGGTAAACACTGTCGGGTGGGCATCTAAGCTCCTCCTTCAAAATGATTACTGCAGACGTCAACAAAAGTATGATGTCCTATTGGTTCTACTAACTATAGGACCCTAGATTATTTGGTCCATTGTGATTGGGTTGGCACCAACCCCATGCATACTTCTCTACTTTGCTTAGCAGCACGCAGAATGGTCGGCCAGGTGCGGGGTGCCCCTTAGTTACCCAGCTTTCCTCCAATTATGGTTTCAATCAATCACTTTAGTAGCCATGTGTCAATTAGTTCTCTGTGGTTGTCCTCGAAAATGCATCTTTTGTCTGGTAAAGTTCTGATATCTCTGCTTTGTCAGGTGCCAAGTGTAGGTGTGAACCCTCGCTTCTGCTTGCTCGGCTGGTCACATGGTTCAGACACTGTGAATTTTGTCTCTTTTCTCTCAATTTGTGTATTTCATTTTTGTTTCAGCTGCCACCTGACTTCGCCTTCTTATCTCGACCTTTCAGAGGCAGGATATTCTGTTCTTGATTCAATTAAATGTAGCTACTGTCCACCTCTTCTATTGGTATGACCTTGGCTGTCCTGGCACGAGTTGCATCTGCTGAGTTTCGGTTCGGTTTCTCGTTTTTGCTAAATGTGAAGCTTTTCTTGTATGGCCTTTAGTAACCTGGTTCATTCTGCTTCTTGTGCAAAGTAGAAATATACTTATAATATTGTGCTTCGTTTGAGGTAGATTATGTATAATGGCGCTTGCCACACTACTCTTCTACTAAGCATAGCAAGCCACACTGTTTCTTTAACTTTCTTGCAGTTCCAAGCATATTTACAGGTGTAAACTGGTTGAATAGTTTCATCTTGCTTACAGCTTAAACTTCATACATTTTGACATCGTTCTTTTACTTTAAGTTCATGATATCCTTATTCATGGCGTTTCGTCTCTGTGTCATTCTCGGGTCATCATTTCTTCTATCTGTGAGTCTGTCAGCCCTCGTGACATCACCATTCGTCTTCCATTAAGACCTTTTCTTCTGGGACTGTACTGAGACGATCTTCATTTAGTTTCATTTGTTGGTAAGGATTTCTCAATGGATACTGAACTATCCATGGTTTTCTTGGTATTGGTACGTCAATAGGTTCTGTTCTTCTAATAGGTACTGGGCAGAGCCCTACTGCGGCTCTCTGCTGGTTTAATTGCTCGTCATATGTCGCATATCTCGGTGTGAACGTACCTAGTACTTCAAAATGGGCGACTGTAGTGCAAGTTTTATTTGGGACCTCTACAGGAGGAGCCAAGTACCCCCCACTCCACCTGCCCCCGCCTACATTACCTGAAGTGAATGAACCAAAATATGTGACATATACTGAACAGGTGAACCAGCAAAGAGAAGAGCGTGGACTCTGTGCAGTACCCATGAGAATACCCATACCTAAGCGAATATGGGAGGTAAAGTACCCATTAAGGAACCCATACCTGCATACAAGACACTATGATGGCCATTTGAATGAGATTCCTGATGAAACAAAGAACTGAATGACCAGGATGAATGGTGACGTCAAACAAAGTTAAATTAACACCCAGATAGAAAGACAACCAGCCCAGAGAGGCAGACGATTATAAAGAACAAAGAAGTACCAAGGATAAGTGACATCTTGGGATCAAGATGAAGAAACTTATGCCACAAACCTGATGAAAATACCTAGTTTAAACATGTACAGATGCAATGTAACGCAAGCAGCAAAGTAATCATGAAACTAGCCACATGCTTTTAATAGATCAGAATTGCGGCAAGCGCGGACATATATATATGAAATTGAAAGGTAAACACAGACCGCGAGGTCGAGTTCCTTTGAAAGCTGCACTCCCTTTAATTAACGAAATCCATCAGTGTCCAGCAACAAGTGCACGCCGAAAAATAAACCACTGCACTGGCAATAATTCGCTTTTAAAAAGTTTCAAGTTTTAATTCAAAAAGTTATTTGCAGTAGAAAAACGGCTTCCCAGTAGCAAGGGGAGGCTACCTGACGCGTTTCGCCACACTCCTGTGGCTTGTTCACAGTAGCTCCACCCTGTTGTGGGAGCTCTTTTAACCCATGGCATACCACATGAACACAGAAAAGGTGACTAACAGAGATGACGTTTTTACATTCGGCCATTTTATACATTCGGCCATCTTATACAATGCAAAATGCAATTCTAACACCATGTCTGCATGTAGACAATATTGTTCAAAACCTAATAAATTATAGATTTTACCAGATAGTACATATATGAATATACATTCCATCTTAATTTTAAAATAATTCGGAAAATCTTTTCAAGGTTTTGTGCACCTAGTCAAATTCGAGCAATCAACATTAAATAAGCATCATAGTGACGCT
Source organism: Ambystoma mexicanum (assembly GCF_040938575.1). Taxonomy (NCBI): domain Eukaryota; kingdom Metazoa; phylum Chordata; class Amphibia; order Caudata; family Ambystomatidae; genus Ambystoma; species Ambystoma mexicanum. The sequence goes on along the minus strand of NC_090934.1, from coordinate 18,190,394 downwards.
GTTAGTAAAACACATATAGGTGTGATATAGTGTTTCGAGCTCTTTTACAAAAACCGCATAACTAAAATATTTGTTATGCAAGATGATGGTGTGGCATTATGTAGTTTCATATGCATAAAAGACAATTTATAGTTAAAGTGCAAGTGTATGGCAGCTTTTTAGTAGTAAAGTGCTAGTGCATAGTGCAATCTTTTAGCAGCATACTTCAATGTCCAGACATTGTCTTGTAACCACCAATTAAAGTGCAAGTGCTTTGCTTAAAATCAATACTCCTACATAGCACAACATTACTCTTGATTCATAAATGCTCGAAAGTGTAACGCTCAGCTGATTCCCACGGAGGCGCCGACCCGTTCTGGACTGCTACAACTTCTTCCACGGTAAAGCGTAGTGCTTGGAAGATGGACTGGACCCCCAAACCTCGTCTGTCTGGCCCGTAGAATAATCCTTCTGTAGATGGGAAAAGGGAGTTAACTGTCTGATAGATTGTGTGTGAGATTCCCCCCTTTTTCCCCTTCTCACCCTCCTCGAACCCTAGCTGTGCCTTCCGCAGACTCTCACCTTAATTTCTGTATGGACGAGCTCTCCATCCTGCTTCTGACGCAGGGGCACGTAGATTTCCAGTTACTTCACTGGATCTCGGATTTGGCGAGGGTTCGATGTCTGCTTGCCTTTACCAAAATGCTGTCGTAAGTATATAGTTCAAAAGATCAAGTCTTATTTGTCCCTTGGCCTTTGTTTAATTTTCAGGGACTAGGTGAGGAATCCGTGTGGAGGAATGGATTTGCCGAGGTAAGCTCAGGTGAGTACTTTTAATGAAGGTGTGCCGTAGTGGTTTGCTCCGACACCCTAATGAGTGTGTCTTATTTCCCCATAGGGGCCGGGGTACGGAAAAGCCAGAAAAGCCGCTCCGACCCGAAAAGGGAACTGAGGTCCCAACAAAATTCAGCTAAGACTTAAGGTGAGTAATCTGTCCTTTTGCAATTAGTTTGTTGCTCACCTTGTTTTGTCCTTTTTCTCCGTAGGTCTTGAATGCGACCGATGTCGCCTATGGGCGCTGAAAAGGTTGCCGGCGCCACGTGAAGGTAAGCGGCGCTGCAGCGAGCGATGAGATGCGTTTCTAACCCTTGACTTTCTTTTGCAGGATCGACAGAGTGAAGAATCCGGATGCTGGATGAAGGTAGGTAATGTCCTAATGCTTGCCTTTCTCTCCTTGCAGGTGTTCCAGGTGTTGGCGGGCGTGGCAGGAGCCAGGATGCAGGAGCCGACTCAGTGAGCGTCCTGCTGCAGATGCAGAATAACGAGAAGCACGTGTGGCCATCCGGGCATGGTTTAAATAGCCTTGGAAGAGCTTCAGGTGAGTGTTCTTCCACTGGCCCCACCCGAGTAAGAAAAGAGTTCCTGAAAGAAAATAGTTCCTCCCCAGCCTTACTTGGCTTGGAGCTTCAGACAGCATGGTCTGCCTCGGGTGAGTATGCAGCATGGTCTGCCTCAGGTGAGTTCACCCAAGCATTACCATATGTTCTGCCATGATTAGCCTGGCGCCTATGGCGCCAGGACAGATGCCTTTTATGGGCCTGGCGCCAAAGGCGCCAGGACAAGGTCCAAAGAGCCCCTATAGGGGTTTGCTGGGTCCTGCTTGGTGAGTATGAAGTCTGCTTCCGGGGACGCTGGGCCTGACCTGGCTCCTCGGGAGCAGGCATCATGACAGCAAGACCTTGTAGGACTAGAGTCTTATCTACTTAGCAGTCATGTATGGGCAGATATTGTGTATCACAAATAGATGCACCTCTATTTGATATTTCATTATAAACTATGTTCATGGGCGACATGTAGAAAAAACATTAATAAAATTAAAATTAAAAAATTACCCACAAAAAACCTAAGGGGAAGAAATGCAAAGAAACGCAAAAAAACACAGGAACATCGTCAGAAAACTAAATCATGAACACAATGTTCAAGAGAGGGACAACAATTTAGCCTTGGCCGAGAAAGATACGCAAAATAAAGCGGCCAACAAGTGTATGGCCTGTTGGAGTCAGACTATTTGAGCAATATTATATACGACCAGAAGGGAAATGACTAACTAGCACATTTTAAGTTCCCAAAAAAGTGTACAGTTCTTCATCCACATTGTGACCCATCGTGGTTTTGCTCTCGAAGTCTATAATGTGTCTGGTCTCCTCTTGTCGTAAACATTCCTCATTATCACCCCCTCTTGGACCGCAGATAACTTTATGGACACCAAAAAACCTCAGAGTGCTTGGATCTCCATTATGGCACTCTGTAAAATGTTTGGCCATGGGATATGCGTGATCTTTGTTGACAATAGCTCGGATATGTTGCAAAATACATATTTTTAATTTGCACTTAGTGCTGCCAACATACCATTTAGAGCATGGACACTTCAGAACATATACTACCAGTTCCGACTCACAGGTAATTCTACTGGCTATTTGTATTTCAGTCTGGAGGATTGGATGTATATAGCTTCTACAATTGAATGCATATTTGCATGCTTTGCATTTGCAACACTTAAAAAAGCCTTTTTGTCCCCCTGTAAGCCAATTAGTTCCTGAGGATACATCTTCGGAGGCCATGTAACTTTGAACCACCAAATCTTTGATGGCCAGACTTTTCCGGAAAGTAATATCTGGCCGTGCATTTAGCATACTTCCTAGATCTTTATCCACCTTGAGGACTTTCCAATACTTGGTGATTATGTTTCTTATAATAGTAGAGTGGCTCCCGAAGGTCAGTATTAACCCTTTAAGTGCCAAGGACGAGGTATCTCGTCCTTGACTGTGCACACGCAGTGCCAAGGACGAGATAGCTTGTCCTTTTCGGCACCTTGTTTTGAGCGATCCCTGCAAAGCAGGGATCGTTCAAAACTGTAATCCGACCCCCGGGCTATGTGAGGGGGAGGTCCCTCGATCCACGGGCCGCAACGTCACGGATCAAATGAAGATCCGTTTGTGACGCAGGGGGAGGGGGGGCTGCTTACTAGGTAAGCGGCCCCCTTCCCCCGTGGCCCCAAAGCATGGGGCCACAGCGCCTGGGGGCAGATGATCACTGCCCCCAGGGGTGAAATACATTTTTTTTTTAAAAAATTAAAAATGGAGGGAGGTGGGAGGGGTTTTGGGGCCCTGGGGCCCACTGGACGACCAGGGATGGAACAAAAGTGGTGTCCATGGAAAGGGGACTTTCTCCCCTTTCCAAGGACACCACATATGAGGCATTGCTGCTCGCGGATCGGGCGCAGGGCGCGCGATCCGCGGGCAGCAATGCCAGTGGATCAATGAAGATCCATTTGTGACGCAGGGGGAGCGGGGGCTGCTTACTAGGTAAGCGGCCCCCCTCCCCCAGTGGCCCCAAGGCATGGGTCCACAGCGCCAGAGACCCCTGGGGGCAGATAATCACTGCCCCCAGGGGTGAAAAAAAAATAAAACACAACAAAAAATCGAGGGGAGGTGGGAGGTGGGAGGGGGTTTGGGGCCCTGGGGCCCACTGGACCACCAGGGATGGATCAAAAAGTGGTGTCCCTGGAAAGGGGACTTTCTCCCCTTTCCAAGGACACCACATATGAGGCATTGCTGCCCGCGGATCAACGCAGATCCGTTTGTGACGCAGGGGGAGGGGGGGCTGCTTACTAGGTAAGCAGCCCCCCTCCCCCTGTGGCCCCAAGGCATGGGGCCACAGCGCCAGAGACCCCTGGGGGCAGATAATAACTGCCCCCAGGGGTGAAAATAAAAATAAATAAAAGCAAAACAAATATCGAGGGGAGGTGGGAGGGGGTTTGGGGCCCTGGGGCCCACTGGACCACCAGGGATTGATCAAAAAGTGGTGTCCCTGGAAAGGGGACTTTCTCCCCTTTCCAAGGACACCACATATGAGGCATTGCTGGTCACGGATTGGGCGCAGGGCGTGCAATCCTAGGAAGGGGCATCAGACCCCAGGGAGGGATCCAAGAGGTGGGGCCCCCCTATCTGCCGCCAGGAAGGGGGGCCCCCTGGGAGGGTTGCATGAGGTGGGCCCTCCATTTGGGGTGGGGGGAGCTGAGGGCCACCCTCCGTTGCAGTACATCATTCGCTGCCAATTTAGGGTGCCCCTCAGCCCCCCCTAAAAAGCAGCCTATGAATTTGTATTTTTTTTTTGTTTACTCAACTTCGCTTGGTGCAGATGGCCACATTAGTGTGGCAATCTGCCCCCAGGGTGCCCAAACCCTACTGCCCCATCTATTGGGGGTCCTGCCCCACCTTTTGGGGTGGCCCTCTCCCCCCTCACACCAAATGGAGGTGGGGTGTACCTCACGCAGCCGTTAGGAGGAGGCCCAGGAAGGCCTGCATGAGGTGTGTCCCCCAGCCATTGGGGGTGGGGGGGCACCCCAAAAGGTGGGGCAGGACCCCCAATAGATGGGGCAGTAAGGTTTGGACACCCTGGCGCCAGATTGGCACACCAATGTGACCCTCTGCACCAAGGGGAGTTGGGTTACCAAAGGAAAAAAATGAAAATGGTGGAACGCTTTTTAGGGGGGGGGGCGGTGGGGCACCCCAAAGGGTCAGGGAATTTTCTAATGGGATGGGGCGTTGACACCCCCCCCCCCCACCCGCAATGGAGTGGGTGCGAAGTCATGCAGCCCTCCCTGGGACCAGATATCTGCTCCTAGGAACGGACGCCTGAGCCCAGGGAGGAGTGCAGGACAGCCCCCCTCCTTATCTGCCCACGGGGAGGGCTACATTTTGCTGGTGTGACCGTAGGTAACACATGTTCTTTGTTTTGTTTACAGCTTTTTCTACCCGAGCAGCTGCAACGTTATGTGAGTACTGTTTTTTATTATTCTATGGTTAGGGCCCACTGTCAGTGGGGTGGGTGAGACTGGGGCTGGATTGTTGGTGGTGTGGGTGGGAATGGCCCGTCTGGGCAGATCACCTCCAACTGTCCTGGAGTTGCGGCTGGGCTGCATTACAGCTTTTCCCTTCGGGGAGGTATTGGCACACTGCCGAGACTCCTTGGTGGGGAGAAGCTGTAACGCAGGGCAGCCAGGGCTCCAGCAAAGTCGGCGGTAATATCCCTGGCCTTGGGCACCCTTCTCCCATGTGGGTCTTTGCTGGTGGTTCTGGGTATTACATTCTGGGCCGATTTGCGTAAGTCAGAACTCTGTGGATTCCCACGGGTGTCCTCTTTTGGGAAATGCATGGGGTTCCCTGTTTTCCTTGCTGGCTTCGACACCCTAGGCCCAAATCTGTAGGTTGCCCACATGAACAAAATGGGCAGTGGCGAATGGTTTGGGGTTCCCAGTCGGTTACCCTTTTCCTTTTGCGCCCCCGGTAGGTGCACCCACACATGTGAGGTACCGTTTTCATCATGGACACGTGTGGGGAAGCTGGAAGGTAGGCCACGTGTTGTTGGCGGTGTGTTTGGGTGGGTGGCCAGAGCGAAATGTCTGAGAATTGTCTTCATTTCCGGCCAATTTCAGAGACATTTCCCTGTGTCCACTCACCGAAACACGTCGCCAACAGCAGATGTCATACCTTCTCGTGTTCCCACAGGTGTCCCGACGAAAAAGGTACCTCGCAAGTGTGGGTGCACCTACCGGGGGCGCAAAAGGAAAAGGGTAACCCGCTGGTAACCCCAAGCCTTTCGCCACTGCCCATTTTGTTCATGTGGGCAACCTACAGATTTCGGCCTAGGGTGTCGAAGCCAGCAAGGAAAACAGGGAACCCCATGCATTTCCCAAAAGAGGACACCCGTGCGAATGCACAGAGGTCTGACTTGCGCGAAGCGGCCCAGAATGTATTTCCCAGAACCCCAGACAAAGTGAACATTGTGTTTTTCCCCACCAAATATCACACTTTGTCGGGGATTGTGGCTAATAAAAACTGGGGCAATTTGCGCAAGGCAGACCTCTGTGGATTCCCACGGGTGTCCTCTTTTGGGAAATGCATGGGGTTCCCTGTTTCCCTTGCTGGCTTCGACACCCTAGGCCCAAATCTGTAGGTTGCCCACATGAACAAAATGGGTAGTGGCGAATGGCTTGGGGTTCCCAGTCGGTTACCCTTTTCCTGTTGCGCCCCCGGTAGGTGCACCCACACATGTGAGGTACCGTTTTCATCGGGACACGTGTGGGGACGCGGGAAGGTAGGCCATGTGTTGTTGGCGGTGTGTTTCGGTGGGTGGCCAGAGCGAAATGTCTGAAAATTGTTTTCATTTCCGGCCAATTTCAGAGACATTTCCCTGTGGCCACTCACCGAAACACGCCGCCAACAGCAGATGTCATACCTTCTCGTGTTCCCACAGGTGTCCCGACGAAAAAGGTACCGCGCATGTGTGGGTGCACCTACCTGGCTGGCAAGGGGAAAGCCGAAAACGCAAGCAACCCCCAGTCTGTTTGCAGAGGGGAAACTCAGCCATTCTGCCGACCAGCACAACATACAGATATGGGCCTCGGGTGTCCAAGCCACCAAGGAAAACAGAGAACCCCATGCATTTCCGAAAAGAGGACACCCGTGGGAATCCGCAGAGGTATGATTTGCGCACATCGGCCCAGAATTAATTACCCAGACACCCCCGTAAAGTCCGAAATGTGGGGAAAAAAACACATTTTCCGCACATTTAGCTCGGCGCACCCATCGAAGCACGCCCCCAACAACACATGGCCTACCGTCCCGCGTTCCCACAGGTGTCCCGATGAAAACGGTACCTCACATGCGTGGGTGCACCTACCTGGCTGGCACTTTTCTGCACTTACCTCGCACTTGCCACCAGCTGGCCCTTGTTATTTATCCTGTATGCTAATAACCCTGTACTGCACTTTCCCCTCTCCCTTTCCCCCATGAACTTTTCCCTTCCCCTCTACCCTTGCACTTGCGCGATCTGAATGACACCTGGCCTAGTAAGATCGTTGTCTGTCTCCCCTTGTTCCCCCCCTGCCTCGTCGCGCCTTGAAACACTTGTGTATAGGCGCGTTACAAATGCCTTATCATATCATATCATATCTGGGGGCAGATAGCCACACTAATGTGGCCATCTGCACCAAGCGAAGTTGGGTAAACAAAAATAAATATACAAAATCACAGGCTGCTTTTTAGGGGGGGGCTGAGGGCCACCCTAAATTGGCAGCGAATGATGTACCGCAACCGGGGGTGGCCCTCAACCCCCCCCCACCCCAAACGGAGGGCCCCACCTCATGCAACCCTCCCTGGGGCAGATATCTGCTCCTAGGAAGGGGCATCTGACCCCAGGGAGGGATGCAAGAGGTGGGCCCCCCCCCATCTGCCCCCAGGGAGGGTTGCATGAGGTGGGGCCCTCCATTTGGGGTGGGGGGGGTTGGGGGCCACCCCCTGTTGCGGTACATCATTCGCTGCCAATTTAGGGTGGCCCTCAGCCCCCCCTAAAAAGCAGCCTATGAATTTGTATTTTGTTTTTTGTTTACCCAACTTTGCTTGGTGCAGATGGCCACATTAGTGTGGCTATCTGCCCCCCGGGGTGCCCAAACCCTACTGCCCCATCTATTGGGGGTCCTGCCCCACCTCTTGGGGTGGCCCTCTCCCCCCTCACACCAAATGGAGGTGGGGTGTACCTCACGCAGCAGTTAGGAGGAGACCCAGGGAGGCCTGCATGAGGTGTGTCCCCCAGCCATTGGGGGTGGGGGGGGCACCCCAAAAGGTGGGGCAGGACCCCCAATAGATGGGGCAGTATAAGGTTTGGACACCCCGGCGCCAGATTGGCACACCAATGTGACCCTCTGCACCAAGGGGAGTTGGGTTACCAAAGGAAAAAAATGAAAATGGTGGAACGCTTTTTAGGGGGGGGCGGTGGGGAACCCCAAAGGGTCAGGGAATTTTCTAATGGGATGGGGCGTTGACACCCCCCCCCCCCCACCCGCAATGGAGTGGGTGCGAAGTCATGCAGCCCTCCCTGGGACCAGATATCTGCTCCTAGGAACTGACGCCTGAGCCCAGGGAGGAGTGCAGGACAGCCCCCCCTCCTTATGGGGAGGGCTACATTTTGCTGGTGTGACCGTAGGTAACACATGTTCTTTGTTTTGTTTACAGCTTTTTCTACCCGAGCAACTGCAACGTTATGTGAGTACTGTTTTTTATTATTCTATGGTTAGGGCCCACTGTCAGTGGGGTGGGTGAGACTGGGGCTGGATTATTGGTGGTGTGGGTGGAAATGGCCCGTCTGGGCAGATCACCTCCAACTGTCCTAGAGTTGCGGCTGGGCTGCATTACAGCTTTTCCCTTCGGGGAGGTATTGGCACACTGCCGAGACTCCTTGGTGGGGAGAAGCTGTAACGCAGGGCAGCCAGGGCTCCAGCAAAGTCGGCGGTAATATCCCTGGCCTTGGGCACCCTTCTCCCATGTGGGTCTTTGCTGGTGGTTCTGGGTATTACATTCTGGGCCGATTTGCGTAAGTCAGAACTCTGTGGATTCCCACGGGTGTCCTCTTTTGGGAAATGCATGGGGTTCCCTGTTTTCCTTGCTGGCTTCGACACCCTAGGCCCAAATCTGTAGGTTGCCCACATGAACAAAATGGGCAGTGGCGAATGGTTTGGGGTTCCCAGTCGGTTACCCTTTTCCTTTTGCGCCCCCGGTAGGTGCACCCACACATGTGAGGTACCGTTTTCATCGGGACACGTGTGGGGAAGCTGGAAGGTAGGCCACGTGTTGTTGGCGGTGTGTTTGGGTGGGTGGCCAGAGCGAAATGTCTGAGAATTGTCTTCATTTCCGGCCAATTTCAGAGACATTTCCCTGTGTCCACTCTCCGAAACACGTCGCCAACAGCAGATGTCATACCTTCTCGTGTTCCGACAGGTGTCCCGACGAAAAAGGTACCTCGCAAGTGTGGGTGCACCTACCGGGGGCGCAAAAGGAAAAGGGTAACCCGCTGGTAACCCCAAGCCTTTCGCCACTGCCCATTTTGTTCATGTGGGCAACCTACAGATTTGGGCCTAGGGTGTCGAAGCCAGCAAGGAAAACAGGGAACCCCATGCATTTCCCAAAAGAGGACACCCGTGCGAATGCACAGAGGTCTGACTTGCGCGAAGCGGCCCAGAATGTATTTCCCAGAACCCCAGACAAAGTGAACATTGTGTTTTTTCCCCACCAAATATCACACTTTGTCGGGGATTGTGGCTAATAAAGACTGGGGCAATTTGCGCAAGGCAGACCTCTGTGGATTCCCACGGGTGTCCTCTTTTGGGAAATGCATGGGGTTCCCCGTTTCCCTTGCTGGCTTCGACACCCTAGGCCCAAATCTGTAGGTTGCCCACATGAACAAAATGGGCAGTGGCGAATGGCTTGGGGTTCCCAGTCGGTTACCCTTTTCCTGTTGCGCCCCCGGTAGGTGCACCCACACATGTGAGGTACCGTTTTCATCGGGACACGTGTGGGGACGCGGGAAGGTAGGCCACGTGTTGTTGGCGGTGTGTTTCAGTGGGTGGCCAGAGCGAAATGTCTGAAAATTGTTTTCATTTCCGGCCAATTTCAGAGACATTTCCCTGTGGCCACTCACCGAAACACGCCGCCAACAGCAGATGTCATACCTTCTCGTGTTCCCACAGGTGTCCCGACGAAAAAGGTACCGCGCATGTGTGGGTGCACCTACCTGGCTGGCAAGGGGAAAGCCGAAAACGCAAGCAACCCCCAGTCTGTTTGCAGAGGGGAAACTCAGCCATTCTGCTGACCAGCACAACATACAGATATGGGCCTCGGGTGTCCAAGCCACCAAGGAAAACAGAGAACCCCATGCATTTCCGAAAAGAGGACACCCGTGGGAATCCGCAGAGGTATGATTTGTGCACATCGCCCCAGAATTTATTACCCAGACACCCCCGCAAAGTCCGAAATGTGGGGAAAAAACGCATTTTCTGCACATTTCGCTCGGCGCTCCCATCGAAACACGCCCCCAACAACACATGGCCTACCGTCCCGCGTTCCCACAGGTGTCCCGATGAAAACGGTACCTCACATGCGTGGGTGCACCTACCTGGCTGGCAAGGGGCAAGCCGAAAACGCAAGCAACCCCCAGTCTGTTTGCAGAGGGGAAACTCAGCCATTCTGCCGACCGGCACAACATACAGATATGGGCCTCGGGTGTCCAAGCCACCAAGGAAAAGAGGGAACCCCATGCATTTCCGAAAAGAGGACACCCATGGGAATCCGCAGAGGTATGATTTGCGCACATCGCCTCAGAATTTATTACCCAGACACCCGTGCAAAGTCTGGGGCACATTTCGGACTTTGCAGGTGTGTCTGGGTAATAAATTTTGGGGCGATGTGGGCAAATCATACCTCTGCGGATACCCACGGGTGTCCTCTTTTCGGAAATGCATGGGGTTCCCTGTTTTCCTCGGTGGCTTGGACACCCGCGGGCCATATCTGTACGTTGTGCCGGTCGGCAGAATGTCTGAGATTTCGCTCTGAAAACAGACTTGGGGTTACTTGTGTTTTAGGCTTTCCCCTTGGCGGCCAGGTAGGTGCACCCACACATGTGAGGTACCGTTTTCATCGGGACACCTGTGGGAACGCGTGACGGTAGGCCATGTGTTGTTGGGGGCGTGTTTCGATGGGTGCGTCGAGCGAAATGTGCGTAAAAAGCGTTTTTTAGCCGACATTTTGGACTTTGCAGGGCTGCCTGGGTAATAAATTCTGGGGCGATGTGCGCAAATCATACCTCTGCGTATTCCCACGGGTGTCCTCTTTTCGGAAATGCATGGGGTTCCCTGTTTTCCTCGGTGGCTTGGACACCCGAGGCCCATATCTGTACGTTGTGCTGGTCGGCAGAATGTCTGAGATTTCCCTCTGTAAACAGACTTGGGGTTACTTGTGTTTTAGGCTTTCCCCTTGGCGGCCAGGTAGGTGCACCCACACATGTGAGGTACCGTTTTCATCGGGACACCTGTGGGAACGTGTGACGGTAGGCCATGTGTTGTTGGGGGCGTGTTTCGACGGGTGCGTCGAGCGAAATGTGCGGAAAAAGCGTTTTTTTCCCCCACAATTCGGAGTTTGCGGGGCTGTCTGGGTAATAAATTCTGGGGCGATGTGCACAAATCATACATCTGCGGATTCCCACGGGTGTCCTCTTTTCGGAAATGCATGGGGTTCCCTGTTTTCCTCGGTGGCTTGGACACCCGAGGCCCATATCTGTACGTTGTGCCGGTCGGCAGAATGTCTGAGATTTCGCTCTGAAAACAGACTTGGGGTTACTTGTGTTTTAGGCTTTCCCCTTGGCGCCAGGTAGGTGCACCCACACATGTGGGGTACTGTTTCCATCGGGACACCTGTGGGAACGCGGGACGGTAGGCCATGTGTTGTTGGGGGCGTGTTTCGATGGGTGCGTCGAGCGAAATTTGCGGAAAAAGCGTTTTTTTCCCCACATTTCGGACTTTGCAGGCCTGTCTGGGTAATAAATTCTGGGGCGATGTGCGCAAATCATACCTCTGCGTATTCCCACGTGTGTCCTCTTTTCGGAAATGCATGGGGTTCCCTGTTTTCCTCGGTGGCTTGGACACCCGAGGCCCATATCTGTACATTGTGCCGGTCGGCAGAATGTCTGAGATTTCGCTCTGAAAACAGACCTGGGGTTACTTGTGTTTTAGGCTTTCCCCTTGGCGGCCAGGTAGGTGCACCCACACATGTGAGGTACCGTTTTCATCGGGACACCTGTGGGAACGCGTGACTGTAGGCCATGTGTTGTTGGGGGCGTGTTTTGATGGGTGCGTCGAGCGAAATGTGCGTAAAAAGCGTTTTTTTCCCGACATTTCGGACTTTGCAGGGCTGCCTGGGTAATATATTCTGGGGCGATGTGCGCAAATCATACCTCTGCGGATTCCTACGGGTGTCCTCTTTTCGGAAATGCATGGGGTTCCCTGTTTTCCTCGGTGGCTTGGACACCCGAGGGCCATATCTGTACGTTGTTCCGGTCGGCAGAATGTCTGAGATTTCGCTCTGAAAACAGACTTGGGGTTACTTGTGTTTTAGGCTTTCCCCTCGGCGGCCAGGTAGGTGCACCCACACATGTGAGGTACCGTTTTCATCGGGACATCTGTGGGAACGCGTGACGGTAGGCCATGTGTTGTTGGGGGCGTGTTTCGATGGGTGCATCGAGCGAAATGTGCGTAAAAAGCGTTTTTTTCCCGACATTTCGGACTTTGCAGGGCTGCCTGGGTAATAAATTCTGGGGCGATGTGCGCAAATCATACCTCTGCGTATTCCCACGGGTGTCCTCTTTTCGGAAATGCATGGGGTTCCCTGTTTTCCTCGGTGGCTTGGACACCCGAGGCCAATATCTGTACGTTGTGCCGGTCGGCAGAATGTCTGAGAAATCCCTCTGAAAACAGACTTGGGGTTACTTGTGTTTTAGGCTTTCCCCTCGGCGGCCAGGTAGGTGCACCCACACATGTGAGGTACCGTTTTCATCGGGACACCTGTGGGAACGCGTGACGGTAGGCCATGTGTTGTTGGGGGCGTGTTTCAATGGGTGCGCCGAGCGAAATGTGCATAAAAAGCGTTTTTTTCCCTACATTTCGGACTTTGCAGGGCTGCCTGGGTAATAAATTCTGGGGCGATGTGCGCAAATCATACCTCTGCGTATTCCCACGGGTGTCCTCTTTTCGGAAATGCATGGGGTTCCCTGTTTTCCTCGGTGGCTTGGACACCCGAGGCCCATATCTGTACGTTGTGCTGGTCGGCAGAATGTCTGAGATTTCCCTCTGTAAACAGACTTGGGGTTACTTGTGTTTTAGGCTTTCCCCTTGGCGGCCAGGTAGGTGCACCCACACATGTGGGGTACTGTTTCCATCGGGACACCTGTGGGAACGCGGGACGGTAGGCCATGTGTTGTTGGGGGCGTGTTTCGATGGGTGCGTCGAGCGAAATTTGCGGAAAAAGCGTTTTTTTCCCCACATTTCGTACTTTGCAGGCCTGTCTGGGTAATAAATTCTGGGGCGATGTGCGCAAATCATACCTCTGCGTATTCCCACGTGTGTCCTCTTTTCGGAAATGCATGGGGTTCCCTGTTTTCCTCGGTGGCTTGGACACCCGAGGCCCATATCTGTACATTGTGCCGGTCGGCAGAATGTCTGAGATTTCCCTCTGAAAACAGACTTGGGGTTACTTGTGTTTTAGGCTTTCCCCTTGGCGGCCAGGTAGGTGCACCCACACATGTGAGGTACCGTTTTCATCGGGACATCTGTGGAAACTTGTGACGGTAGGCCATGTGTTGTTGGGGGAGTGTTTCGATGGGTGCGTCGAGCGAAATATGCGGAAAAAGCATTTTTTTCCCCACATTTCGGAATTTGCGGGGCTGTCTGGGTAATAAAATCTGGGGCGATGTGCGCAAATCATACCTCTGCGGATTCCCACGGGTGTCCTCTTTTCGGAAATGCATGGGGTTCCCCGTTTTCCTCGGTGGCTTGGACACCCGAGGGCCATATCTGTACGTTGTGCCGGTCGGCAGAATGTCTGAGATTTCGCTCTGAAAACAGACCTGGGGTTACTTGTGTTTTAGGCTTTCCCCTTGGCGGCCAGGTAGGTGCACCCACACATGTGAGGTACCGTTTTCATCGGGACACCTGTGGGAACGCGTGACTGTAGGCCATGTGTTGTTGGGGGCGTGTTTTGATGGGTGCGTCGAGCGAAATGTGCGTAAAAAGCGTTTTTTTCCCGACATTTCGGACTTTGCAGGGCTGCCTGGGTAATATATTCTGGGGCGATGTGCGCAAATCATACCTCTGCGGATTCCTACGGGTGTCCTCTTTTCGGAAATGCATGGGGTTCCCTGTTTTCCTCGGTGGCTTGGACACCCGAGGGCCATATCTGTACGTTGTTCCGGTCGGCAGAATGTCTGAGATTTCGCTCTGAAAACAGACTTGGGGTTACTTGTGTTTTAGGCTTTCCCCTCGGCGGCCAGGTAGGTGCACCCACACATGTGAGGTACCGTTTTCATCGGGACATCTGTGGGAACGCGTGACGGTAGGCCATGTGTTGTTGGGGGCGTGTTTCGATGGGTGCATCGAGCGAAATGTGCGTAAAAAGCGTTTTTTTCCTGACATTTCGGACTTTGCAGGGCTGCCTGGGTAATAAATTCTGGGGCGATGTGCGCAAATCATACCTCTGCGTATTCCCACGGGTGTCCTCTTTTCGGAAATGCATGGGGTTCCCTGTTTTCCTCGGTGGCTTGGACACCCGAGGCCCATATCTGTACTTTGTGCCGGTCGGCAGAATGTCTGAGAAATCCCTCTGAAAACAGACTTGGGGTTACTTGTGTTTTAGGCTTTCCCCTTGGAGGCCAGGTAGGTGCACCCACACATGTGAGGTACCGTTTTCATCGGGACACCTGTGGGAACGTGTGACGGTAGGCCATGTGTTGTTGGGGGCGTGTTTCGATGGGTGCGTCGAGCGAAATGTGCATAAAAAGCGTTTTTTTCTTGACATTTCGGACTTTGCAGGGCTGCCTGGGTAATAAATTCTGGGGCGATGCGCGCAAATCATACCTCTGCGGATTCCCACGGGTGTCCTCTTTTCGGAAATGCATGGGGTTCCCTGTTTTCCTCGGTGGCTTGGACACCTGAGGGCCATATCTGTATGTTGTGCCGGTCGGCAGGATGTCTGAGATTTCGCTCTGAAAACAGACTTGGGGTTACTTGTGTTTTAGGCTTTCCCCTCGGCGGCCAGGTAGGTGCACCCACACATGTGAGGTACCGTTTTCATCGGGACACCTGTGGGAACGCGTGACGGTAGGCCATGTGTTGTTGGGGGCGTGTTTCAATGGGTGCGCCGAGCGAAATGTGCATAAAAAGCGTTTTTTTCCCTACATTTCGGACTTTGCAGGGCTGCCTGGGTAATAAATTCTGGGGCGATGTGCGCAAATCATACCTCTGCGTATTCCCACGGGTGTCCTCTTTTCGGAAATGCATGGGGTTCCCTGTTTTCCTCGGTGGCTTGGACACCCGAGGCCCATATCTGTACGTTGTGCCGGTCGGCAGAATGTCTGAGATTTCCCTCTGAAACAGACTTGGGGTTACTTGTGTTTTAGACTTTCCCCTTGGCGGCCAGGTAGGTGCACCCACACATGTGAGGTACCGTTTTCATCGGGACACCTGTGGGAACGTGTGACGGTAGGCCATGTGTTGTTGGGGGCGTGTTTCGATGGGTACGTCGAGCAAAATGTGCGGAAAAAGCATTTTTTGCCCCATATTTCGGACTTTGCGGGGCTGTCTGGGTAATAAAATCTGGGGCGGATCTGCGCAAATCATACCTCTGCGGATTCCCACGGGTGCCCTCTTTTCAGAAATGCATGGGGTTCCCTGTTTTCCTTGGAGGCTTGGACACCCGAGGCCCATATCTGTATGTTGTGCCGGTCGGCAGAATGGCTGAGATTCCCCTCTGCAAACAGGCTGGGGGTTGCTTGCGTTTTCGGCTTGCCCCTTGCCAGCCAGGTAGGTGCACCCACGCATGTGAGGTACCGTTTTCATCGGGACACCTCTGGGAACGCGGGACGGTAGGCCATGTGTTGTTGGGGGCGTGTTTCGATGGGTGCGTCGAGCGAAATGTGCGGAAAAAGCGATTTTTTTTCCCCACATTTCGGACTTTGCAGGGCTGTCTGGGTAATAAATTCTGGGGCGATGTGCGCAAATCATACCTCTGCGGATTCCCACGGGTGTCCTCTTTTCGGAAATGCATGGGGTTCCCTGTTTTCCTCGGTGGCTTGGACACCCGAGGCCCATATCTGTACCTTGTGCCGGTCGGCAGAATTTCTGAGATTTCGCTCTGAAAACAGACTTGGGGTTACTTGTGTTTTAGGCTTTCCCCTTGGCGGCCAGGTAGGTGCACCCACACATGTGAGGTACCGTTTTCATCGGGACACTTGTGGGAACGTGTGACGGTAGGCCATGTGTTGTTGGGGGCATGTTCCGATGGGTGCGTCGAGCGAAATGTGCGGAAAAAGCATTTTTTTCCCCACATTTCGGACTTTGCGGGGCTGTCTGGGTAATAAAATCTGGGGCGATGTGCGCAAATCATACCTCTGCGTATTCCCACGGGTGTCCTCTTTTCGGAAATGCACGGGGTTCCCTGTTTTCCTCAGTGGCCTGGACACCCGAGGCCCATATCTGTACGTTGTGCCGGTCGGCAGAATGTCTGAGATTTCCCTCTGAAAACAGACTTGGGGTTACTTGTGTTTTAGGCTTTCCCCTTGGCGGCCAGGTAGGTGCACCCACACATGTGAGGTACCGTTTTCTTCGGGACACCTCTGGGAACGTGTGACGGTAAGCCATGTGTTGTTGGGGGCGTTTTTCGATGGGTGCGTCGAGCGAAATGTGCGGAAAAAGCGTTTTTTTCCCCACATTTCGGACTTTGCAGGGCTGTCTGGGTAATAAATTCTGGGGCGATGTGCGCAAATCATACCTCTGCGGATTCCCACGGGTGTCCTCTTTTCGGAAATGCATGGGGTTCCCTTTTTTCCTCGGTGGCTTGGACACCCGAGGCCCATATCTGTACGTTGTGCCGGTCGGCAGA
This sequence comes from Ambystoma mexicanum, assembly GCF_040938575.1. Classification (NCBI taxonomy): domain Eukaryota; kingdom Metazoa; phylum Chordata; class Amphibia; order Caudata; family Ambystomatidae; genus Ambystoma; species Ambystoma mexicanum. The sequence goes on along the minus strand of NC_090934.1, from coordinate 18,173,874 downwards.
ATGTCTGAGATTTCGCTCTGAAAACAAACTTGGGGTTACTTGTGTTTTAGGCTTTCCCCTTGGCGGCAGGTAGGTGCACCCACACATGTGAGGTACCATTTTCATCGGGACACCTGTGGGACCGCGTGACGGTAGGCCATGTGTTGTTGGGGGCGTGTTTCGATGGGTGCCTCGAGCGAAATGTGCGGAAAAAGCGTTTTTTTCCCCACATTTCGGACTTTGCGGCGCTGTCTGGGTAATAAATTCTGGGGCGATGTGTGCAAATCATACCTCTGCCGATTCCCACGGGTGTCCTCTTTTCGGAAATGCATGGGGTTCCCTGTTTTCCTTGGAGGCTTGGACACCCGAGGCCCATATCTGTATGTTGTGCCGGTCGGCAGAATGGCTGAGATTCCCCTCTGCAAACAGGCTGGGGGTTGCTTGCGTTTTCGGCTTGCCCCTTGCCAGCCAGGTAGGTGCACCCACGCATGTGAGGTACCGTTTTCATCGGGACACCTCTGGGAACGCGTGACGGTAGGCCATGTGTTGTTGGGGGCGTGTTTCGATGGGTGCGTTGAGCTAAATGTGCGGAAAAAGCATTTTTTCCCCACATTTCGGAATTTGCGGCGCTGTCTGGGTAATAAATTCTGGGGCGATGTGCGCAAACCATACCTCGGCGGATTCCCACGGGTGTCCTCTTTTCGGAAATGCATGGGGTTCCCTGTTTTCCTCGGTGGCTTGGACACCCGAGGGCCATATCTGTACGTTGTGCCGGTCGGCAGAATGTCTGAGATTTCGCTCTGAAAACAGACTTGGGGTTACTTGTGTTTTAGGCTTTCCCCTTGGCGGCCAGGTAGGTGCACCCACACGTGGGGTACCGTTTTCATCGGGACACCTGTGGGAACGCGAGACGGTAGGCCATGTGTTGTTGGGGGCGTGTTTCGATGGGTGCGTCAAGCGAAATGTGCGGAAAAAGCGTTTTTTCCCCGACATTTTGGACTTTGCAGGGCTGTCTGGGTAATAAATTCTGGGGCGATGAGCGCAAATCATACCTCTGCGGATTCCCACGGGTGTCCTCTTTTCGGAAATTCATGGGGTTCCCTGTTTTCCTCGGTGGATTGGACACCCGAGGCCCATATCTGTACGTTGTGCCGGTCGGCAGAATGTCTGAGATTTCGCTCTGAAAGCAGACTTGGGGTTACTTGTGTTTTAGGCTTGACCCTTGGTGCCAGGTAGGTGCACCCACACATGTGGGGTACCGTTTTCATCGGGACACCTGTGGGAACGCGGGACGGTAGGCCATGTGTTGTTGGGGGCATGTTTCGATGGGTGCGTCGAGCGAAATGTGCGGAAAAAGCGTTTTTTTCCCCACATTTCGGACTTTGCAGGGCTGACTGGGTAAAAAATTCTGGGGCGATGTGCGCAAATCATACCTCTGCGTATTTAAACGCGTGTCCACTTTTCGGAAATGCATGTGGTTCCCTGTTTTCCTCGGTGGCTTGGACACCCGAGGCCCATATCTGTACGTTGTGCCGGTCGGCAGAATGTCTGAGATTTCCCTCTGAAAACAGCCTTGGGGTTACTTGTGTTTTCGGCTTTCCCCTTGGCGGCCAGGTAGGTGCACCCACACATGAGAGGTACTGTTTTCATCGGGACATCTGTTTGAACGTGTGACGGTAGGCCATGTGTTGTTGGGGGCGTGTTTCGATGTGTGCGTCGAGCAAAATGTGAAGAAAAAGCGTTTTTTTCCCCACATTTTGGACTTTGCGGGGCTGTCTGGGTAATAAAGTCTGGGGCGATGTGCGCAAATCATACCTCTGCGGATTCCCACGGGTGTCCTCTTTTCGGAAATGCATGGGGTTCCCTGTTTTCCTCGGTGGCTTGGACACCCGAGGCCCATATCTGTACGTTGTGCCGGTCGGCAGAATGTCTGAGATTTCGCTCTGAAAACAGACTTGGGGTTACTTGTGTTTTAGGCTTTCCCCTTGGTGGCCAGGTAGGTGCACCCACACATGTGGGGTACCGTTTTCATCGGGACACCTGTGGGAACGCGGCACGGTAGGCCATGTGTTGTGTTTGTGTGGTTTTCATAAAGTTTTGACCCATTTGCTGGTGCCCTTTGTCTCACAACCCTTTCTTTTCCCAAATGTGACCTACATTTAGTCGCTGCTTTATCCACCATACACTTTTGTAACCTGCACAAGTCACCTACCCTTGAAAAGGTCTGCCTATGCTCGTTCAAAAAATGTATGGCTGCCGTTCCTCACCACATTGGTTTTCCCAATTTACACATGCTAAGTGCGTCTGGTCAGGCCGTGAGCGTAAAACTCCTGTGTACCATGGCTCAGTGTTTGGCTTGTGGTATTGCTTGTTTTGTAAAAACACTACAAAAATGGTATGCTCTCCTAACTGCAAGAGTCGGGGGAATGTAGCGGAGCATTGCTTTTCTCAAAATTCATAGAAGCCATTGCCGTACCAAGCCAACCATGTCCAACACATACCTTTTTTTTCAGTCATTTTCCCGCTTTTCCCCCATTCGATGGCAGTTTCCCCAACCTAGTTGTTGCCTGACCTATGCAAATCACCCCTTCCTAATCTTGAATTTGTCTACTTTTCAGAAATATATGCCTTTCTGTCCTCCAATTTGGCTTTCCTGTCCTTTTCTTCCATTCCGTCCATGCATGTCCAGTTGGCAAAAATGGCAAAAATCGCCTACCACTCACAAAACGGTTGATAACCACATCAAAATATTTTTTTTCCATTTCCACTCAACCTGTTCCTGAAAGCCACGACATTGGGGAACTCAGCACAGCAAACCATTTGTTCCTAGCTCTTACAAGGAAAAAACCACAGGCTTCTTTGTACATCATTTTATTGGCATTTTTTGAAAAAACCCAAAATTTTCGCACTCTTTCCTTATTTTCTCTCACCCCACTACAGCAACCTGGGATTCCTGGGTGGCGTTACGACCGCCTACATGTGGGAATAAAAGGAGCCAAATTTGGCCGAGATATCTCATGTAACAAAAAAGTTACAAGCCATTGAATGGCCACATACCAAAATCACCAAAAAAGGCCCTGGCACTGGGGAGAAATACCCATGGCACTTAAAGGGTTAACCTGGTAGTGTCTTTGTCTGTAGAGTTCCGAAGATCAGTTTGTGATGTTGTCAAGAGAGTTTGTCGATTCATATCTCTGACCTTTAGGTAGGATCTTTCAATTACCTGTTTGGGATATTGCTGTTTAAGGAAATTATGAGCTGTGATTTTACTTGCTGAATCATAGTCTTTCACATCACTGCAGTTCCTTCTAATTTGAATGAACTCTCCATATGGGATGCTCCATAAAAGACTTTTAGGGTGTGCGCTATTGGCATGCAATGGGATATTGGCTCCAGTTGTCTTCCGATGTAATTCACACCCAATTTTGTGATCCTTAAATTTTACCTTCACATCCAAAAAGACGATAGATTGTTCACTATGTTGTTCAGTGAATTGTAAATTCAGTTCATTAACATTGAGGAATTCAGCAAACGCTTTCCAAGTTTGAGCTGTACCATTCCACACAATGAATAAGTCGTCTATGTAGCGTAGCCACAAAATGATTTTATTGGTGAAGGGCTCATTTCCTTCGGCCCATACCACGGTTTTCTCCCATTTCCCCATCAGAAGATTTGCATAGGGTGGTGCAAATGTGGTGCCCATTGCGGTTCCTTGAATTTGACGGAATAATTCATCATTGAAGAGAAAGATATTGTTCTCTAAGCAAAGTCTTATCATTTCTAGGATCATTGTAGAATGGTCGAGGTAGTTGAGAGAGCGAGTTTTCAAAAAAGTTTCACATGCTTTGATGCCATCTTCGTGTTGTATGGATGTGTATAAAGATACCACATCCATAGGGGCTAACAGATATGTTGGTTCCCAAGGCAAGTCATCAATTTTGCAAAGGAAATCAGTAGTGTCCTTTATATACGAGGGCAGAGTTGAAACAAATGGACACAACGTCTCATCCACAAATTTGGACATGTTTTCAAGTAGCGAGCCGCATAATGTAACTATTGGCCTGCCGGGTGGTTTAGATGGATTTTTATGAATTTTAGGCAAAAAGTATATCGTGGTGGTAGTGGAGTGTTGGGTGAAAAAAACTTTCACCATATCCTCATCCAAAATACCAGCATTCTCCCATTTTGCTAGGAATTCCCAGACTATTGTTTCCATCTGATTGATGTTTTTTTTTCAAGTTTTTCATAGCATCTGGAATTGTTGAGCTGTCTGTAAGCCTCTTTAATGTAGTCCACCTTATTCATCAGGACGATGTTGCACCCTTTATCCGCAGGTTTAACTATACATCCGTCCATCTTGCAAATGTTTGACAGGGCATTCTGTTGTTTCCAGGACAAATTGCTTTTGATATGTTTGTTATTTTTTCTCCTTTCTAGTTTGAAATCATCGATCACTACATTGTAAAAAGCTTCAATGTGTACATTTTGTGCACTCAAAGGATTAAACCTGGATTTACATTTCAGTTTACTCTTTGATGGCCAGTCAGTGCTGATACCTTGTTGTTCCATGACCGATCTATCCAGATTAGCAGAGTTTGTGGTTGGTATCTGTTCGCTTTCACTTTGAAGAGTAGCCATTGTACTGAGAGTATCCATATCTAAAATAGTTATATCAGTTTGTCCTTCCAATGGCGGTTTAGGTTTCTTTATATATGTGCTGGAAGCAAAAAACTTTTTTAGTCGCAGCTTGCGAACAAAACTATCCAGATCTAACCTTCTTTGCACATAGTCAAAACCTGCCAGAGGGCAGAAATTAAGTCCCAGTTTAAATAGTGTATTTTCCTCTATTGTCAAAACATGATTAGACAAGTTGATAATCTGTTGCTGGGATGGGTTTAGCTCATCATCTTGATTTAGTTTCCAGAGTGCAGTGATCTTGGAGGAAGATTGCTGTTTGTGTTTGTTGCCCCTCTGCCCCCTCCTCGTGGCTTTCTGCCTCCTCTGCCTCTTCCTTTTTGGCCAGTCCCGCTTCCACGTGTTTTTTTGTTGTTGCTGGTGTTTGCGCGGCCATCTTGGCATAGTAGCCTAATTTCTTCTAAAAAAATTGAGGCGTACTATAGGTTCTTCGTCTTCATTCTCATTCACATCAGACTCGGAATTAGATGCTGCAGATTCTAGATTGAATTCATTTGTTGATCCTGCAGGGGCTGCCACTGCTTTCACCTTTTGCCTCATTTGATCGAAGCGGTGTGTAAAAGTGTACACTCTGTCCTGTTCGTAGTCTCCTTTGTCACGTAGGAACTTGCGCTGTTTTCTAATTTTTATATCCTCTTCATATATTCTTAGTCCATTCTCAACATTAATTTTGAGTTTCTTCCCTTCCTCACTTTCTTTTGTGCTTTTGAGTTTTTCTTCAAGCTCTTTTATTTGTACCATTGTTTTTAGTCGGTCACTCCCAGCATATTTTCAGTATTCAGTAAAAAAACTTTGTTAAAGGGACGTTATGGTTCAAAGTAAAACCGAAAACCCCCTGAAATTCGGCAGTTATGGTAAGATAAGCAACCATAACTCGCGCCACTGTGCACTGCTAACACTAACACCCAGGACATCAAAGATGACATCACAAATGTCATTGATGACATCACTGATGACATCACATGTCTGGCACTCCCTTTTTTCCCTTTACTGACATATCTAGGCCACATAGTTTTCTTCAGTAACAGTCAGGAAGTAAAAATTGAAAAGGTACTATATTTGTAGACTTAGGGTCAAGTCACATCATATAAAACATATACATAGCGGAAGACACAGGCTTGAAAGAGAGCAATCCTTTCTGTGCATGAAGATAATCATTAGAGTTATCAGCACTTTCTCATAGTTTTATTTTTATTACTCTACCTTCCCTGTATATGCTCATATTTGTATACATTATACTCACTCTCCTTTCCTTTGGGTGCAGTCACATCATGTGATACACATACATAGGGTAAGTAGCAGCTTTGAAACAGAGCAATAGTTTCTCTGCATAAAGACAATCAGTGAGGTTATGAACTCTTTCTGCTACTACTTCTGCTTTTTTGTATACTTCACTGTCCCTGTATATACTCATATTTGTATGTGTCGTTGTCTCTTTGTGTTTTGTCTGTAATAATTATGTATTAAGTGGGTTTTATTATCTACTTATTACATGTTTGTCAGTACGCAAAACTCTAATAAGAAAGCAGTTATCATTTCACTATTCAACATGGCAAGATTATGAATATGGCACCTTCATCATGTATGCTGCACACACTGCCTATGTTTCTGCATGAGTAGCTTAGTATACTGGTTAGAACTTCATAATAGAATGCTATTTATATCAATGCATTGCTTAATACACTAATTAGCTCATGATATTTATCCCAATGATCCTTCACAGTTTTTGGTCAGCATTATAAGAATCCCTTGTACAGAGTTTTTATGAAAAGTAAATGCACATGTGATGTCATCAATGACATTTGTGATATCATCTTTGATGTCCTGGGTGTTGGTGTTAGCAGTGCACAGTGGCGCGAGTTATGGTTGCTTATCTTAACATAATTGCCGAATTTCAGGGGTTTTTCGGTTTTACTTTGAACCATAACATCCCTTTAACAAAGTTTTTTTACTGAATTTCATAGGTTTTTAGTAGCACAACTTAGCCATAATATCCCTGACTTTAAATACATGTAACATAGAACATACTGACCCCCTAGCTAGTGATTTCGATGTCCGCGGACTACCGCCATATCCGCGGACATATCGAAAATCTGAGCGTGGTGAATGTAAATTTAAATAGTGTGCCCAATTTCCCCTTTGAGGTTGGCTCTGAAAAGAGCCTTTTCTTTTGGGTTTTTTTGCAGATGCTTGACAGACACCTGTTATTTTGTATTTTTTTTCTTCTTTTTTTCTTACTTTACTCCTAAAATCTTCACATAATCTTCTCCAAAGCAACCCTTACATTCCAAAACAGCATGGCATTTCCCATAAAAGATAAGGAAATGCCATCTTCTTTAAAATAAAAAGCATTACTGGAATCAATATTCTCATTATTACAGAAGAACATACCAGCTCTAAGCATGAATCACACCTAGCCTTCCTCAAGGCTATTAAAACTAAACTCTTTGTCTGAAAATATATCCATCATGAGGTGGTTCAACAGTTCCTTGCATTTTGTTCCGTTTAACAATGCTTTGCATGTTTGTTCCTTTACCTACAACCAAGAGCCCACTGGGCACCCCCTGTAAATTGAATCTTTCCATTTTCTGTAACAGCGCCTCGATGCCTTATGGGCTGCAAGCGCGCTTTATAAGTGCAAATAAATAAATAAATAAATGAAGGCACACATGCCTTGGTTGATTACACACCTAGCCTTGTTTTGCTGAGGACAAAAAACTGAACTATTGTCCCATATTGCCCTAGGTAGTAATCCAGAAAAAATTACTTTGGCATTTGGAAGGATGTTCATTACTGCTTGAACCAAGTGTTCCAAATCTGCCAACAAAGTAGGGGCACTGACATAGCCCAAACGGAAAGCACCATAGTGCAAAACTATCACATGGGGACTGTTGATCCTGCCCATATCTTCACAAACTTGTACAATTTCCTGTACATTGCTGACATATCTAGGCCACGTGGTTTTCTTCAGTAACAGTCAGAAACTAAAAATTGTATTTTATTTGTAAACGTATCCTACAAATATGTATAAGAGTTGTTACTCTTACTATTATCATGCGCCCTTGTCGTAACGTTGTAAGAAAGGATCAATCAATGCTTCTTGTACTCCAAGTCAAGTTATTGAGCTTTTATTTCTACATTAATTCTTAGAAAAATGCCCTATATGATTACACGTGTTTCGACATTCTATGTCTTTTTCAAATCAGGGCTAAACACACAATACGTAACAGAAATACCATTTTTAAGTATTCAAAAATGTACCCAATCAAAAATTAAACATCATTGATGAATGGCCATTTTGAGGGAGGGGATAGGGTGGGATTGTTAGGGATGAGAGAAAGTTTTTTCGAAATAAAGAAACAGAAAAATATGACAAACACAATGAGAGAAAAAAATTATTGGATATTGATTAGTAAGTGATAGCTTTGTGATTGTTTTATATGTGCATCATTGAATGTATCGCTCACTGTTATTTCTTACCTAATCTGTTTGTTTCAAAATTCATAAGTTGAATGCTTTACTTCAATGGTCATGGGTTAAATCCCTAAAATATAAACATCATGTGGCTGATTAGTAAGTTTATCTACCCCGCGATATCACTACAGGTAATATATGGAGCGGTCCCTTCCGTGAGATTATAAATGGAGAACGTGAATATCCGTGCCATTATCCGTGTTAAGCTTTGTTAATCATCGCAATGCCTCTTAGTATATCTCACGATTACAACTAAGTCCAAAAAGTATCACCACGTGTTCCCCACGTGTAATTGGACCGTATAAACAAGACCCCCATGTCAGAGCTCCCTCAGCACGCTTACCTGCTACCAACGAGCGTGTTCCGTTTCTAAGAGTCCCCGTGCGTTCTGTAACTAGGTACTATTATTGTTGTGGGCTAAGTTACTGTACCGCTTAGTCCTACTACTGTGTTTACCGCTTTCGTCCTGATTCTTACACAATACGATCAAAAAGTCATGTGGTGTTTCAGCACAAACTAAAATATTTCTTTTGTGTGTGTCAATTTTAATTTACTAATGCAAGACGAAGTTTTAATTGTTACTCGATAATTTACCAATAAATTACATTTTCTGATGGTCCCTTATCTAGCACTGATTTAGATTTATTATTAAGGTCAATTTGTGTCTTAGGTAAAAAATACACAACTGTGCTTCAGTCGAAGAACTGTTCCGATTGAATCCCTGGCAGTCCCTTTTCTATTTTTAAACTCGCGGCCATGTTTTGGGAAAATTTTAATGTTAACTTATGAAGATCACGTTCTCCTTAATTGTTGCGCTTAATATTTCGTTAATTTTTGTCACTGAACGTCGGTAGGCATATATTAAAGTTTGTTGTGTACAGTGGGAAATTACATGAATGTATCATTGTAGATGACAAACTGATTCCGGAAAACTAGGTTTTTAGACAGCGCTGTCCCAATTTCTTAACATGCCATTCCAGCATTGACCTCTGGTTGTTAATCAAACTTTCAAAACCTGGTGTATAAAATATTTTTTATGCTTATTCGACCCTTTCCAAATGGTGTTCCCCTGAAGGAAAAAATATAAGTAATTATATATACATAAACAAGTACTGGATACAACTGTTTTTGATCACAATATGTTAATAGCTTGGTTAACCATTGTTCTCCATATTTAGAGAAATGAGGACATCTCATGTTCTGAATTCAAGCCTCTTTCCACTGACCGAAATTTACAAATTAATTTCGCTTCCTCTTGCCTCAATTTCATTTCAAGATTTCCTCCTCTTGGTCCCATAGTCACTCTTTTGAGTCCAATGAATTTTAAATGTTTCTTGTCAATTAGTTGATGTTTTTGTTGCCAATGTTGAGTTAAGGGTAAGTTGGTGTCCTGGCTACCAATACTTGAGATGTGTTCCCTTATTCTTATCCTAAATTCCCTGATAGTGCTCCCTATGTATATTTCTTCACATTGACAAATAATAGCGTAAACCACAAACTTACTTCTGCAGTTAATTTGATCAACAATCTTGTGTGATATACCATATTTGTCCTTGAAAATCACTGTGTTGTTTTGAGTATGTTTGCACATTGTGCATGTTCCACATTTCCGAAATCCTGTTGGTGGTGGCGGAAGCCACGTCAATGCGGTTTCTTTCTCTTCTGGAAGGAGTGAAGGGCTTAAAATGTTTTTAATAGTTTTGGCCCGTCTGTACGTCAACGTGGGTGTGTCATTGATGTATTTCCGAACATTTTCATCAAGTTGCAGCAGATGCCAATTCTTCCTTAAGATCTTTCTCAATATTTTATTATTTGCACAGTAGTTCGTAATAAAACTTATCTCTTGTCTATCATCTTGAGTAGTTTTTGTTGTCTTTAAGGTACTTGCTCTATCAATTTTGAAAGCCTTTTCTTTAGCTCGAGCCATGGTGTTGTTCCCATATCCTCTTGATTGGAATCTCCTTGTGAGTAATTTGCACTCTTCTTCAAAATTCTTCTGTTCAGAACAATTCCTCCTCGCCCTAATAAATTCTCCCTTAGGTATGTTTTTTATCACAGAGTTAGCATGACAACTGGTGGAGAATAAGGTGGAGTTTGCTTCAGTACTTTTCCTGAAAGTTTTGATTTTAAGATGATCGTCTTCTACATAAATGTTCAGGTCAAAAAAGGTTAATTTCCTTAGTACTGTCAGTTCCTGTGAATTCTATCCCCATAGTGTTCTCATTAGCTCTTTTTCTAAAGTCTTCCAGGGATTCCTCCTGTCCTTTCCAGATGATAAGTACATCATCTATGTACCGTGTCCAAAGTATAACATTTGTATCATATTCTTTGTCTGTGTAGATATGTTTATCTTCGTACATCGCCATGGTTAAATTGGCAAGGGCAGGGACATATTTGATGCCCATTGACACTCCTTGTGTTTGTTTGAAAAATTGGCCATTAAAGATGAATATGTTATTCTGTAATGTCAGTAGGAGCATTTCTTTCAACATATTTACTGCTTGATAGTTAGATGCAGTTTCCTTTGAGAATGTATAGTCTATGGTTTCTATTGCGGTATCATGTCTAATTGATGTATATAAGGACCGTACATTCTAAGACCGTTGGCCACTAAAACTAAATCTTACCCGAGAGATACAACCTAAACGATTAATAAACTAGCAGGGATTGAATGGCAACAAGGCTATCGTTTGGCAACTTGGGACGTACGGTCCTTATATACATCAATTGTCCTCATTTCTCTAAATATGGAGAACAATGGTTAACCAAGCTATTAACATATTGTGATCAAAAACAGTTTTATCCAGTACTTGTTTATGTATATATAATTACTTATATTTTTTCCTTCAGGGGAACACCATTTGGAAAGGGTCGAATAAGCATAAAAAATATTTTATACACCAGGTTTTGAAAGTTTGATTAACAACCAGAGGTCAATGCTGGAATGGCATGTTAAGAAATTGGGACAGCGCTGTCTAAAAACCTAGTTTTCCGGAATCAGTTTGTCATCTACAATGATACATTCATGTAATTTCCCACTGTACACAACAAACTTTAATATATGCCTACCGACGTTCAGTGACAAAAATTAACGAAATATTAAGCGCAACAATTAAGGAGAACGTGATCTTCATAAGTTAACATTAAAATTTTCCCAAAACATGGCCGCGAGTTTAAAAATAGAAAAGGGACTGCCAGGGATTCAATCGGAACAGTTCTTCGACTGAAGCACAGTTGTGTATTTTTTACCTAAGACACAAATTGACCTTAATAATAAATCTAAATCAGTGCTAGATAAGGGACCATCAGAAAATGTAATTTATTGGTAAATTATCGAGTAACAATTAAAACTTCGTCTTGCATTAGTAAATTAAAATTGACACACACAAAAGAAATATTTTAGTTTGCGCTGAAACACCACATGACTTTTTGATCGTATTGTGTAAGAATCAGGACGAAAGCGGTAAACACAGTAGTAGGACTAAGCGGTACAGTAACTTAGCCCACAACAATAATAGTACCTAGATACAGAACGCACGGGGACTCTTAGAAACGGAACACGCTCGTTGGTAGCAGGTAAGCGTGCTGAGGGAGCTCTGACATGGGGGTCTTGTTTATACGGTCCAATTACACGTGGGGAACACGTGGTGATACTTTTTGGACTTAGTTGTAATCGTGAGATATACTAAGAGGCATTGCGATGATTAACAAAGCTTAACACGGATAATGGCACGGATATTCACGTTCTCCATTTATAATCTCACGGAAGGGACCGCTCCATATATTACCTGTAGTGATATCGCGGGGTAGATAAACTTACTAATCAGCCACATGATGTTTATATTTTAGGGATTTAACCCATGACCATTGAAGTAAAGCATTCAACTTATGAATTTTGAAACAAACAGATTAGGTAAGAAATAACAGTGAGCGATACATTCAATGATGCACATATAAAACAATCACAAAGCTATCACTTACTAATCAATATCCAATAATTTTTTTCTCTCATTGTGTTTTGTCATATTTTTCTGTTTCTTTATTTCGAAAAAACTTTCTCTCATCCCTAACAATCCCACCCTATCCCCTCCCTCAAAATGGCCATTCATCAATGATGTTTAATTTTTGATTGGGTACATTTTTGAATACTTAAAAATGGTATTTCTGTTACGTATTGTGTGTTTAGCCCTGATTTGAAAAAGACATAGAATGTCGAAACACGTGTAATCATATAGGGCATTTTTCTAAGAATTAATGTAGAAATAAAAGCTCAATAACTTGACTTGGAGTACAAGAAGCATTGATTGATCCTTTCTTACAACGTTACGACAAGGGCGCATGATAATAGTAAGAGTAACACAACTCCTATACATATTTTCGAACGGAGTAAGGGGGCCAGGAAGACTCCGTTGTTACCCAGGCATGCGACCGGAATTGGTGAATCAAAAACTATTATCAAAAGGGCGCTGAGGTCCACTTGAGGAGGTACCCAATAAAAAAGGCTCCCCACATTTTCAAGAGTATCCTACAAATAGGTTCTTATAGTAATTCCCTTAGAGTCCAGTCACATCATATGAAACATATACATAGGGGAAGACACAAGCTTTAAAGACAGCATTATTTTCGAGCAAATAAATGATGATTTCTCTGTTTCAAAGCTGCTATTTACCCTATGTATATGTGTTCTTGTCTCTTTCTGTTTTCTCTATAGTAATGCAATTATGTAATACATGGGTTTTATTAGCTACTTATTACATATTTCACAGTACACAAAAATCAATTAAGAAAACAATTATCATTTCATTATTCAACATATTAACATTACGAATATTATACCTTCATCTTGTACAATGCACACAATGCTATGTTTCTGCAGTAGTAGCTTAGTATACTAAATAGAACCCCATAATAGAATGCTATTTATATCAATGCATCGTTCAAAGCACTAATTAGGGTATGATGTTTATTGCAATGATCCTTGATACTTTTTTTGCAACATTATAATAAGAATCCCTTGTACACATATTTCATGAAAAGTACATACACGTGATGTCATCAGTGATGTCATCAATGACATTTGTGATGTCATCTTTGATGTCCTGGGTGTTAGTCTTAGCAGTGCACGGTGGTGGCGTGAGTTATGGTTGCTTAGCTTACCATAACTGGTGAATTTCAGGGGTTTTTCGGTTTTACTTGGAACCATAACGTCCCTTTAACAAAGTTTTTTTTATTAGCACGCAAACAATATACAAAGATGGAGTGTAAAAAGCAATTTCTCAGAGTTGGCTGTACACAGAATGTTGCAAACTAAGAATTTATGGTCGTTTACAGTGAAGGTCAGCTGCTTCCATTTTTTGCTCGCTTGCCGGAGAGGCCCACGACTCGCACTATAAGGTTCTATTGTTTTTTGACCTTGACAGACAGGGATCGTGCTAAAAGACTTCTTTTGAAGGAGTGTTGCAAAAACGTAAGACATGATAAGGATGAAATTTCTGAAACGAAACCACTTTTATATATTATATCACTATGAGAAAGATCGTTGGCACAGACGGAGTCGTATTTTGGGACTGCATTACGCTTAGACAATGGAAAATGGCAATATAATGTAAGTAACCCTTTAGATTATTTTATACCGGAATATAATAACAATAGCGTGGCGTTAAAGCCCGGTTAAGTTGTACTTGTTCGTTCAATGTGGCATAGTGTTTTCTACCGCACACTATCACCGCCGAATTGGTCCCCTGTCGCTTAGAGGGCTCTGAAAAAGGCAGAGGACAGAGGGTGGGTTAATGGGAATAAATTAACATACTCCGTTGCACTATCCTCGCTAGCAAATAGTTTCACGCCCTAATAAATAAAATGAATATTTTTAATGAAGATCGGCTGGTGAGACTAATTTATGTTTTTTAAAAAAGTTATGTCCTTCCGTACTGTCCATGCCACGATTTTCAGACCCCGGCCAACTGATTTTTTAACTGCCAGGTGCAGCTACTTCTAAACAACTTCATGACCCTCACCATTTTATGGGACAATCGCCAAGGACCAATATGCCCTTACGCGGTATTAGCGGCAACCATTATGGTGGTCTAATGCCTCGTCGTTGGAACAGCCTTCCGATTATCAGTGCGACCATAGTGCTTCTTTTATCATAAACCAACACCCTGTGTACCGCAAAGGAACAGCGCGTGACTCAAGATTAACTTTTGCGGATCGACAGCAAAGACAAATGCAAATCGCTGAATATTCTCTAAACATTTGATGTCAAATAAAAGTACTTTATGAAATGTACAATCTTGCTGTTTGCTTTTAAATCACAGTTTCATATTCCTAATTGTGGCACGCTGTGTTGTGAGATGATCTGTGTTGTTTTCCGGGTTCTGTGTAAAGTCGCGTAGGACTGGAGACGACTGGGCCTTAAGCGGTACTAGCGGCTAGAAGCAACATACCAACCATTATGGTGGTCTAATGCCTCGTTGTTGTAACAGCCTTCCAATTATCAGTGCGACCATAGTGCTTCTTTTATCATAAACCAACACCCTGTGTACCGCAAAGGAACAGAGCGTGACTCAAGATGAACTTTTGCGGATCGACAGCAAAGACAAATGCAAATCGCTGAATATTCTCTAAACATTTGATGTCAAATAAAAGTACTTTACGAAATGTACAATCTTGCTGTTTGCTTTTAAATCACAGTTTCATATTCCGAATTGTTGCGCGCTGTGTTGTGAGATGATCTGTGTTGTTTTCCGGGTTCTGTGTAAAGTCGCGTAGGGCTGGTGACGACTGGGCGCGTTTGGCTACGCACCCTGTACCGTCACGGAGAGAGACGGGGAATATGAATGCTTTGATAATGTCAGGCTTAGGCGCGGGAGATATGATTTAGTGTCGCAAAAGCAGGTCAGCCAGTTCGATGGGGCAAGTGATAGGATTATCATATAATGTCGACGCACAGCAGCCTGATTTATCGTTTGTTTAGTGGACAAAAAGTCGGGTAAGGGCCATAGGAAATTGTAATGTCAACGGACATAAGGAGGGTTCTTAGAACACTTTCAACCTGACAACGAACAATATGAACAGCGTTCTCAGAACACCCCCATTTTGTTTAATTGCAAACATTACCTCTATGTCCACTCTTCCTCGTCCCAGTACTTACTTCATGAGGCCCCTGCCTCCGACACAGGACCTTGTTCTATTTCTTTAAATTCCTATAACTCCTCCCCACATCCACATCACTCAGTTTCATATTACCAAGCCGGAGCATGGGACCTTCCCCGCAGGGAGGGTGAGAAGGGTCGTCAGTACTGTGATGAGGAAGAGTAGGACTAGGAGCAATGAAGATTACCAGTAAGTAATCAGAGCATTTCAGGACACCGCGAGTGTTCTTAGAACACATTCAACTTGCCAGAGTACAATACGGACAGCGTCCTCAGGACACCCCCATTTTGTTTATGTACGAACATTTAAGGACACTGCGAGTGTTCTTGGGGCAATTTTAGCTTGCTTGCGAACAAAACGCACACATACTCTGTCCTCAGAACACCCCTCCATTTAGTTTATATAGAACATTTCAGAACAGCCGTGTTGTCCGCAGACAAATCAAACACAACAAAAGTGTCTAGCATATAAAAAAAAATAGAACATTGAACCTATCTCATACTCCCCCACCCTCCCCAAACACTCTTACACACCAACACACTCCACTAAATATAATTTTGAATCCAAGTTTCACTGCGCTGTCCGCGGTCATCCGCGAATGCAAGATGGCGGGCGCCACAGAAAATCTGATGCGCTTCACGCACCACGCCGTCCAATCAGCGAACACGTCGCATGTCCGCGGACATCACGCAAGCCACTCGGCCAATCAGGGCACTGTCCGCGGAGCGAACCGGGAAGTCCGTCCGCAGAGCGAACAGAGATATCACTAATTTTTTTGCCTTACATTTTGGTCATTTTAAAAATAACTACTGGACGGATTTACACCAAATTTGCAAAAGCACGCTTTCGGGACCAAGCCCCCGCTCCTGCCGCAAATTTGGTGTAAATCCGTCCAGCGGTTTGGGCTGTAGGCGTGCGCAAAGTTTTTTCCCATTATGTCTATGGGAAAAAACAAAAGTTTTGGGACCCCCCCTATAACTTTGCCCCCCCTGGACCAAACCTCTCCAAACTTTGCCAAAAAATTCAGAGTGGGCCATATACTTTTTTGCAAAGTTTGGTGAGGATTCGTCCAGGGGGAGCGAAGTTATAAGCCGCCCAAAAAATGCTCTTCCCATGGAAACACCAACTTAACCATAACTACATGGACGCTACCGCGTCCATGTCATATATATATACACACCCCATAGATACATATGGACAAGTAAACGATGAATGTTTCCACTACGTATAAAGCAGTACGGTACAACGCAAGAAGGCCTCATTTTAGTGTCTCATTTGAGAAAAGCAATTGAATTAAACAGGATACAAATTCAGCTAAGGAGTTCACTGAGCCAAAAAAGCCAAGTTCTTATCAAATTGGAGTTGGCTTTCATAAATACAATTAACGTGAAACAACTGAAGCTCCTGTTCAGAAAGGTCAAGAAAAAAACAAGACGTCAGAGGACTATTGAAGAATAAAATCAAATACACGAAAAGGCTCAATTTCATGGTGTCCAGTCACGTGATGGACGAAAGTTGGATGGATGAGAAGATCACAACTACGCACGGAAGCCGGATAGTGCCCAAACTCCTTACAAAATTCTCAGAGAAAAGTGCAAGCTCAAGGCCAACTTCAAAGTACTAATTCACACTGGACCATTGAGGTGGTGATGGAGGACATTTTAATTGGAGGGAAGCTGGTATCAAGATGAGCTTGCCCGCACCTGGTTGTTTGGTCTGCGTGCTGCTCACGTAGGTGGAAAAGTACTGACGGGGATTAGAAGCCAACCAATTGTAAGGGACCAAGTAGTTGAGGGTCCTATAGTTTGTGTAGCCAATGAGATGTCGTACATTAGTTAATGTTAACTTTCCTATTACCTCTCTCCGTTACTCCATTCAGATATAGATTACATGCTTAGTTATTCACTTAGAACCAATCCCACTTCCCGGTAAGTTTCTGTAGTTTGCCACGTAGGATGAAGTTGGTAATGATGCAGGTCAACACGTCAGCTATGACCAATTATGGGTATAAGAACCAAACTTTTTCATGAAGTAGTTAGAGTCAGAGTATCGAGCGATTGCTGATGTTTGTTGTACTTCCTGTTTTAGATACTTGCCTTAAAACAGATGAACTTTTGACAAACTATTTGTGTCATCTTGATTATTGATGTATGATTCAAATCTGCATCCCCATCTAGCTCAAGGGTACCACTACTCATCTTAAAGGGCTGGAAGCCTCCAGTTCAGATGTGTCTCTATGTTTGTGATATAACCCAACGACGAGGCTGAAGACCATACATAATCAATATGTGAGAACGATTTATTGTATTTATTCTTATATAGCGCTTTATACCAAAGCGCTGTACAGTTACAACAACAGGGTACATTTAACATAACAAAAAATTATAACAGAAGCAAATTACAAACATGAATCAGTCACCAAAAACAGAATGTAAAGCAATTATTCGGAGGGGAAGGGGAGAGGAGGGAGAGGGCTAGGAAGAAGAGGGAGGAAAGGTAGGTGGAGGTTGGAAGGAGGGGGTGGGAGAGGATAAGGGGGGATGACGGGAAAGGGGGTAGGAGAGGGGAGTGAGAGTAGGGGGGGTGTCATGGCCGGGAATGGAGAAGGAGAGATTTGAGGGAGGTGCGGAAAGAGGAAAGGGTAGGAGAAGAGCGGATAGAGAGAGGCAAGGAGTTCTAGTGGAGGGGGGCCAGGAGTTGGAAGGAGCAGAAACAGGAGGAGGCACAGGGGAAGGGAGGAACAGTGAGGAGGAAGTGGTCAGCAGAAGGAAGTGGACGAGAGGGTATGCAAAATGAGAGAAGGGAAGAGAGATAATGGGGGGCAAGATCATGGAGAGATTTGAACACTAGACAGAGGAAGTGAAATTTAAGTTGAGAATGAAAGGGTAGCCAGCCAATGGAGGAAAGGGAAGCAGAGATGGAGTCACGGGGGAGAGGAGACAGAGAGTACGGATGGCAGAGTGATAAATAGATTTGAGGGGGGCAAGATGTGAAGTAGGAAGGCCAAAAAGTAAGGAGGAGCAGTAGAAGAGGCGAGAAAAGATAAGGGAGGAGATTAGGAGTTTAGTAGCATGAAAATTAAGAGAGGGGCGAACTTTGCGGATATTGTAGAGGTGGTAGCGACAAGCAGGCGAGGTGAGTGAGATATTGTGGGAAAAAGTGAGAGAAGAGTCAAAGTGAAAGCCGAGGTTACGAGCGTGGGGGGAGAAAGTGAGATTAGAGGGAGGAAAATGAATGAAAGTGGGAGGAGAGGGAGGAGGAAGGGAGTTGGAAGGGAAGAAAACTACTTCGGTTTTGTCAGAGTTAAGGGAAAGAAAGCGGGAAGCCATCCAGTTTTTAATAGCAGTGAGACAGGAGGAAAGTTTAAGGTTGAGCTCAGGAGAAAAGGAAGAGAAGGAAAGAAAGAGCTGTGTGTCATCGGCATAGAAGTGGTGAGAGATGCCAAAAGAGGAGATCACAGGGGCAAGGAGGGAGGTGTAGAGTGAGAATAGGAAGGGACCAAGCACAGAGCATTGGGGAACTCTGTATTCAAGAGGGTGGGAAGTAGAGGAGCGGCTGCCCCAGGAAACAGAAAAAGAGCAGAAGGAGAGGTAAGAGGATAGCCAGTTGAGTACAGAGCCTTTGAAACCAAAGGAGGAGAGAGTGTTGAGAAGAAGGGGGTGATCAACAGTGTCGAAAGCAGCCGAGAGATCAGGAAGAATAAGGACAGAGGATTGCTTAGAGTGTCAGGCAGTGAGGAGGGAGTTAAGGATGTAAGTGAGGGCAGTTTCAGGAGAGTGTTTCGGGCGAAATCCAGATTGAGAGGGTGGAAGGAGAGAGAGATTAGTGACAAAGGATGAGAACTGAGAGTAGGCAAGGCGCTCAAGAAGTTTAGAGAGGAAAGGGAGAAGTGAGATAGGGCGGAAGTTTGAGGTGAGCAGGGGATCAGCTGTAGGTTTCTTCAGAATCGGAATGATAGTGGCATGTTTGAAAGCAGAGAGGAAGGAGGCCGAGGAAAGGCAGATATTGAAGGAGGTAAGATAGGGAGTAAGTAGTGGGAAAATCTTAGGAATAAGAAGGGAGGGGACAGGGTCAGATGGGGCAGATGAGGGATGGGCTTTGGAGAGGAGGATAGAGAGGTCAGGGGGGAGACTGGGGAGAATTCAGTCATGCAAGTAGAGGGAGAAGGGGGAGGGGGAGCGTGAGGGGGAATTGCCTGTCGAAGGGAAAGAATCTTTGAGGAGAAGTAGTTTTCAAAATCAGAGGGAGAGGGTGGAGGAGGTTGAGGGATCAGGGGTAGGGGAGAGAGAGAAGACTAGAGAGAGCTTGGAAGATACGACGGGGGTGGGAAGCTTGGGAATGAAGAAGGTTTGAGTAGTAGGATCGTTTAGCTGAGGTGAGACAGGAGACATAGAGGGAGTGATAAGAGAAATAGGAGGATTGGTTAGGGGGTGATGGAGATTTGTGCCAGAGTATCTCGAGACGACGGAGAAGACGGCGCATGGGGAGGAGTTGAGGGGAGAGCCAAGGTTGAGAGGGTTTCCGGGTTGGACGGAAGAAGGAGATGGGGTGAAGGAGATAGAAGAGGAAAGAGCAGAGAGTGCATGATTGACTGAAAGAGAGGAGAAGTCGAGGGGAGAGAAGACAAACAAGTTTCAAAAAAGAGAGAGGGATCAAAGTTACAAAGGTCACGACGTGAGAAAAAAGATGGGGAAGGTTTAGGGGAATAAGGAAGGGGAAGAGGAGTAAGAGAGAAGCAGAGTAAAGCATGATCAGAGAGGTGGAGATGAAGTGTAGAGACAGAAGAAGAGGGATAGGAAGAGTTAAAGATAAGGTCAAAAGTGGAGCCAGAGGGGTTACTAGGAGAGGAAGGAAGAGGGGAAAGGAGGTAGGAGTCAAGGATGTACGAAAGGGGAGAGCGATGAGGGGAAGAAGGGAAGTAAAGATTAAAGTCGCTGAGAACAGTAAGGGGGGAGTAAGAGGGAGAGATGAGAGAAAGGAGGTGATCAAGGTCATCATAGAAGGTAGAGAGAGGGCCAGGAGGGCAATATATAATTAGAAAGGAGATGGGGTGAGGAGAGGAGAAATAATTGTAAAGAAACTGAAATGAGGGGAACGAAGGAAGGGAAGGAGAGAAGGGAGAGGAAAGGTATTTAGGGTTGAAGAGGAGGCCAATCCCTCCGCCACGACCAGAGGCGCGAGGGATGTGAGAGAAGGAGGGAGAAGAGGTGGTTAGGGAGGCAGGGACAGAGGTGTTGTGAGGAGGGATCCATGTCTCCTTAAGACCGAGGAAATGAAGGTTGAAACGGAGGAACATGTCAAGAACAGCTGTAGTCTTGTTGCAGAGGGATCTAGCGTTCCAGAGAGCAATGTTAATGTGGGAGGAGGGTTGGATAATGGGGGGGGTATGGAAGGTTAGGGCGGTGGGAGAGGGAGGGCATAGTAGAGTAAGGGAGGATGGGGGTTAAGGAGGGGAGAGGATAAGAGGAGGAGTAGAATAGGAGAGGACGGGGGGAAGGATGGGGAGGAGGAGAAAAGGATAGATGGCGGGAGATTTGGCTAAGCGCATAACCGAGGGGGAGGGAGAGAGAAAGGGGGATAAGGAGGTGGCTGGAGAGCTGGTGGCAGAGGAAGGAAGGAAGAGAAGGGGAGCATGGCAAGGTTTCAGGAGGGGGGAGAAAGTGAGGAGGAGTACTTAGAGCTGGTGGAAGAGTTAGGCAAGTGAGGCTCAGGGTATGGGAGAGTATATGAGGAGAGTTTGTGGGAACAGGAGATAAGTAGTGGAATCAAGACAGGACTGTTAGAAAGGTTGGGAAACAGGCCTGGGAAGGTAGCAGTAACCGCAGCCGTACGGGAGGAGATCTTAACCAAGGTGAAGGACACCTGTCACCGTTGCAGATAGGAGGAGTGAGAACGAAAGTCAGGCAACATAGCCAAGCCGGGAGCAGCTGAGGAGGAGCCCGTAGGTGGAGGGAGGCGGGCTGCGGGACTGAGGACAGAAAGCAGCACCTCGCACAAGGTCACTGGAGGCGCGGGTCGATCAGGGATCCACAGAGAGGAGCCTGCAGGAGGGTGTAGGCGAGCAGCGGCAACGTAGGAGGACCCAGGGCCGGATGGAGTACCACCCAGCGAGGCCACTGGTGGCGCGGGCCTCGGATGAAAAGGGGCCACAATAGGATGGAGGCAGATGGGACTTGGCTGAGAGGCCAGGTCGGGTGGTGCTGAAGGAGGCCGGGACATGGTGATAATGTGTGCTGCCTTTCTCTCTTACTTGCAATCTTACCCATACGTCGGAGATCGCTAGCTGCTTGATTTTGTTCCGTAGCCCCTGTGAGGGAGGAGGCTGTGTATATTGGGGTCTCACGCTTCTGTCCCTTTGTGGGTCCCAAGCCAAATTGAAGTCCCTGAATATCAACGGTTCCCCAACCATAAATGTTTCCACCCCCATTAAAGGCTTCTTCAGAAACCTATTGGCCATTGTTTTGGGCGTGGATTGATACCGAGGTTATCTTAGTCGATTCTATTTCAGCAACAATACACAGGAATCCGCCTTTGATGTTAACTATTTTAATGTGTGTTCCCTGCCTGAATGCAATTCTAGCACCTGCCGCTTTCTTCAGTGCATTGGCTTGAATAATAATGGGATAGTCTTTTATATGAAGTCGGGTCTTATCTTGTTGTCTTATATGGGACTCTTACAAAACCAAAACCCCAGTCCGATGGCGTGTTAGAAACCCTTATCATGTTTGCGACACCTCTCCGTTCTTTTTGTTTCCATGCACTCTGCTTGCTGCTAGGACCACCATTTTTAGCTTTACCCGCATCCTGAATTTGTTGCCATGTCTCTCCTTTTCGTCATGATACCGAATCCTCGGGGTTCAAACCCTGCGTGCATTGCTGGCGTCAGATGCCCGTGTCAGACCCACACAGCATATGCCTTTACTGCCTTGGTGAAGGCCGCAATGCTCAGGACTGAGCTCTGTGCCAATCGCTGCACCCTAAGGTGCTTCCAGAATGTGAAGCAAAATTCTTCACCTTGCTACACAAGGGGAAAGGTTACAAGCCAACACTGCAAAGAGGGCCATGAGGAAGAGGCCCTAGAGGCACCCTTTCCTCCCCAATCCTCTACCCAAGAGGAACAGGAGGCCTTCTGAATGAAGATGCTAGAAATCTGCACAAGGCGCTGGCAGGTCCATCGCCAACGGTCAAGCCATCAGCGCTGTCTGCTTCGGCCCCAGCGACGACTGCTTTCTCCAAGCTGACGGATTCCACCTTGCCTGGTAGAGCCAGCAGGAAATCCGCCATGAGATGCGACAAAATCCAAGGGGGCACGCCATTCAGTCTTCAGACATCCGTCCCCTGGCCTATGGTGCCGGTCCAGCGGCGCTGTCTAGCACCAACAACGTCAAAGTAGAATAGGAGTTCCTCCCCCTCCTCAGAAGGGCTGCTACTGATCCCCTTGCATCACTGCTAATTCCTAAGGTCTATCCTTTCTTCACCCTTATCTCACTTCTCTCTTTAATGCTTCTCTCCAATCTGATATCTTCCCATCATCCTTTCAGCACTCCCCAAGTCTACCTATTCTTAAAAAAACCTTCTCTAGATCCTGCTCTTCCCTCTAATTTCTGATCTTTCACTCTTTCCCTATCTCTCTGAGCTTCTACAGCAAATTGTTTATTCTCTCCTTCTCTTTCAGTCTGGCTTTCATCTCAGTTACACTACAGAGGATCTTAAGAACCTTGTGAAGCATCGAACCAGAACCAAGGTAGGGCCACTATTTTCTAGTGCACCCCACAAGGGAGACTCCTTCCCAGGGACTCTCCCGCGCGGGAGGGCCGACCAGGTCCTTCTACCGGCACGTGCCCTGAGGCTGCTACAGCTACTGGCCTTTGGGTCGAGGGGTCCGCGGATCCACCCGGCCACAGTGTCGAGGGACCGGAAGGTTCTTGTACCGGGTCTATATCCGAGGGGCTACTGTTACCGGCAACATGTCCGAGGGGCTGGGCCCTATTACCGGCAGTACATCTGAGGGGGCGCCTTAACGCAGCTCTACTGACCCCCGAGTCGGGGGTGGCACATCTACTGGGCTGAGGCCCGAGGAGCAGGGTAGGCCTCGTGATCCACATGCAAAAGTCTTGGACGAGGCTGGGCCCAGCGGGCCGAGTAACACGTGGCAGGCACGTGGCAAGCAGCTCAACAAAATGGCCACCGCGCCAGAAAGGGGCCCCCGTTCGATGCCATTCCACGAATTCGGCGAAGAATGAGTGTCGAGGTTTGACTGGCCTCAACCAGGTATGTGGCCTACAGTCTACCCTTCATTTGCACGGGGCAGCTTTCCTTTGCGTCCATATGGACAGGGTATGCAGCGGCTCCAGCAGCCCCCTGCTAACCCGTCTGTACCCCCTACCACCTCTCTGGCCAGTGAGGAGGTGCTCTTCGAGAAGTTTCTCGGCCTCATGCGGTCTCCGCAGATGGGGGTTATCATCAAAGACGCAGTCGGGGAAGTCCCTCCCACCATGCTAGAGGCACCACAGACACTTTCATTGGGCCCCCAGACCCCGGTGCAGCTGCCTGCTCCGGCTCCACAACCTCTGCCACCTTTCAGCCTCCGGCTGCAGTCCCTGTACCCCAGCCCCTGTGCCCCAGCCTCCGTCGCCATCTACTCCTCCTCCTCTACAAGATCCTCCAGATCCGCAGGATACGGACGAGGAGTAGGATCCGGACACGCCATTCTCAGCCAGGGCCTTCCATGAACATCTTGCTGGCCTGGTGGAGTACCTGGGCCTCCCCTAACCTGAGGTCGAGCAGCCGGCACAGGGGGTTCTGGCTGAAGTCCTCACGAGACGACCCTCTGCCAACACGGGGATTCCACTGAAAACTGATGTAGGCCAAAAAGGGTTGACTCAAGCCCCACTCGGCCCAGTCGGTCAAACGACACCTGGACGCCAAGTACAGGCAGATGGAGGGGGGATACACTCTTTCTCTCGGCCCATCCTCAGCCCCACTCCTCGGTGATCGCTGCGGCATGACTATCCTCAGCCGCCTCCTCTGCGGTGCTGCTAGGCAAGGAGGAGAAGATCTACTCCCACGCCTATTTACACCTGCGTCAGGCCAACGCAGGTGCCATGCTGGCTGCCGCCAACCAACGGTTATGGCAGGAAATTGCGGTCTTCCTCCCGGAACTCCCCACCCAATGCCAATCACGGTTTAAGGCGGGGCTAGTAGAAGCCAAGCGCGTGGCGCATGACCTCATGGAATACACAGTGGCTCATATCGATACCTCAGGCCGTGTCATCTTCATTGCCATGGACAAGAGAACGGTCTGGCTCCGGGCAACGAAATTCAATCCGGATGTCCAGGAGGACATTCTAGATCTACCGTTCGAGGGGGGGGGTCCTCTTCTACTCCTCTACGGACGAAGAGCTGGAAAAGAAGAACAGCTTACAAAAGGCAAAGTCTTTATCCATTATTACAAAGACCACACCCAAATCGTACACCCAATATCAGCAGCGCTCGGAAAAGGGTTGCACATATGGAGGGTTCCGCGGCTTCCAGGAATGCAGATGCAGGCAGCCGGACCGCTCGCCATCCCAGAACCGGCGGAAACATCAAAATGGGGGGGGTAAGGGCTTTTTCCAGTCCCCCCTCCTCAGCGATAGCCTCTGAGGGAAAGAAGGCATGACATGCCCTTTCGGGTCCACGTCTCCGGTGGGGGGCAGGCTTGCTCTCCATGCACAATTCTGGCGCCAGAATTTCGTGGATCCCTGGATCTTCTCTGTAGTATCCACTGGTTACCGCCTTCCTATCCCAGCCTCTCTTCCCTCCTCCCCTCCACTCCCACAGGTTGGGACAGCAACTCTTTTGGCGGAGATCCAGTCGCTCGTAGAGAGCCAGGCAGTGGAGGAAGTCCCAGCCTCCCAGCGAGGCGTTGGCTTCTACTCCAGGATTTTCCACATTCAGAAGAACCACCAGGCGGGCCTGAGAGTTGTGCTGGTACTTTCCACCCTCAACCTCTCCCTGCCCCTGCAAAAATTCAAGATGGTTACACCAGCATTTATAGCGGAGACATTGGACAAGGGAGACTGGATGTGCTCCCTGGACCTGAAGGACGCGTACCTACACGTCCCGATTTGGCAGCCCCATCGTTATTTCCTATGGTTCAGGATCATGGACTACCATTTCCAATACTAAGTCCTTCCATTTGCCCTCAACTCGGCTACCAGGGTATTTACCAGACTCATGAACGCTGTGGCGGCCCTCCTCAGAGCGCAGGGCCTCCACATTTACCCATACTTCGACGACTTGCTTGTCAGAGCTACATCTCCGGAAGCCGTTCGCTACTCTTCCCAATACCCTTATGAACACACTGCACGACCTGGGCTTCTCGCTGAACCTCAAGAACTCACAGCTGCAGCCTACGCAGACTCTGACATTCCTGGGACTCATTTGGGACACATTCTCCAAGAGGGTTTTTCCCATCGGAGGACAAAATCTTGGCCATCAAGAGGGCCACCGCCCACTTCCTCAGCAGAGAGGGGCCCTCGGCATGGTGGTACCAACATCTCCTGGGTCTACTGGCGGCGGTCTTGTTAGCTGTGCTGCACACAAGACTAAGGAGGAGAAGGATTCAGCTACACTTCGCGGCCTCATGGAATCAGGAGCAGGGCTCGCAATCCGAGATGTATGTTCCTCCATCTCTCCACCCGGACCTGACTTGGTTTTCCATGGACTGCAACATTACGGACGGGCAAGCCCTTTCAGCCGCCCTCTCCGCAGCCCACCATCACCACAGACTCCTCGTTCGAGAGCTGGGGAGCCACCCTGGAGGATCTATCGGTCCACGGCACCTGACTCAGCAGGAGTAGGAATACCACATCAATTGGCTAGAGCTGAACACCATCTGGCTAGCGCTCATGGCATTCCTACCACTTCTCAAGGGCAAGGTTATCCTCATCCAAACAGACATCTCGACCAGCATCTACTACGTCAACAAGCAGGGGGGCACCAGATCCCCCCTCAATGCAGGCTGGCGATCAGCATGTGGGAATGGGCCTTGGAAAACGACATTTACCTCTCGGCAGGCCACCTCCCAAGGGAATCCAACCTGGGGGCGGACCGGCTCAGCAGGCTGGGCGCGGACAATTATGAGTGGCAGCTAAAGAACCTCGTTATTCAGGAGATCTTCAACAGGTGGGGTCATCCCAAGTGGATCTCTTTGCCACCTGGCACAACAAGAAGTTTCCCCAGTTTGCATCCTGGCAGGGTCAGGGCCCCAGCTCTATGGGCGATGCATTTCACCTCCAGTGGACCGGCATGAAGGCTTATGCCTTTTCCCCTACTCCCCTGATCCACAGGATAATTTGCAAGATCAAGGAGTCTCACCGACTCCTCATCATTCTGACAGCTCTATGGTGCCCGTCCAGGCCATGGTTTTCGGAACTTCTCAGCCTCTCGGAGGTGCCCCCAATACGCCTTCCGACGGGCCCAGCACATTTTCTGGTGCAACAGGGGGGCAGAATCATCCACCTTGTGTCAGTGAAACTAGCCCTCACAGCGGGGTACCTGAGCAGGTAACACTTCGGCACCTTAGCCTCTCACAGGCCAATCTGGAGATCATACAGGGCACCAGGAGCAAAGCCACCAGGGACCAGTACAAAAGCAAATGGACCAGATTCTGCCACTGGGCAGACTCCAAGGGAATTGACCCCTTGGCCTGCAATTTGGACGATGTGCTCTCCTTTTCGGCGCACCTCGCTGATTCGGGCGTACAGGTGGACACCTGCTGTACATACCTTGCAGCCATTGGGGCTTACAGGAACTCAGAGGAAGGTATTTCTTCCTCCTCCAACCCTATTGTCAAGAAACATCTGACTGGTCTTGCTAGGCTCTACCCGTCTGTCAAAAGACCACACCCTGTGTCAGACCCTATCATAGTCTTGGGCGTCCTGGCCACAAACTATTCGAGCCAATGGTGTCCGTGCACATTAGGCTGGTCACCATCAAGACGGCCTTACTAGTCGGTCTTACCTCGGCTCGCAGAGTCAGCGAGATCCAGGCGCTAGTCGCCTCTGAAACATATACCACCTTTCACAAGGACAAGGTAGTCATGCGGACGCACCCAGCATTTCTTCTGTATTTCACTTGAACGAAGAAATGGTCCTTCCTACGTTATTTCCCGATCCCAAGTAGGAAGTGCAGAGAGTGCTGCACTTCCTGGATGTCAGGCATTCCTTAAAATTCTACTTGGACAGGACCAAGGGCTTCCGCAAGTCAGACGCTCTATTTGTCACTTTCGGAGGCTCGAGGCCAGGCTATCAGGCCTCTAAGGCCTCCATATCCCGCTGGATGGTCTCTGCCATCAAGGAAGCATACGAGGGCCAGCACAAGCCGCTCTGGGCCAACATGCATGCCCACGTAGTCAGGGCCAAGGCAAAGGCCATCGCATTCCAGAACCATGCCCCTTGGCAAGTCATAAGTAGGACGGCAACCTGGGCCTCTCCCTCGGCTTTCTGCAAGCATTATTGTTTGGATGCCAGCTCTAGATCTGATGCAGCGTTCGGACAGGCGGTTCTCAGGAACCTATTTGCTTAAGGAGAGTCTTCTCTACACCCTGGGGCTACAATCAGTTGTAATCGCCCATACAGTATGGAGGAAAGGGGACGGGATGTAAGAGTAATTATAAGTTACTCACCGTAGTGACTAACCTACTCTTAGTCCATAGTCCCCTTTCCTCCATACGTCCCACCAACCTCCCCCCTAATAATACTGGTGTCATTAGACAATGTTAAATCTATTGTCGACACGTCAATGGGGACTGTGGTGTGGGGCCGCAGGGCGGAGTCAGGGCAGCGCATGCTCCCTGTGCCGTGCACTCTTGCGCCTCTAAATTTAACGTGAAGAAGGTTTTTTCTGGTGAAAAAGGTTCAGTCTCCCGTCCCTTGGAAGGGACGCCCATACAATATGGAGGAAAGGGGACTATGGACTAACCGTATGTTAGTCACTACGGTGAGTAACTTATTTTTCAAACTTCTTCCGGGGCTCTGTCCAGAAGACCATTACTTCTTCGTGAATGCATAGAGGGTTTCTTCAATGGATACCTTGTCTCAAGAATTCTTTGCGATATTAGCATCCTCACTGGTACTGCATGTGTCACAATTTCCAGTTCCCAACATATTTTTTATTATATAGGCAACATGTGGGCGGAGCTTCTGGTATGGGTATTTGGCACCTCCTCTACACTCCCCCCCTCTGATATGATATGGCATTTATAACGTATTTATACACAAGTGTTTCAAGGCGCGACGAGGCAAGGGAGGGATAACAGAGGGAAAGACAGACAACAATCCTACTAGGCCAGGTGTCATTCAGATCGCGCAAGTGCATGGGAAGGGGCCGGGGGGAAAGTGCTGTACATGGGATAAGAATAAGAAACAATAAGTAAATACGGCCAGCAGGTGGCAAGTGCAGACATCAGGTGTCAAGTGCAGGTAATGGAACTGTAGGGATACAGAAAACATTACCTAAGTGTGGGCAATGCCAGGAAGGCAGTGCAGGTGTGCGACTGGCGGGAGAGGGGACCTGGACCTGAGATCAGAGGGTGGCCCGGTAACCAGTGCAATTTCAATTACAGCCAGGAAGGGGAGAGGCGGAGAGAAAGCAGAAGCAAAGAGAAAGGTTTTGAAGTGCTTCCAGAACCGGAGATGATTCTCCTCAAGTTTCAGGGAGGCAGGGAGGCTGTTCCAGAGATAGGCCCCAGCCGAGGAAAGAGATCTACCACCAACTTGTTGCTTGGAGAAGCGACTGACCCTGAGGGAGTTGGAGGTGGATGAGCGAAGAGCTCTAGAAGGAAGATATTTGGGAAGAGAGAGCTGAAGCTATTGCGGCCCCGGGCCCCAGAAGGCGTTGTGGACAATGCAGAGGGTTTTGAACTTAATCTTCGCAGCCACTGGGAGCCAGTGCAGAGATTTCAGTCCTGGAGAGATACGATCCCTGGGCTTGAGGGCGAGGACAAGTCTCGCAGTCCTGTTCTGGATGAGTTTCAGAGGGCAGAGAGTAGAAGCAGGCAGATTTAGGAAGAGGCTGTTGCAATAGTCCAACCTAGAGAGAACCAGAGCTCTGAAGACAGTGAGTTTCTGGGGGAAGGAGAGAAAAGGAAGAATACCTCTGAGGTGGTGCAGCTGGTAGTGTGACTTCTTAGAGACGTCAGAGATGTGAGGAGAGAAGGAGAGTGTGGAGTCAAATATGACCACAAGGTTTTTGGGCGATTCATCGACCACTCTTTCATCAATCTTTACATTTACAAATCCTCGTCTGAAGAAATGCTTCTTTGGAGTCTATATCTTTACGACTCCTTCCAGGCATCCTGCTGATTTTACATGCTCATCAACACTACAGGTCATAAGACTACATTGGCTGTTCAGACTGCAGTAGGCCCATCTTCCCACATACTTCTTGTGGTTCTTCGGATATAGGAACTTTGTTTCCTGAGGTGCATGAATACTGGCCTTTTTGTAGTCTCTGATTTCTTCCTCTGTCAGCTCTTTAGGTTTGCATCCTGATTTAACATCAATCTCAATCTTCATTCCTGCTGCTTTCTTTGCAGTCATCTACCATTGTGTGAGTATTATCCTGATCACACAGAATCCAAACATGATCACCACCAACAGGGCACCAAAGAACTTGAAAATGTTCTCCATCCATTGTGGAACCCATGAGAAGATTGACGCGAACCAGCTGTCATCTGCAATGTCTTCGACTTCGTCTTCCATTTTGAGTGTAAGTTTGTCAGCATTGTTATGGCCTCTGTCAAGGTGCCATTCTCCTCCTCATGAGACGGTATGAATGTGCAACATGATTCTCCGATTTTGCAATAAACACCTCCATCCATAGCTGTGATCATGTCAAGGACATATCTGTTCTGAAGAGTCATCAGAATTATGGCTCTTAGCGCTTTCTTGATGGCATTAAATCCCTTTATGTTAGGGTTAATCATATGCAGAAGCTCCCATCTGGTGATCTGTAACCACTTGGCATTTGCCATCGTCTGGATTCCAGGCATAAAGATAACAGTAAAAACTGAAGCAGTCTTGCTGAACAATCTAGGTTCATGCGGAATTGCATCAAAGGCTTCTATTGATTTGGCTGAGAAATAATTTTCTCTCTTATTCGTATAAGGAATTTCAGCAGATCTCTTCTTCCTCAGATGAGCATCTGCTTTTGGAAGCGCACCAATTTTCAAGTCACTCTTTGGAATCACCAACACTGGAACATGGACAATCACAATAGAACCTAGTCCTCCCCAATCTCTGGGCAGCTTCATGTTAGCTCTGGATCCACTGGCCCAGTACTGATCCATTATCACCACTGGCCCATCCTTCATTCCTGGCACATTGAGGATTCATCTGGGCTGTTGATTCTCTCCAACTGTTCTTGTGCCATTGTTTCTGAAACATAGCTCTGCGCTAGCCAAAGGCACTACCTGCAAAGGGCCTTCTTTGTCTTCAACCGATATCAGACGTTTTGCAAGCCTCGGCCATAGAAGTTTTCAGCCATTTTCCACTCGCTCAATAACTGGCTTGGGATGGCCAGTTACTGCCACAGCTCTACATACGACTATGCCTTCTTCCCAGCTATCTGGAGAAAGTACTGTTCCCCAGATTCACATTTGACATCTTTCCTTACAACTTCAAACTTCTTAATCAGTCTTTCCTTGGCAGTTGAGCTACCTGTTTATTTCCCATCTGATTCCAGCTCCTTTCATGCCAGGTTGTTCAGATTTTACCACATGGTCTCTGGTGTGTGTTCTTTCTCTTGTCTGCAAATCTTGGACATAATCATCTTCTTCTGGGGCTGACCATTCAGTCACCCATACCAAGGATGCTGTTCGACCCTGGAACTGGCCTATTGTATGACAGAGTGCAAAGTGTGTCAGGCAATAGGCTGTTTGAACATCTATCGCAATAGCTATGAATATCTTAGACTTACCCATAACATAAAACAGGAGTGCGCATAAATAGCAATCCTCCTTGGAAGTTCATTTTCCCACTTTGTTCATGTGTTGATACCACATGTTATTCCCCAAATGTGCTATACTGTCTAAATAATAATTTAATTCATAATCATCCTTTCTTGCACTTCTCTTAGGCCTCTTTCCTGTATAATGAGTGTGTACCCAATGATCATGGACTAAATCAAAAACACACCTCCCTCCGAAAGGAAGCCTAGGGCCACTTGTCACAGAAATAGGTGCCTTCACGTGGGATACAGGAGTAGGAACGATCACATAAGGCCTTGGCCTTCTCACAGTGTCTACTTCTGCAAAGGTGACTGGAGTGGGAAGGATTAACAAAACTCTTTCCCTTCTGGAACAATTGAAGTAAACAGCATAGATCAATAGAAACAGAAAAACGATAATAGCTGCAGAACAGGAATATATTATGCACCAATACATTAGGGTCCTACATCGATGTCTCTCCACACGATGTTGACTCTGCTCATTTTCTGGAATTGCAATGTGCTCAATAGACCACATGATTGCCTTTAATTAGTTTTAAGGAAGGAAAAACTTGTTTTAATCAGGCAATCTCGTTAACTAATGTTAGTTGTCAGATTTGTTTTATAATTGCTGCCTGTAACGTCTAATCGCCAGACCATTTTTAGTATCTTGGACAAAAGTACATACACCAGTGCTCCTCCCAACAAGAGCAGGGTAAACTCTGAGTGTAAATATGAAGACAGCAAGAAGTAGTCTGTGTGCGTCAACATCTGACAGTACCCTGGGCACTTCCAACGAGAAATTCAGTGAGAAAAGCGTCCGGGAAACTGCTTTCTCTTCCAATCGTCGAACAGAAAGTCCAAATTGGGCTTTTTTCATTTACTTTCGCAATCCAAAGTCCAATGTCAACAAAACTCATGTGGCTCAAGAACAGTAACTTTTCACTTCCTGCTGTAATATCTATAAGGAGCGTTTCAGGGGAACCACAGTCCAAATACACTTTCAGTAATTTATTCCACAGTCTTTGCATCCTTCTTCCTTGTCATTGATCGAGTCTGCAATGCTGAACTACTTCTTCACTTGCTTCTGAATGGGTTGGGGGTATGTCTGCCTCTCCAGCATAGACTTTCACATCTCTTAGGTGTATTCAAGCTCGCCTCCCTTGGACCTTGACTGCTGAAGGAGTAATGTCTTCTACAGCGAAAGGGCCACTAAATCTGGGCTTGTGCCACTTTCTTGTAAAGTTCTTTATTAAAACCTTATCTCCAGCAAACAATTTAGGAACACATATCTTCTTAAGTCTGGTTGCTGTATTGTCTTCACCTGCGTCCTGAGACAGACACCCCTTCCGCTTGAATTGATCTGCAATAACTGAGCTACTAGCGGTCATACATGTAAGTGAGTAACTCATTTCCTAACAATTCTGCAGGTTCTTGGGCATCTCTCCTAGTCCTCGATGGAGGAGTCGGAGGCGTTCTCATTTGCCTCCCTGCAACTAGTTCATGGGGTGTGAGGTTGTGGTCAGTACTGGGCTGATTTCTCAATGCATATAATGTAAGGGGCAGGCAATGTAGCCACCCCTCCTTCAGTGTCAATTTCAATGTTGCTATTCTCTCTTTGAGTAGACCGTGGAGTCTCTCACATAATCCGTTTGCTTGCAGGTGATAAACAGAAGAAAACTTGTGTTTAATACTAGGCAATAAGCTAATCTGTTCAAATACCTCATTTACAAAATGGGATCCATTAT
Organism: Ambystoma mexicanum; assembly: GCF_040938575.1. Taxonomy (NCBI): domain Eukaryota; kingdom Metazoa; phylum Chordata; class Amphibia; order Caudata; family Ambystomatidae; genus Ambystoma; species Ambystoma mexicanum. The sequence goes on along the minus strand of NC_090934.1, from coordinate 18,140,851 downwards.
CTGATCTCAGCACCTCACATACTCCCTATCTAAGAAATACTTCTCGAACTAAAATCTTCACAGCGCAAGTGGCATCAGGATGTGTGCATGGACCAGCTTCAATCCATTTCGAGAAGAGGCACACTACCGCTATCATATACCTATATCCATTACAAACATGCAGAATGCCAACATAATCAATATGTAAATGCTGAAAAGGATCATTTGGTCGAGGAATTACTCCTCTGACTGATCGCAGCGTGTGCCCAGCAGTAAACTTTTGACATACGATGCAATTTACTACATAAAAAGCAACGTGTTCTAGAAGGTTCACTATGAACTAGTCCTCCGCAATGGTTACTGTAAGGCTCTCCCTAGTGATGTGCGCAGGGTAGTGTAGCTGTTCTAAAGCCACCCTTAATAAGACTATATGCATCCCCGGTTTACCAGTGCTGTCTTGTCGCCAAAGTGCTTCGGAAGGGGATAAAGAACAACCACTCTGTGTCCACAGTTCTTTCTCTTTCTGTGGAGCTCGAGCTTAAACTCCCATGAATTGTGTTCTTGACAAATGATTAAATCCTTCATTCACAACCAATATTACAACCATTTTCTCTTTTACATCAGGAGTATGAGATCAATATGCAACCCTTTTGGTCTCTTTGTCTGCTGCTTGGTTTCTGCGTGAGATAAAGTCAGTCTCTTATTATGTGCTGCACTTTTAACTACTGCAATGACTACTGGGAGTTGTAGTGCCTTAATGAGTCTATCCAATAATGCTGCTCAGAAACGGTTGCATTTAATTTATCGTGTGCGGTATTCACGTTTTCATTATTGCCTCAGCTCTTTCAGGTGTAACTTTCTTTCCTTCATGCAAAATTAACTGTCCTGTGTATAACACTTATTTTTGACAATACTACAATTTCTCTTTATCTATTTTGTATCCTGTCTCTGCTAAAATAATCATTCGCTGAATTGAGTCTTGTCTGCCCTCTTCTTCTGTTGTGCTACAGATTAAAATATCATCTATGTATTGCAGCACAATGCTTGGCAAATCAATATCTGCAGGACCACATTAAAGATCGATGGCGACCCACAAGTACCCCTAGGGCAAATGTCTACTTTTCAGCTTAGTCTGATGGAACGTAAATGACGTAAAATCTTGGGAATATTTGTGAAACAGGATTGAGAAAAACGCTTTTTCAAATCAATCACTGTAAAATATCATGCTTCTGAGGGAATACTGCATAAAATCATCACCGAATTCATAACTAAAGGCAACTCTGCTTCTACAATTTGGTTAATCGGCATCAAGTCCTGAATTAAACGCCATGACCCAACCTTCGATTTCTTGACCGGATACACTGCAGTATTACATGGTGACTCTGACGTCACTAAGATGCCTTGTTCCATAATTGTTGTTATAGTCTTAAAAATACCTCATCTGCCTCTCGAGACATAGAATACTACCTTGCTCGACGTAAAATTGCTTCTGGTTTCAACTTTATCTTGACCTCTCCCACCCCCTTCAAAAGGTCTACGTCATAAGGGCCCGTAGTCCATAAAGAGGTTGGCCCTTTTTCCATGTCCTCATCAAAAAATGTAGGGTGCTGCCGCACTATCAACATTCGCTGTGGGATCTCTCTTCTTTCTATCCTGATCCAATAAGTAATGCTCATTTCAAACACTACTTTATCATTTTACGGGTCGTCTTTAGAAATATCCTAGTCAGTGACATTAGTCAATCTGCACCCTTCCCCAATAGCAATCACTCCATGGCCTGCCCTCATCATCAAATCCTTCAAGCATGGCCAGTTCCCCTTGCACTATGACTGCCTGCAATTCTAAGGGAAAATTCTGCCCCCCCTCTTCGTCCATAAGTATCTGTGGCCTGAACAGAAATTCATCAGGTATTCTCATCATCTTACCCACTAAACCAGGTAACCACATTAACGAAATGCGTACACCATAGTGCTATTTGTCCTGTAAACGCCATGATAAATTCACTCACATTAAAATAATGTGTTCCTAGTGTTGAACAAACTATGCCTTCATCAGTGAAGGAAATCGTTATATTAAACTTCGTCATTAAGTCTCGGCCCAGTATATTAACTGGTGTCTGTCTTGAATACAACAATGGGATAGACATATCACACTCTCCTATAGAGACTTGTAATTTCTTTCTGTAAAAGGAACTCTACTTGTAGCTCCAGAGAACCCTTGACCATTCATGGCATTTCCAGATAACTAACATTTTCCCTCTCATATGCATGAATGTGTTGCTCCAGTATCCACTAAAAAAGAAAAGTATTTGCCACCTATGGTAACATCATCCCTTGGTTCCTCTTGAGGATGGGGCATCACTGATAGAACTGAACACATCAAGTCACACGGTGAGCTTTCCTATTGTGGGTACATGCTTATTCCTTACCTGTAAAAGGATTCCCTCCCATGGCCATGACACCCCCTACTCTAGGAGTAGATAACTGTCCTATATTTGCACTCTGCTGTAACTGCAGAGGTGCATGCTGTGACTGCCCTTGTGGTGGATTCAATGGTGCTTGCTGTGGTTTGAAAGCCTGTTGTGTTTGCAGTACTTGTGCTTGATACACTGGCTGATCTTGGGGATCCCATCCCTATTTTGTGGAGGGTAAGCTGTCCCCACTCTTGAGAATTTCCCATTCTGTACATACCCGTGGCTCCTGCATGTTCATACAATATGTCCTGTCATTCCACATGTCCAACACATAGGAGGGAATCTTCTGATTTGCCCTCCCTGCATGCCTTGGTTATCATTCTGTACATTCTGAAAGTTTCCCTGATTATTCTGAAAGCCTCCACTTCCTCTAAAACCTGTTCCCCTGCCTCTCAGCATGAATCGGTTTCCTCCTTGATCTGACTGCCTCAGATTATTCACCAGTGGCATCCCTGCTGCCTGCTGTGTCCCCAGACCCTCTCAGCTGGTTAACAACGCCCCTTCAATAGCATATTTTGACAGTTTCTTTTGAACTAGTTTGGCTTCCTCAAGCTTCCTAGCCTCTTCCCTCTTCTGATTTTTCTCTTGCAACAATCGGCAATGGTGCGCTATGGTCAGCTGTATTTCTGGCCATGGCTTTGCTTCCATACCCACCAGCTTCTTGAGCGGTCTCTGTACCTGCTCTGGCAGTCCATGACATAAAATATGATAGAATACAGTTATTGATTTTCCCCAAGGCTCTCGAGTTTCCAAAGACCACTGTTCCTGAAAATGTTGACCTTCCTGCATTTTACGGGCCATGATTGCACCCATATTCTACGTATCAGGATATTGTACTCTAAGTGCTTTCCAGACTGCCGCTCTGCAATTATTAAATGCCACTCCATCATCCGCTGTGTTCTGTGCTGTGACACTTGAATATCCTGCTTTCATTCAAATGTCAGCCCTTTCCCCAAGGATAGCTGCTTAATGTCCCCTATAGCCAACGTATTTCCTCTAGCCATTTTCCCTAATCCATAGATCCATTTCCCTGCCATTAAGCTGGGCAATTTACATCTTAAATTGTCTTTATCCATCTGGGGCCATGGGATATACTGTGGTCTGGCCCCTCCTTTTTCTAACAAAGGGAATTGCGAAATCCCAAAATCGCAATTGGCTCCCATTGTCTGCCTATCCATAGTAGGGACAATGGTTCCTGATCACCTTCTTCCTGGCAATAACTTCAGTCTGATCACATATGGTGGCAATTCTCCCCTCTCGCTATGAGATCACCTATTAGGTTGCTCTAGGCATGCCATAGGCACTGGTGTCCTTTCTTTACGTTGGTCTTAATCTGACCACCATGCACTAATGCCCTAATCTTCACAGAAGGTTTCCCTGTCTTCGTCTGACATATCTTGTCCTGTTTCTTGTCTCTGTTTAGAGTCAGACAAGGATCTATGCTCGAGACTAAACAGTCCTCCCTACTTGCCTCATGGCTGAACAATTTCAGAACGATCAGCTTTTCCTATGTTTCTTGATTCACTTTTTGTCCTCATCTCCTGATAGCCTTTTCGATTCTGTCTCTGATACTTCCTATCTCAAAATTCTCCTCTAGGTTTACCCTGGAGGGTCCTGGCATCACCTCTTGCGACAGGAGAAACTCCTCTATATATTCCCATAGTTTTACTGGACTCGGTTCCATTAACTCTTTCTCGATGCGATCGATGTTGCGTGCCCTCTGTCGTCTTTCTTTCTTTCCATTTCCTCATCAAATGCCCTTCATTTCTTTACTTCCTTTTTAACCCTTTCTTCTTCCTGTCTTTTCGCTTGTCTCCTCTCATTTGCCCTATTCACTTCTTTGTCTCTGCGTCCCTGTCCTGTGCCTGTCTCCCTTACACAGGTTGCCTGCCCATAAGGAGAATGATCGCCGATTGTACTGCCGGAGCAGTACTGCCAGCACGAAGCCTCCAGAAATATATGCAGACCATGCTGCTATTTTAGGTAAAGCACTGTGTCACCTTCTTCATTTCTCTGCTGCACCCGTGAAATTGGATGCTGCCTACCCGTATTTCAAAATACAACAGAGCTTTGATTTGCTCCTTGCTATAGCAGGCCGCCAGAATATTTGTACTGTTATACTCATGGTACCACCATTGCTATCCATGTGGTAAAACCACGCCAAGATGGCCGCTGTCCTGTACCTGTCCAGTGACTCCTGTGGCTGGGGCCAGAACCTTTTCCTGTTCGCTGTGCACCTGAACCCTATTCTCCCTCTACACCCACTGTCTGGTAAGTCTCCTCACTACTGGTGCTAATCACATCGCTTGCCACCCTTGCCTACCCTCACCGTACCGAACTGCACGCCGGTACCCTTCAAACTACCTGCGAGCCTTGCCAGTAATGCTCGTGAGCGCACCGGAACATTTGCCATCGTTTGACCTGCTCTGGGGTACTTGTGTGACTGTTTCGATAACACTCTGCCCCCATCATTTTCGCACTGTGCTAACTACAATGTTTCCCCTCTCTAGCAATCTCACGATATGGCGCCTTACCAACTTTGCCACCTTAATGTAATCCACGCTTGAGTATGTCTATTTGCACTGTACCTGTTGTGTTGATTATGCATAGGTCCCCATTGGTTGCTAACTTGCTCTAATCTGTTCTACTTTGACTTAGCCACTCCACCTGATTACCTTCTAACAAACGGTCCATATCCTAATATAACATTGTGGACGACTATACCGTCATGCTGTTTGTACATTTTAATTGCAAACACACACTCCATCACTTTATTGAAGTACTATGAGGGTGGCAGCTAGCCTGGTCACCGCTTAGCACCCCTAGTTGCATGTCTACTTACGAGACGGCTGAATCAGACATCGTTTATAACCTGCCAATAGCCCCCTTAAATTGTGTTGTGATTTCGTTGGGACCATATTATCACTGCTTGGGGGATTTTCATTGTGATACTTGATACCTGTATACCTGTTTAATTGGGGATTCTCATTGTTATACTTGTATACCCTTTTAATAGCCACTGTAAATTGTCTTCATTGGACCTTTTTTTAGCACTACCTAGGGGTTTCTCACTGTGATAGTATAGTTACATCTACGTATACTGACTCTATTCCACTATATATACTATCCTGACCACGCTTTTCCACATACTGCATTTCAGCAATCTGCCTAGACCTCTCCCTATTGCCAGTGACTCATTACACAATCAACACCCATCTCTCCCATCCAGCACACGCCTCATGGTTCACATGGCCTATTCCACAGGAGCGTCACCTAGCGCTCATCAGCATAGGACTACGGATTTATTGTCACATTTTAATCCGTACCTAAACGACCCTGCCTTATGGTTACAACACTTCGCCTCTAAACCAACACCTAATCAACCATGCCCCATAGCCTCTAGAAATCTTTAATTGAGATCCAGAACTCACTTATTAACTAGTTATTCTCTCATGAGGACGCTTAGCAAGGCTCCCGCTCACCCCCTGACTACTACTAAGAACAACCGCTCAACCAAACTGCCACCTAATCAACAACTTATTCTCCTAGGAAATCTCAGATTAAGATCCAGATTTAGTACAAAACCTTCACACCAATAGGTAACCAATATCATAAAAAATCCTGTCCCCAAGGCCTTGAACACAACTGCTTCAAGTACAATTGTCGACATTAGTCATACACCTACTCATAAAATAATCCCAAAGGACACATTGATCAAGACAGCCCTTATCAATGCTCGATCTATCTCTGCCCACGCACTGGACATCGCTGACTTTATAACCACTTAAAACCTTGACTTCCTAGCTGTCACTGAAACTTGATTACATGTAGCTTCGGGCCCTTTACTGTCTCTAGCCATCCCAGCCAACTACTCCATAATCAGATGTGATAGAAATACCGCCCAAGCAAAAGGGGGAGGAATTGACATTGTTTTCAAGAACATTAGAGCCATTCCTAATCCCCAGATCTCATCCGCTGAATCATTATCTCTCAAATTGCCTCTTTCCTCCAACCAGACGGTCACATTACATGTCATTTACCGACCACCTGGTCCTACTTCAACCTTCTCTGAGGACATTTTGTCACTCCTTACCAATAACGCCAAACCTAACTCGCAAAGTATAATATTGGGAGACTTTAACCTTGGCCTTAATGACCCAGCAGACACTTACGCGATTGACCTAGCAAGGACGCTCTCGGATCTAGGTTCTACCCACCACATTCATGAACCGACTCATATCAAAGGTAGAACCTTAGATTGGCTTGCAGACCTTAACTGCAGTATTAACTTGACCACCATCACACCGTGTATCTGGTCGGATAATCACAAAATAACCTTCCCCATTAACGCTACTCCTCACTGTCCTATTGTCAACACTGCACCAGCGACCCTCACTTGTAATAAGAAAAACATCACTACAGATAAACTGCTCCCTCTCATTCTTCCCATTCTCAACAATACACTACACTCCGCGGACCCTACAGTCTTAGTGGATGCTTATAATGAGGCCATCCTGAAAGCATTAAACATCATTTCCCCAGTAAAAATGCGTAAACCCAAACCACGCTCCCATCTCAACTCCTGGTAGACACCACATTTGAGAGAACTACGCAAAACCAAAAGAAATGCAGAAGCACATTGGAAAATCTGCCAAACACTTAATAACAAAACCACGTTGGCCATTGCTTCCTCTAACTACAAAGAAGCTATCATTCAAGCTAAAAAGAATAACTACAATGAATGCATCACGCTAGCAGAATCAAATACAAACGACTGTTCAATATTCTTAAAGAACTTGAATCTCCCATCGCCCCTACTGACAATTGTATCACAGATGTTGCGTGGTGTACGAAAATCCAGAAGGCTCTACTACATAAAATTTTGATGCTCCAAACCAAAATGAACCAAAAAAAACAACTCTTGCTGACCGACCCTGACCATAAGAAATCCACCACTAAAAATACCGGCCCTGACCCTTCATTTAAACCATTTAGCTTCTCACCACTAGACACCTGTGAAGTGATAAACATCATCAGGAAACTAAAACCTTCCAATTGTCAAGGTGACTCCTGCCCCGCTCCAATCATTAAAGCGGCGGCGCATGACCTCAGTCCTTATCAATGCCTCTTTTAAAACAGGTATGGTAACCCATAACTTAAAAGATGCCTGGGTCATTCCACTCCTCAAAAAAACCCTCACTCGACCCTAGTAACCCGTCTAATTATAGACCTATTACGACGGTGCCTTTTCTACTAAAAATATTGGACCGTGCCACTTACATACAAATTCAAGCATATCTAGAAACCAATAATCACCTGGGCCTTAGGCAATCTGGCTTCCGCCCTAGACATGTTACGGAAACGGCCTTGATTGACCTTGTAACCCAAATATAAGATATAAAAGACAAAGGTAAGTTAGCATTCCTACTACTACTCAACCTATCAGCGGCCTTTGATCTTGTCAATCATCAAATACTGTGCCAACACCTAAAAACAGCCGCTCACTTCTCTGACTCTGCTACCTCTTGGATTAGGTCTTTCTTTGCTAACAGAACCATGAGAGTTTTCTCACCCTCTGCCGAACCATCTCCTGTACTCTGTGGGGTCCCCCAAGGATCATGCGCCTCCCCTACGCTCTATAATGTCTTTACTAAGCTTCTGTTCGATATTCTTGATTACTTGGGTGTCTCGTATACTAACTACGCTGATGACACCCAGATACTGATCACTATCTCAGGAAACCACCATGAAGACACTAAAGTCCTCAAAGGGATCTACTCAGTAATCCAAGCCTGGATGGCGCACCATGGACTCTGTTTAAATGATGAGAAAACTGAGATACTAATACTTGGCTCCCGTTCTAGACTGAACAAACTAGACCCATCATTCAAATCCTTCATTATTGATGGCAACACCATTACGGCCTCCAATAACACTAAAACTCTCAGTATTTACATAGACGACACCTTATCCTTCAACAGACAAACCAAAGCTGTGGTTGCATCATCTGCCTACACTTGTAAGCTAATTACTGCTTGCAGGTCCTTCCTTACAACACCTAACTGCATCACCCTGGCCAGAACGTTAGTTATGTCCAAAATCGATTATTGCAACACGCTCTTTCTAGGGACTAGCCTCAGAAACATGAACAAACTACACGTGACACAGAATAACGCTATCAGGGCTGCCCTTAACATCCCGAATAAGTCACACATATCCGACATAAGACGCAACCTTAACTGGCTATCTGTCAAACACACAATCGCCCTCAAAACTCTAGCCTTAACACACAAAGCCAGAGCTAACCTTGCCCCAGTTTACCTCTCCAACAGACTCCGGCCACACAGCTCATCAAGGCCCCTAATATCGGGCCAAGCCCACACTATGGCCATTCCCAGATTCAAGCTGCAGAATTCAAGGGGATCTAGATTTCCTGTCCAGGCGGCTAAGCTCTGGAATACGCTTCTGATGTCCATTAGGTCTGAACCTTCCTTCCATATCTTCAAAAGAAAATCCACACTCTTGCTGCATGAACTTGACTGCCATCATTCTTATGGCTCTCACTAGCATAGCCGTGGCTGCGGTTACGCCCTGCGGTTAGACCCTTTGGTATTTGCTGGCACTCAATACTGTGTCCTGCCTATTATTGTTGTAACCTATTTAAGTTGGAACTGAATAATCTTGTGTAACTGTACTGCCTTGAGAGGTTTAATAGTTGTAATATATGCGCCCAGCTGCCTCAGGGCCAGGAGCGCTCTACAAATAAATCAAATACAAATACAAATTTGCATTCTTTTATCTCTCCATTTCTGTTCTTCCCCCTCTTCTTTTCTAGTCCATCCCGTTCTTCAATTTCTCTTTGCCTATTGTCATTATTTTCTCTGCTCCTCCGCTCTTTCTTCCTTTCTTAACTGTTCCTCCTGATGCATCTGTTCTCATCTTTGTCTACTCTTTCTTTTACTCTCGTCTTCTTTCTATCGCTTCTCTCATTCCCTGTCTTTTTTATCTTGCTCATCTTGATCTTCCCCTTGCCTTACTGCCTCAATGCTCTTCCCATCACATTTGAGCAGTATCGGCCCACCCATCCATTTGTTCTGTAGGAGCGCAATCTCGTCAGCTCTGTCTTTTTCTTCTTTCCATCTCTTAATTTCCCGCTCTATATACAAAGTCACATTTGGTTGTTCTTTTTTCTCTTTGTCCCGTAACACTTTAGATATCACGTCCTTATCTGGAGTCCTTTCTGGACTCTTGTCACTGCTATAAGCAGGCGGTTCATACGTCAGATTACTATATCCTGTCGCTCATTTAATCTCCCTTAATGGATACACTCCTTCATATTTTGTACTATTGCCATTCACTTCAGGCATGGTAAGGGGAGCAGAAGGCTCTACACCCACTCTTTACACTGGTTAAGCATCCAGTCTTCAGTAGGCGGTCCTTTCCGTTCCTCCTGATACATTTGCCAAAGCTCTAGGCTAGCTAACCTTTTTTCCAATTTCCTTCCCGTGTACGCAGCGTGCAAGTATGCGGTTTTGTGTATCAAAACTGCTTTTGACAATGATCCGCCTTGTGGCCATGGCATGAACATTGTACCTGCCGTGTCCTTAACCCAGTCTGCACTATACTGCTTAAGCTTGGGTGCGTGTTTTGGCAGCTATTTGCACAGGTGCATGACCGGAGTAACATCCTCCATTGTGACAAGGCTCAAATAGACCGTCAATACTTACTGTTCTTTACACAGAAAATACTTTTCAGACAGACAACAACATATGAGCGTGCACCAATCGTCGCCACTCCAAACCTCTGTCTCACTTTATTTCAGTCAATGGGCCTCATTACGAACCTGCCGGTCCGGAAAGAACTGTGGCGGTAAAACCGCCTCCACCATTCTGTCCGGACCGGCTGATACAGAGTCCTGCAGGGAGGAGGTGTCACTCCCGCCAGGTCTACCTGGCGGTATTAACACTACCGGCCTGCAGGAGGGCATGGAAACAACGGCTCTGTCATAGATGGAACCAGTGTTTCCATGGTCCCCATCCCCATGGAGTCCTGTTGGACTCCATGGGAATGCGGATTTACAGAATTCCGCCTCCGGAATTACCGGGTCATCGGGGTTGTAATGCCCCAGTGATTCCGGCAATCACGGAGGCGGAATGGTATTACGGGTCCGGTGGCACTCATAATGAGGCCCAACATCCTCAATGACTACATAAATAAATAATTTACCTTTCAACTCTTTGCACAATCTATTATTTGTTGTTCTTCGACATCTCATTGTTTCCTCTATGCACAAAATACATACAGTGCACAAACAGATAGACTGGCCGGCCCCAACATATATCTCTTCTCAGTGCTCCTCGCTGCTATTCCTGCCCCTAAAAATACCCTGATGGGGGTGTAAGTTATCTCCTTTAGCAAACCTTGTTTGCTTGTAGCCTAAGTATATCCGCTTGGATTTTGAAATAACTTCTTCTAGACATTCCTTTAGTGTAGGATTATGGGCTTAATCTGTGGTGCTCCTCGTCATTACACCTCTACGTGACGCTCTTCGTCATTAACTAAAATATCCCACCAACACACTGTTACTGTCTTCCCTTTATCACTTTCCACAATTAATATGCGTTCATCATTTTTGCCACCTCTCTCAATCTACTCACCATTCGCTTCTCAGCTCCTGACCCTCAGGATCGTCGTCGTCTCAATCGGCCACGAAAGCCTTCGGTCCACTCAGCTCCTTGTGGAAACCAGGATTTCATGAAAGAGGAACCCGTCCCACCTATTTCTGTATGTCTTGCAAGAGCTTTTTCTTTGGCCGCTATCCACTGGAAGCCTTGAGCCCTCCAGCTAAATGGCGGAGGACACCCGATATTCCTAGACCTGTGAAAGCTTACTAGGTTGATGGGTCTTTAACTATCCTCTCTCTGCTACCACGTGAACCCTGAGACCTGGGATCCTTTAAGACGAGGTAGCAATACTTAGAGATGGATGGGGATGCAGGACTTACTCATACATTAATAATAAAACTGACTCAGGAATTTGGCAAAACTCAATACTGTTTTATTTGCAATTATCGAAAACAGGGTCATCATCCAATGTCGCACAAGCAATTTCAACGCATTTCATAAAAAAGCATTCTTATATAGTGAAAATTCATTCATAGATGCATAGTATGTGGCAAACTACAAAAACCTACAAAAGCCTACTTGGGGATGTGATAGGCTTAAAGGGAACATCTAAGTATATGTACCATACTGACGGGGTGTGTGATTGGGTCTCTAAGATCAGGTGGGCAACTAGGCCCTCCCCTAGTGTAAGTCATCTTCATCGTCATAAAATACACAAAGATTAATTGGTTACACAAACTATAGAGCTCTTTGATACGTGGCCCTCTACAATTGGTTGGCACAATTGTATTCTTCTGGAATATTCCACTTGCTAGCAGCACGCAAGCTGGTTACTCCAGGTGCAGGGAGGGTCGGCCTGGTCATGCCTCCCCACCCAATTAGCCCAACATCTATCATAACTCCTGCGGTCTGTCATTCAATTAGGCTTTAAACTTGGCCTGGCAGAGGCTCTCTGTGCCTGAGAATAAAAGGGAGTGTGGCATGGTACTATCTTCTGCTTTCGGTGTAGCTCGACCCAAAGTCTATTTCGATCTGATCATGTGACTGGAGACCCTATTTTCAAGCTCTTTGTTGCATATAATACTATTAAATGATGAACTCTTGACGCCTTCAGTGTTTTTCCATTCCGCTTCAAACAGAAGTTTGTTTCTTTCTCACGTTCATGTAACTTCCTTCACAGACAACCAGGCTCACGTTGGCCTCAACCCTTGGTGCTGGGCCAACCAGCCTTTCTTGAATTCCCCTTCGCCATCAGTTATTTTCCAACTGCGCCACACTCAAGCCCTTGCCATTCACAGGGTTTAAGTTTGCTAAAGTGCATTGTGGAATGTCCAGATTCTGTACATTGCAATGTATATACATTGGCGCATCGCCGCAATCTATTCACTACGTGGCCAGCCTCATGATTACTTTGTTTACTTGCATTACAGCATCTGTACAAGTGTAAAATGACTTTGGATTTTCTTCAATGTTTCTTCACACGAGCATATTCATTTTGATCCCGAAATGTTGCTTATCTTTGACACCTCCTTTTCAGATCCTATATAATGTTCATATTCTTTCTCTCTCGTCCTTTTTCTGAGTGTGTCAGTTCCACTTCGCATGACGTCACCAACCCTTTTTCTCCTCCATTTTCACACTTCTTCCGGGACTCTGTCCAGAAGACCATTACTTCTTTGTGAATGCATATAGGGTTTTTTGAATGGATACCTTGTCTCAAGAATTCTTTGTGGTATTGGCATCCACACTGGTACTGCACGTGTCGCAATTTCCGGTTCCCAACATATAGGCAACATGGGGGTGGAGCTTCTGGTAGGGGTGTTTGGCTCCTCCTCTACAGGTGGCTGCTCCGAGTTTATCAATTGGATCGTCAATGCATGGCATGGGATAGGCATCAAAGTCCGATATGGCATTAACTTGACGGAAATCAATACAGCATCTGCAGGAAAGGTCAGGTTTTGTGACCAGCACGATAGGAGAGAACAGTGGACATGTGGATGGCACAATAATTTGGGCTTCTAACATTTTGTTGACTTTCTCAATCACTATCTGCTTATGTGCTTCTGGGAGTCAATATAGTTTTAAGTGAACCACTTTAGCCTTAGGTGTCCTGGTATAGTGGTATGTATTTGTTACACTTCCTTGTTTTTCTGACAATACATCCAGAAATGAAATTACTACATCCTTTAGATCTTGTTGTGGTTGAATAGATAACTCAGAAGGAATTAAATCAAAGTTATCTATGTCTTTGGGAACCAGGCAGGCTAGTACTTTGCCTTGGGTTGAAGACAGGCTCTCTTTCCACTGTTTCAAGAGTCTGTTTCCTGTCTGGTTGGACTTCTCTATAAGTTCAGGTCCCTGTTCTGTCCACTATTTCGTATGGTCGGTGCCATTTGGAGACCAGTTTGTTCTCTGAGGTTGGTAAGAGGCTAGTACTTTCTGTCCTATCAAGAATTATCTCAAACTTTCTTATTTTGTCATAATCTGCCTTTTGTTGGCTTTGAGCCTTTTCCATGTGAGTGCAAACTAAGTCTTGGGCCAGCTTCATATGTACTCTCATTCGGGTGGCGGTTTGCGAGATGGGAATAGGGGCCTCTTCTCGTTCCTCCCAGAATTCCTGGAGCATGTCGAGGACATCTCTCGGCTCTCTTCCATAGAGCAACTCAAAGGGAGAGAAACCTGGGATAGGGTATCAAAATAATGAAAGAAGTGTTTGCTAATCGTAAGTCAGAATGTGACTGCCTTGAGGTCTCCCTTCCCCGTGTTTTGAGCACGGGACAAGGTGGGACTTTGGAGCACAGCACACGCTCGAGCCTTCTCAGCACAAGCCAACAGTTCCATATCACCTATCAGGTTCGTCGATGGTTAAGTCTCTTTATAATGAAAAAGTCTCTTGCCTTCGAGGCCTGATACTCTCAACAAACAAACACAAAGTTCTGTTCTATGAACACTTTGGGTGATGGCTTAACCTCTGGCCCCCCTGTTCTGGGCGCTGACCCCTCAGAAGACGTATTGTATTGCATTGTATTGTATTTGGCTATTTATATAGCGCTCTTTCCCCATTTGTATAGCCTCAATGCACTTTGTGGTTGTAACGCCTTGGTGACCCTAGTCAATGTGCTGGATAATTCTAAGGAGTTTGGATTAGTAGATGCATGTGTGTATTTTCACCGGTCTAGGACTTGGGTGGCTGGTTAGGCTTCTCTAAGCAGGCAAGTGGGTGGGTGCTGTTGGTGGTTTGTGATAGCATGCTATTGTTGCGAGAGTTGATGTAAGGCCAGCTATACCGAATTTCTTTTGTTGGTAGTCACTGTATGCTAGATCGCAGCAGTGTTTAGGTACGCCAGGTATTTCAGTGTGGACGGCTAAGTGTGCTTCTAGACTGGAAAGCATAGCCACAGCTGCATTCTACAGTGCATGGATGGTTGGCTGTGCCTGTGTCCACAGAAGTGGTGCAAGGTATACGTACCGTTGTCTTCTGAGTTGTTCGGCTGGAGCGATCGTTGTCCATTGTGGATGGCGTGGGCTCATTGTTCGTGGTCACTCTAGTGTGAGGGTCTGAGAAGGTGGTGAGCGTGGGTGAGTTTGTTGCGGTGTGCCTCAGCGAGGGCTGCTGGCTTCCCTGGTCTATTTGTCTTCCTATTCGTGGTCTCTCTTGTGCAAGGCTCTGGTGGGGGGGTGCGCATGTAGGTTTATTGTGGTGTGCCACATTGAAGGATGCTGGCTTCACTGGTATATTTGTCAGGTAGGAATGTTGTTGTGCAGGGAGTGAAAAGTAGCATGGGCAGTGGGGGTGTGCAAGTTTATTACGGTGTGCCACCGCGAAGGCTGCTGGCTTCCCTGTATTTGTTAGGTAATGAATGTTGTTGTGTAAGGGGAATAGTATGTCTGATGGGGCGCTGCGAGTGCTGCTGGCCTCTGTGTTGTAATTGGTGTAAGGGTGACCTGTCCTGATTGGCACGCCTGACTGGGTTCAGCAGTGTGGTTTTGAGGAGGGGGGAAATCAGTGGGGGAGAATATGCGAAGAGCCAGGATTTTAGAGCCTTTCTGAATTTCAGATGGTTTTCAGTGTTACGAATGTGTAGGGGTAGGGAGTTCCAGATGATTGGCGCTTGGACAGAGAATGAGGATCCGCCCAGCCTCGAGGACTTGTGAGTTGGGACCACTAGGCGAAATGCTGTGCGAGATCTGAGATTCCTTGAGGGCTGGTAGGGCATTATTTTGTCTTGAAGGAAATCCGGTCCGGACTTGTGGACAGCTCGGTGGGTGATGCACATGGCTTTAAAGGTAGTGCGTCAACTAATCGGGAGCCAGTGGAAGATTTTTAGTGTGGGCTGCTGTGTTCTCTGGTGGGTAGGTTAATGAGCAGGAGAGCTGCCGCGTTTTGGATTCTTTGGAGTTTCCTTTTTTGAGATGTCAGTGCGCCTAGGTAGAGGCGGTTTCCGTGATCTAGGCGGGATAGGGTGATGGAGTTGATGGCCGAGAAACGGTGAGGCTAGGTGAGGTAATGGAAAATACGTCTGATAATCCGTAGATGGAAGAAGCAGGTTTTAGATATGGTAGTGGTGTGTTGGGTGAGGGATAGTTTGGAGTCCAAGTTTTTTACCACGTTGGAGATTGCTGGTGCTTGCCCTAGGGCTTGAGGCCACGGAATCTGTTGGGGGAGGAGGGCAGTTTTCCCGCAGACTAGGAGTTCAGTTTTCCCTGGGTTGAGGATGAGGTGGTTGGTCGTCATCCAGTGGTCGATATCCGAGAGGCATGACGACGGGTCCGGACTGCCAGAGCCTTGAGATTTGGGGACTTTGAGGATGATCTGGGTGTCATCTGCGTAGTTGTAGCAGGTAAGGTTATATGAGCGGGTGATTGCGGTCAGGGGTTTTAGGTAGAAGTTGAAGACTAAGGGGATAGGGATGCTCCTTGTGGGACCCCTTTCCTTACTGTTCGTCGTGTGTAGGTGAACTGGTGGAGTTGCATGATTTGTGATCGATTTGAGATAAAAGAGGAGATCCAGGAGAGGGCTGGGTTTCTGATTGCTAGTGTTTTTAGCCTGTCTATTAGAATAGAGTGATCAATGGTATCAAAAGCTGTAAGAGGTCCAGCAGGATGAGTACTGCACAGCCATCTGCGCCAGCTGTTCTTTTTAGGTCGTCCCAGATGAAGACTAGGGAAGATTCTGTTCCCTTGAGTGGCCTGAAGCCTGATTGTGCAGGTTCTAGGAGGTTGTTGGCTCCGGCAAAGTGGCCAAGCTGTTTGTATGCCGCGCGGTCCATGTGTTTGGCAATGAAGTGTGTGTTGGATGTAGGCCGGTAGTTCTGGGGGAGGACTGTGTCGAGTGCCGTTTTTTTCAGGGTGGGTTTGATGTAGGGTTTTTTTAGGGTTTTTCGGAAAAGATCCTGATGTGAGTGAGTGATTGAGGAATGTGCGTGTCACACTACTTGCACATGTGGAGGCTAGGATGTTCTTGAGAACTGAAGGTGGGCAGGGGTCATCAGGGGAGCCTGAAGGGGGGCTGTGTGCTACGAGTGAGAGGAACTCTTGGTACATATGGCAAGTGGAATCTTTCATCTATTGGCTGATGACCCCATTGGAGTCTCAGCCAGTGCTTCTTTAGTGTCCCTGGGTCTGTAGAAACAGCAGAATTTAGGTGTGTATAGCTCTATTCCAGATAACACAAAAGAATATTACAAGGACAGTGTACTTGTGAACGGTCAGGAAAGCACTGCCATTAGAGACACTGGGGCCAGCATCAAAGTGGTGGATGAAACCTTTTTCAAACCTGCGGATGTTGCTAAGGCACCCAAAGACCATACTAAGTTTGCTGGAGAACCTGTCCAGATGGTTCCAATGCTACCAGCTCTCATCCAGTGCAACAATATGACTGTAAAAATATCTGTCAGTGTTTAGAGTGAGGTGCTTGGGAGAGTCCTGTTGGGGAATGACTTAAAAACTCTTGTAGTTGTATTAAGCACCCCCAGGCCTCCCAGTAAAAGGAAGCAGTAACAAACTGGGAAGGCCAGATAGCTCACTTTAGATGACTCTCAGTGGGTTGTTACAGAAGAACCTATAACAGCCAGTCCACAGGAAGGACAAACATCAACTTCCAGGAAGGAAGAGACAAAGGGGAACCCCAAGGTCTGAGAAAACAAGAAGAGTAGCGCTCCTGTTCTCAAAACCAGGACATTCCCGAGAGGACTGTACAAGGTCACACCTGTGACCCCTCCACCAGCTGAAGCTGCGTGTGAGGTCAAACCAGAGTATGTTGAATCAGCTACTGATGAGACAGAGCTGTAAGAAGACCTTCCCCCTGTTGGAGATCTGGATCCTAAAGACCACCCTGAGCTGAAGACTTTGCTTGCAGAAGGTGGCCCCTGTAGGGCAGACTTCAGCAGAGGTTAAAGAGTGTGTCCTACTCTTGAAGGACTTTGCCAACAGGCAGCTTCCCAGCTGGAAGGGCAAGAGCCAGGGAAGCATAGGTTGTACTGGGAGGATGGCCTCCTCTACAGTGAGCCTAGTAAGTCTACCCCAGAGGACTACAGAAGACTTGTTGTGCCTCAGGAGGTGAGACCCCAGTTTCTACAGTTAGCCCATGAGATTCGTTTAGCTGGTCACTTACGTTTTAAGAAGACCAAGGAAAGGATAACTCTTTATTTCTACTGGCCCAAGATGGAGTCTGATGTAGATAAATTCTGTAGAAGCTGTCACACTTGTCAGACTTCTGGCAAGAGTGGAGCCAAGAACGTGGCACCTTTGGTGCCGCTCCCAGTGGTGGGAGTCCCTTTTGAGATGGTAGGAATCGACATTGTTGGTCCCTTAGACCCTCTCACATCTTCAGGCAACCGATTTATATTGGTTGTGGTAGACCATGCTACCAGATATCCTGAAGCTATACCTATGAGGACTGTTACTGCTCAGGGAGTGGTTAAGGCCCTACATGGTATTTTTAACAGGGTAGGTTTTCCTAAGGAGGTAATCTCAGACAGGGGGACCAATTTTATGTCCACTACATGCAAGCCATGTGGAAAAACTGTGGAGTGACCTACAAGTTCTCAGCAGCCTACCATCCCCAAACCAATGGGTTGGTAGAGAGGTTTAACCCCTTAAGTGCCACCGACGAGCCGGCTCGTCGGTGTCAAGCGCTCCAGGTTGCCACCGACGAGCCAGCTCGTCGGTTTACGCACTCTATTTTGCTCGATCCCTGCAACGCAGGGATCAAGCAAAACTGTAATCCAAGCCCCGGGCTATGTGAGGGAGAGGTCCCCCCTCACTGCCAGGGGGCTGGATTACCTTCAGTTTCATGTCGGCATGCGTAACGCACGTCAGCATTACATTGAAAGTAAATTCCCTGCAGCAGCCATTTTCGGCTGCTACGGGGAAGAGAGAAGGAAAGAGACCTTCTTGTTCCGCCTTCTATCTCCGGCTGTATTTCAAGCCGGAGATCGATGTGGTTATTGTTGGAAAGGGGAGATCCTCCCCTTTCCAACGATACCCATTGTGTGGCATTGCTGCCCACGGATCGGGCGCAGGGCGCGCGATCCGCGGGCAGCAATGCCACCGGATCAATACAGATCCGTTTGTGACGCGGGCAAGCGGCTCCCTTCCCCCCGTGGTCCCAAAGCATGGGGCCACAGCACCAGAGACCCCTGGGGGCAGATGATCACTGCCCCCAGGGGTGAAAAAAAAATGGGGGTACGGGGTTTGGGGCCCTGGGGCCCACTAGACCACCAGGGATATGACAAAAAGTGGTGTCCCTGCAAAGAGGAGGTTCTCCCCTTTCCAAGGACACCACTGATATAACGCATTGCTGGTCACAGATCAGTGCAGAGCGCTGATCCGTGACCAGCAACCCACTGGACCACCATTGATTTGTTTGTGAGTTTGGGGGACAGGGGGGCTGGTTCAAGTAAGCAGCCCTCTCCACCAGGCCCCCAAAGCATGGGGGCACATGCACATAAACCCTGGGGGCAGATGGCTGTCCATCTGTCCCCAGGGAATGTAAATAAAAAAAATAAAAATGATGGGGAAAGGGGGTGGGGGTAGGAGTGGGGGCGGGGAGGGGGTGGAGGTCCACTAGCCACCATGGATTTTTTACTGATTGAAAGGGGGGGTGGCCCTCCCCCCAACCAAAGTAGAAAGGGGGAACCCCCTTGTAACCCTCCCTGGGGACAGATATATGCTTCTAGGAAGCGGAATCTGACCCCAGGGAGGGATGCATGAGTGGAGCCTCCCCTATCTGACGCCAGGGAGGGATGCATGAGGTGGGGACCTCCATTTGGGGTGGGGGGAGAGTGCCACCCCCCGTTGCAGTACAACATTTGCTGCCAATTTAGAGTGCCCCTCAGCCCCCCTAAAAAGCAGCCTATGATTTTGTATTTTTTTTTTATTTACCCAACTTCGCTTGGCGCAGATGGCCACATTAGTGTGCCAATCTGGCCCCAGGGTGCCCAAACCCTACTGCCCATCTATTGGGGGTCCTGCCCCACCTTTTGTGGTGGCCCTTCACCCCCCTCAACCCAAATGGATGGGGGGACACCTCACTCAGCCCCCCCTGAGCCTCCTAGGAAGGACTGCATGATGTGCCCCCCACCCTCCGTTCGGTGTGGGTGAGATTGGTTCGTATGAGAGCGAAATGTCTGAGAATTGTCTTCATTTCCAGCCAATTTCAGAGACATTTCCCTGTGTCCACTCACCGAAACACTTCGCCAACAACAGATGTCATACCTTCTCGCATTCCCACAGGTGTCCCGACGAAAAAGGTACCTCACATGTGTGGGTGCACCCACCGGGGCGCAAAAGGAAAAGGGTAACCCGCTGGTAACCCCAAGCCTTTCGCGACAGCACAATTTGTTCATGTGGGCAACCTACAGATTTGGGCCTAGGGTGTCGAAGCCAGCAAGGAAAACAGGGAACCCCATGCATTTCCCAAAACAGGACACCAGTGGGAATGCACAGAGGTCTGACTTGCGCGAAGCGGCCCAGAATTTATTACCCAGAACCCCAGACAAAGTGAATATTGTGTTTTTTCCCCACCAAATATCACACTTTGTCGGAGATTGTGGCTAATAAAAACTGGGCCAATTTGCGCAAGGCAGACCTCTGTGGATTCCCACGGGTGTCCTCTTTTGGAAAATGCATGGGGTTCCGTGTTTTGCCCGGTGGCTTGGTCACCCGAGGCCCATATCTGTATGTTGTGCCGGTCGGCAGAGCGTCTCAAATTCCAGTCTGAAAACAGACTTGGGGTTACTTGTATTTTAGGCTTTCCCCTTGGCGGGCAGGTAGGTGCACCCACACATGTGAGGTACTGTTTTCATCGGGACACCTGTGGGAACGTTGGACGGTAGGCCATGTGTTGTGTTTGTGTGGTTTTCATAACGTTTTGACCCATTTTCTGGTGGCCTTTGTCACACAACCCTTTCATTTCCCAAATGTGACCTACATTTAGTCGCTGCTTTAGGCACCATACACTTTTGTAACCTGCACAAGTCACCTACCCTTGAAAAGGTCTGCATGTGCTCTTTCAAAAAATGTATGCTTGCCATTCCTCACCACATTGGTTTTCCCGATTTACACATGCTAAGTGCGTCGTTCAGGCCGTGAGCGTAAAACTCCTGTGTACCATGGCTCAGTGTTTGGCTTGTGGTATTGCTTGTTTTGTAAAACACTACAAAAAATGTGTGCTCTCCTAACTGCAAGAGTCGGGGGAATGTAGCGGAGCATTTCTTTTCTCAAAATTCATAGAAGCCATTGCCGTACCAAGCCAACCATGTCCAACACATACATTTTTTTTCGGTCATTTTCCCGCTTTTTCCCCCAATCTATGGCAGTTTCCCCTACTTAGTTGTTACCTGACCTACGCAAATCACACCTTCCGAAACTTGGAATTTTGTCTATTTTTCAGAAATACTTGCTTTTCTGTCCTCCAATTCGGCTTTCCTACCCTTTTCTTCCATTCTGTCCATGCATGTCCAATTGGCAAAAATGGCCAAAATCGCCTATCTCTCACAAAACGATTGATAACCACATCAAAATATTTTTTTTTCGTTTCCACTCAACCTGTTCCCGAAAGCCAGGAAATTGGGGAATTCAGCACAGCAAACCATTAGTTCCTAGCTCTTACAAGGAAAAAACCACAGGCTTCTTTGTACATCATTCTATTGGAATTTTTTGAAAAAGCCCAAAAAAGGAGCCATATTTGGCCGAGATACCTCATATAACAAAAAAGTGACAAGCCATTGAATGGCCACATGCCGAAATCACCAAAAAAGGCCCTGGCACTGGGGAGAAATACCCATGGCACTTAAGGGGTTAATAGAACTATGAAGAGCATGATAGGTGCTTCAGTAGAACCATTTAGAAGAAAGTGGGACCTTCTACTGCCATGCCTTCTCTTTGCTTATAGATAAGTCCCTCAAGCAGGGGTTGGCTTTAGCTCTTTTGAGATCCTCTATGTTCATCCGTATAGAGCTCCATTGGCCCTAATCAAAGAGGGGTTGGAGAGTGCTCCTTCCCACAAGCCAGTGAGAGTCACTGACTATGTGTTAGGTCTCGGAAGGAGAATGACGCACATGATGACAGAAGCTTGTGATAACTTGAAAGCAGGTCACGCTCTGGTTAAACATTGGCATGACATGGTTGATTTTATGCAAGACCAGTTAGTTCTAGTTATGGTACCTGCAAGGCAGAAGGCCTTACAGGACAAATGGGTTGGACCCTTCAAGGTTGTGGGAAAGCTTGGAGAGGTCAATTGTCTGGTGGACTTAGGCAATCCTAAGGAGGCCCCCTGGGTCTTTCACACCAACCGCCTAAAGGCCTTTGTCTCTAAACCAGAACTGGGAGCTTTGCTTCTAACCTCTGCTCGGGAGGAGGAGTAGAGTGAGTCTCTACCTCACCTCCTCAGGGGACAACCTTTAGATGAAAAGATAGGAGTTAATCTCTCTTCTGATCTGACACTGGAACAACAGGAGTAGTGCGAAATTCTGTTAAATCAGTTTGCCCCTCTGTTTTCACTAACACCAGGCTTGACCCCTAGCAGCCAGCATGAGATCATCACTGGTTACTCTCTATCGCTTAAAAGCAGGGGTTACAGGATGTCAGACCATGCAAGAACCCACATAAAGGAAGAGGTCAAGAAGATGCTTGATTTCGGGGTAATAGATCCACCTGCAAATTCATGGGCTAGTCCAGCTGTACTAGTACCAAAGGCAGGATCCAAGGAGTTGAGATTCTGTGTGGACTATAGAGCTCTTAATGCAGTCACCACGACTGATGCCCATTGTTTACCTAGGACGAGGTAAACGATGAGCTGGTGGACAAACTCGGTTGAGCCAAGTACCTCAGTACATTTGATCTCACTTCAGACTATTGGCAAATAGATCTGACAGACCATGCTAAGTAGAAAGCTGCATTTTCAACCCCAGGAGGCCTCTACCAGTTTAAGGTTGTGCCTTTTGGACTAAATAATGCACCTGCTACATTTCAGAGGATGGTGAATCATGTTCTGAATGGGGTGGAGGACTTCTGCATGGCATACTTGGATGACATTGCAGTGTTCAGCCCTACTTGGAAGGAACATATTGACCACTTAGGATGTGTATTGCAGGCTCTTGAGCAGGCCCATCTGAACATAAAGGCAAGCAAATGTCAAATTGGTCAGAGTAAAGTGGTCTGCCTTGGACATGAGGTAGGAGGGGGTGAAATAAGGCCATTGCCTAGCAAAGTACAAGCTGTACAAGATTGGGCCACCCCCACAACTCAAACCCAAGTGAGAGCCTTTCTAGATCTCACAGGTTAATATAGGAACTACATTGAGAACTATGGGACCATAGCTTCTCCCTTAAATGTGATCTCCACATGCACATTTTCCAAGAAGGTCAGGTGGAATGAGGAGTGCACTAAGGCATTTGAAGCACTTAATGAAGCCCTTTGTCAAGCTCCAGTCTTGCGAGCTCCTGACTACAACCAATCCTTTATTGTACAGACAGATGCTTCCAATACAGGTATAGGTACAGTTCTGAGTCAGCTGGATGAGAAAGGCAGGGAACACCCAGTCTGATTCATCAGTAGAAACTGAAGGAACCTGAGACAAGGTGGACAACCATAGAGCATGAATGTTTTGCCATTGCGTGGTCTTTGAAGAAGTTTAGACCATACTTGTATGGATCTACCTTTATAATTCAGACAGACCACCAACCCTTTAGATGGTTAATGCAGATGAAGGGGGAAACTCCTAAATTGTTAAGATGTCTATCAGCCTTCAGGGGTTTGATTTTACCATAGAACACCGGTCAGGGTGTAATCTCCAAAATGCTGATTGTCCCTCAAGAAAGTATGACCGACTGGAGTAAGGAGATTCATCCAGGGGTGGATTAAATCCTCCTGTCCCTTAGTCTGGGGGGGACGAGTGTTAGGGAGAATTCTCAATCA
Organism: Ambystoma mexicanum; assembly: GCF_040938575.1. NCBI lineage: Eukaryota > Metazoa > Chordata > Amphibia > Caudata > Ambystomatidae > Ambystoma > Ambystoma mexicanum. Next base: position 18,117,355 of record NC_090934.1, on the reverse strand, counting down.
TTTGCTAATTCCTCTCTTCCTTAAAGACCCCCAGCAACTTTGCTGCATTTTGAGGACTTGAATTTTTAACATGGAAAGAGTGAGACCCTTTTTCCCACTCTCTCATGTATTTTAATGTGATTTTGAACACTGTGTTCCTTTTGGTTTTGGAGTCTAACAAACTCCATAGGCATCATCTTTTACATTGTGTCACACAGCACCTTCCGTGCAGTGGCACAGGGAAGTCTTTCAGATTTCCCAAAGGTTTAAATACCTTCTCTTGGTGAAACTACTGTTTCCAAGAGCAGTGAAGTGAAATTGACTTTACTTACATTTGTAACTTTCTACACCCAGCACACACTATCTTACCTTTTTTTTCTTTTTCTTTATTTGATTTAATTGCAAGCAATTTTTACAAAATTTGTGAGGCCAAACCTCCATATTCCATTTCATATGGACCAAGTCACAATTTCAACTTAAACCATTTCTAATTAAACCAGCCCTGGGCACCTGATCACTGTAGATCTCGAGGTTCACCGGGGTGTTCATTTCCAGGTGGATACACTTTTCTGATGAAAGCCACCAGGGTGATAATCCATGGAGTTTTATCGCCATTCATCATTTCCCTTCGAATGTGTCAACTTGCAGAGAAGGTTTGGTATTGGGCCATTCAGAATCACCTTTTCTTGTTGGCGTCCCATCTGGCGGGAAAGAAGAACGTCCTGGCAGACAAACTAAGCCGGTTACAGTCTGCTCTGCACTAGTGTGAGATGAAACCGTCAGTAGCAAACATGATATTTCAGAAGTGGGGGCATCCATCGGTAGACCTCTTTGCCAACCAGCAAAACGCCCTATGCCCTCAGTTTGCTTCAGGGCAAGGTCAGGGATTGAGTCCTGTGAGATGCTCTACACCTGGATTGGTCGGAACTTAGCACTTAACACGTTTCCACCTCTCCCATGTCTACACAAAACATTGCTCAAATTCAAAATGTCACAGAATCTCACAATTATTCTTATAGCTCTGTTCTGACTTCGCCATATTTGGTTTCCAAACCTCCTGGAATCAGTGGGGACTTCCAAATTAGATCTCCCATCATTGAGGGATCTGTTGACTCAACAGTAAGGTCAGGTTCTCCATACATCCCCTCAATTGCTGAGTTTCTACGTTTACAACCCCCTGTTCGTAAACCTCCACCTCACTGGGATCTCAACGTAGTTTTGTCAGCTCTAATGTAAAAACCATTCGAGCCTACAGCATCATGTGAATCAGAACTCCTAACCTGGAAAACGGCATTTTTAGTAACCATTACTTCGGCTAGAAGGACTGGAGAACTCCAAGGCCTCTCCTCAAAGGAACCTTATATAGTTTTCTGTAAGGCCAAGGTAGTCCTCCTACGGTCCCCTCCTTTCTACCAAAGGTGGTTTCCGATTTTCATTTGAATCAAGAAATATGATTCAAATGAAATTCTTCATGTTTTTCTTCCTAGGCCGCATGATGCTTCCGCAGCCGAGGAGACATTACATAACCTAGACATTGTAAGAACTCTGAAGTTTTATCTCAAAAGGACCAAACAGTCTCAAGGATGAAGGCTAAGGAGGCAGTGTGGACCCCTGATGGTTTACCCTTGCATCTGGGATCCCCTTTCACATTGTCAGTAGACCCACAAGCATAACATTTACCAAATGTTTTCTGGAATAGGGGTTTCTGCTGACCTCCCTCTGGTTTGGCACAAGAGGTTTCTCTAGACTGACCTGGTTTCCCATATGGCTTACCCTTCTTATGTGGGTGGCCTTCTTTCAATGGGAGGATTTCGAATTCTCTTTGTCATCTTTCTTGTGCTGTTTCCCCTCATCCTTTCTGTGAGTGGCCCCAGAATCCTTGTGAGTGGCCCTGTTAGCAATCCACAACTCAGCAGCTTTTGCTAGCTTCTTGGGATCAATCTCTTTTGAGTCAGCCAAGTGCTATCTCAGCTCAGGAGATCAAAAATAGACTCCAACAAAACAGATGTATAATTCTTTCAAATGAGGTTACTCTGTAACCCTTAACCCAACTATCTAAGTTTTTCAAACATTTACCCACCCAGGTAGCCCAAGGGGTACCATCAGTTTTTTGAGGGTCCTAAACCGCCTAAGGTACTGGGAGGTAGTTTTCCCAAATCTACCTATCAAAGCTAGCTTCACATTTTCATACTCCAATCCTTCAAGTTCCCCCACCTCCATTACAGCATCAGTTGCAACCTGGGGGAGCCCAGACAAAAGCCAAGGAATCAACTGATTCCTGGTGAAACCCTGAATCCCATAATTGTATTCAAAAGCACCCAACCAAACCAAAATATAAAGTTTCCCATCATAAATACTCACTGCTTCTTTGGGCATGCGAGACCTCTTTGGACTGGAAGACCTAGAGGACTCTGGGATAGAAATGTTTTCAAGAGTAAATTTCTTCATTTCAAGAGCATGTTGCATTTCCATTTCCCTAAGTTTGATGTCCTGATGTTTGGTTTCAGATTGGATTTGTAACTTTTTGAATTCCAACCCAAGTCTCATTTTCTCAAGAGACACACATTTTAGACTAAGTGATGGACCTTGTGGGGTCCCAATGGATACATGTTGAGGCAAAAGGGCAGGCTGGGGCATAGAGGGGTTCTCCTCCTGAGACTCCTCTCCCTCCTCTGACTCTTCTAAGACATTAGAGTTAGACTCTGAATCATCCTCATTATCAATGTCCACATTTCCTGCGTTAGTAGGTGTGACAGGCCTACTACCCAGACTTTGATGACTCAACAATCTTGCAATTAATTCATTTTTCTTTCCTTTAGCAGGGAGATTCCTGACCTTACACATTTCTTTCAGTTGCTCTACTGTTAGAATGATCAGGGCTTCGTGACCGAAGTTATCCATATTTGGCATGTTACAATTGCTGTTCTAGTGGAGCTTAGCCTTGTGAAGGTTTTTAGTTGAACAAAAGCAAAGCAGATACTTAGTGTAACAACTCTACAATAGATCCTCACCGCCTGCCACCAGTGTTAGGCAAGATTGACTGCAGTACCCTTTGGGTGAACTACAACAACCCAGACCTCCTGGCAATAGGAACCAAACCTTTGGTATGTCTGTACTACACAGGTTGGTAGTGTGGTCGAGTAGCCAGGCTTATCTCAAGAGGGGTCAATGTGAGCAGTAGGGGAGTTACACAGAGATTTACAGTGACAAGTATTCAAATAAACTCTTACACACAAGGTTCATTGATTAAATAATTATTAATTTATTTAACACTCAGTTTAAATAAGCCTTCTTCAGAAGGGAGCAATATAAAGCAACACACAAATGCACTTCAAAATACACACTCTTAGTTTCCTAAATCAGCAACTACCCATTTGAGATGACCCACAGACACTACCTACACCCTCAAGTGACTTCAATAGTTAGGGTGCTAGGGACATTAATATATCACTGGTGCATTTAGAATATTATTAAGGGGAGAGGAGTGTCAAAGAAAAGAGGTTTCAGAATAAGACAAGTGTTCACACAATTGTTCTTAATCAGGTAAGTACTTTCAAAGCCCCACCCACCCCCGCAATGCAAAGTCAGTTGACTCTTTCCTAGAAGGAAGGCAAAAACACTTAAGCAGAGGAGAGAAAAGCCATTCAGGGAGCCAGGTCAGCCAATGTTAAGTTAGCAAAAGTCAAGGTGAACTGAAGCACTTCTTGCAGGTAAGTAAAAGTATTGCACAATGTTTTAGAATCAAATGTGGGGTCACAAGCTGTTAGGCCTGTGAGTAGTAGAAGATGCACGCAACTCTGCAAGAGTAACTGAGACACGTCTCAACTGAGATCAAGCAAGATGGCACAGCAAGAGGGAAGTTCTCTTAGACTGTACAGTACCTTTAGGTTGAAGAAAAGTGCATCAGATGACTTCTGTTCCTGTACAGCTCTGCAGATCCTGGTGTTCCTGGGCCTCAGTTGTGGGGACAGGAGGGAGGACGTCTGGGGACTCCTGCACTGCAATGGGACGGTCACCACAACCAGCAATCTTCAAACAAGTGGCACTTCAGTGTTTCAGCTCCTCGCGCCTACCGCAAATAGCAACACTGCAGTTCTTGGCTGTCGAGATGGGCTTTCCTTGCATCTGGTGTGCAGCACTCTGTTGAGGTGGCTTAGGCTCGGTCCGTCCTGCTTTCTGGGAGTACGGAGGATCTTCCTGGAGGTCTTGGCCAGCTTAAAAGCAACTCCGGAAGTGCACCCGCAAGTGCCAGCAAGGAGCCTGCTTGCCTGTTCGCTGTCTTTGCAGGCGAGCAGGTGACCGTCCCTCTTGCTGTCATTTGCGAGTTCCATCGGGTTCCAAATAGCTAACTGTAATCTTCTCTGAACCACATAGTGTATGTGTAATTATGAAGCTCACAAAATATACATAATATCAAACAGGGGCGATAACACAAAGGGAAACAATGTTGGGGCCTCGTCAATATGACATATTGCTGGTTCCCCTAGTCTTTGCCCCGGTAAAGGGGACTATGAAAATGGCACTTGAGCTCCCACTGCCACCATCTCCTCAAAGAAGGAGAAATCTCGATGATACTAATTGAATCAGGTGAGCCTACTATTTCACCTGAACCTGATGCAGTTCAACCTCAAGTTAGTCCTCCCCCCAGCCCGTCCCTCCGGGGACTAACAAGGAAGGTGGGAGCAGGGCCTTATCCCTCAATACTCCCCTTCACCTGGGTTCTGGGGAAAACTCTCTATTGGCACTATCCCAATATCCGCTGGATCAGGAAGCGTACTGGGAAGTATCTTCTGCTCAGAAAGAGGCGCAGAGATCGGGTGATAATCAGAAGGAGGGGTCACTCCCTTCAATCAATGTTCTAATACTAGGTGAAATTCAATTACACACAGCATTGATCAGAAATCTCCTTACTGCTATGGAAACGCAGAAAGAAGAACTACTCGCTATCCCCAAAGCAAAAAATTAGTCACGAGAGACAAACACAGAGCCAGGTCTGGCTGTAGGGGTGGAATGAACTTTGGACAGTGGTATTCCTATGCCTGAAATATCCCAACAACCACCAAAAGGAAACCCTCGAACCAAAGAGGGTGCTCGGTCTAAAATGCCACAGGAGCTGAATAAAAGGGTGCCAGAACGATCCTCTTCTCCGAAATCAAAGGAAGAGTCTACAAAAAAAAACTGAATAAAGATAAGCAGACCAGCTCTTCACTGCTTACGGGGGTTCTTCTCCTGGCAGTAAAGCAGCTACAGCTTCCATGGCCAGGTGGGTTTTCTCCTGTATCTCCAAGGCTTATGATATGAAAGGGCTCATTACATTAAAGACTTCAGACAGCATTCGTAGCCTTCACCAGACATGTTCCCATTGTAGACCTCTGTAAAGCGGCTGCCTGGGCTCCCCCTCTTGCCTTTTGAAAGCACTATGCTATGGACACATCCTTTAGAAATTAGGCTAAATTCAGCTAAGAGGTGTTCAGCAGCTTGCTTGCCTGAATTCTGTACAAGCTGTCTCCTCCACCCTCGCTTATTCGAAGGCTTTTTCGTCTGGTTCCAACCAGTTGGGAAGGAGGGAGAGGCAGGACGAAAGAGAAATGAAAAATTACCTATATGGGGATTCAGGTTCTCTCAGTTCAGGCTCTGCCTCCTTCACAACACCCACCCAGCCATTGCCAATAGTAAGCATTTACTTAGTTGGTGACCTAGGGGGTAAGGTGTGGGCCTGGCGCGTGGAGGGACGCCCTACGCCTTTACATTTCTTAAAGTGACACCAGCTTTTCCGGCGCACCTGTGGATGCAGGCCTTCCCAACCAGTTGTGAAGGAGCTAGCACTTGAGCTAAGAGAACCTGAATCAGCATGAAGGTAATATTTCATATTTTTATTAAATAAAATATCAGGATGGAGCAAGGCCTAACTAGCCCTATGTTAAGGGGGAATTTCCCAACCTAAAGAAACTAAGGATAGTCTGTGTCAGAAAGTTCAAGTTAAAGGTCTGTGTGTCCAAGACCTATGCTTGCCCTCACATCTAAAACAAAACAGTGGGCAGGGATATTCACATAAACGAAACCGTGTTCCAAAAGTAATGTTCTGAGCTATTTCAAGCTTGGGCTAACTCGTCAGCTTCTTTCCCCCAAATGTCAACACGTTCATTACAATGTTCAGTTTACCTTCTTTTGGACTTTATGTAATTAATATGCATGCTTTCATAAAGGTCTGGATACCCTTCCCCAGGTACCAAATAGTTCCAGGGCACCGCATCTCCGGGATCTCTTCCCCAAGTTCAATATTAAAGAATGACACAAAAAGTAGTATCTTGTGGCTTTGTTCTTTAGACTGTGTTTGAGCAATTCTTTACAGTTCAGGGTTCTCTTCACCAAACCTGGGATGCACCAATGATCGCTTTCCTTTTCAACACAACAGCAAACATCCTTGTTGGCATTCAGGGTCCTCTGGTCTTGGCGCAGTTGTTAGACCACACGGTCCATACATTACAGGTCACGCAACCAGGTACTTCCAGGTCTCCTTGTTTAGTTCAATATTCAGCCAAACAAGTGGTTTCTCATCGCACACTCCCACTTTGCACTCAGTCTTTTATTTAATATAGTTTCCGGTTTGCTTCCAGTTCATTGTTTAATATTAGTAGTTGTGCTGTTTCACATAACTCAATGATCAAAATGAATAGTGTTTGTCTTTCATTTCACAATGATATTCAATAGGTGAACGTTTTGTATATTTCATTCAGTTTGGTATTCAATAAATGCAACTTTGTTGGTTTCATTCAATTAAGAGATCAGTAAAAACAACATTGCTTGTTTCGTTAAGGACCATAAGCGCAATGTTGCCGGTTTTATTCAATTCACTATTCAATTTGTGCGACTTGTCTTGTTTCACTACATTCGATCTTCAATAAATGTAAGTTTGCGTTTTTCATTCAATTCGGCATTCAATAAGGGCAACTTTGCCGGTTTTGTTCAATTAGGTATTCAACATGAGGTCCTTCAATGGGCTGCAGGTATATTCCATTAATTAATGGTGCCTGACTCACTCTGATTACAAAGACATGCCTGACCTTTATGCATCTTCTTTGTCCCAGTACTAAAGTGGTGAGAGTAAGTGGTGTCTATTATTCTTAGTTGCTTCTTCCTCATCTCAGTACTAGAGTGGGGAAAGTGTGTGATGTTCCTTACTCTCAGTTGTTTCTTCTTCATCTCACTACTAGAGTGGGGAAGGTGTGTGATGTTCCTTACTCTCAGTTGTTTCTTCTTCGTCTCACTAATAGAGTGGGGAATGTGTGCGATGTTCCTTACTCTCAGTTGTTTCTTCTTCATCTCACTACTAGAGTGGGGAAAGTGTGCGATGTTCCTTATTCTCAGTTGTTTCTTCTTCATCTCACTACTAGAGTGGGGAAAGTGTGTGATGTTCCTTACTCTCAGTTGTTTCTTCTTCATCTCACTACTAGAGTGGGGAAAGTGTGTGATGTTACTTACTCTCAGTTGTTTCTTCTTCATATCACTACTAGAGTGGGGAAAGTGTGTGATGTTCCTTACTCTCGGTTGTTTCTTCTTCATCTCACTACTAGAGTGGGGAAGGTGTGTGATGTTCCTTACTCTGTTGTTTCTTCTTCATCTCACTACTAGAGTGGGGAATGTGTGTGATGTTCCTTACTCTCGGTTGTTTCTTCTTCATCTCACTACTAGAGTGGGGAAAGTGTGTGATGTTCCTTACTCTCAGTTGTTTCTTCTTCATCTCACTACTAGAGTGGGGAAAGTGTGTGATGTTACTTACTCTCGGTTGTTTCTTCTTCATCTCACTACTAGAGTGGGGAAAGTGTGTGATGTTCCTTACTCTCAGTTGTTTCTTCTTCATCTCACTACTAGAGTGGGGAATGTGTGCGATGTTCCTTACTCTCAGTTGTTTCTTCTTCATCTCACTACTAGAGTGGGGAAGGTGTGCGATGTTCCTTACTCTCGGTTGTTTCTTCTTCATCTCACTACTAGAGTGGGGAAAGTGTGTGATGTTCCTTACTCTCAGTTGTTTCTTCTTCATCTCACTACTAGAGTGGGGAAAGTGTGTGATGTTACTTACTCTCGGTTGTTTCTTCTTCATCTCACTACTAGAGTGGGGAAAGTGTGTGATGTTCCTTACTCTCAGTTGTTTCTTCTTCATCTCACTACTAGAGTGGGGAAAGTGTGTGATGTTCCTTACTCTCAGTTGTTTCTTCTTCATCTCATTACTGTTCCATACCCCAAGAGGGGAACTGCCTTTTAATGACCCAAAAATGTCGGGGAAGGATGAGGCTGGTTATCATGAGGATAAGGGGGATACTGTGGTTTGTGCCAAGGGAATTTATTCCCAATCCTCCTCCTCTTTCTGATAGGGGTTGATAATATCTCCTGTTCTTCTTAGGGACAAGGGACATGGTGAACAATATCCCATAGCCACGTGTGGGATAGGGGTTCCCGTCTGAAAGGATAAGGTAGAATACCACGTCTCACCTAAGTGCAATCCCTAAGGACCCTTCACCCAGGGTTGGGATCCAAAAGCGATGGCCCTTTCCTGGCCACCTGCATAGAAGCTCCGAGAGGAGTATATGTGAGAAGGCCCTCAGCTTTCTCACTGTTCCCTATATCTGCCCTTGTCTGTACTTTCAGGTGCTGATGTGAAACTCTCCCTCCCTTGATAGCTTTGGCAGAAATATGTACACTGGCTGCGTGAGCCGTCTGGTCTACGTGTTCCTGCTAAATCAGCAAGTCGAGCCTCTACTTGCGTCTTCAAGCCTTCCCAGGACTTTTCATCTACTTCAGTGTGGCCGCATTGTCCTTCTTATTTTTCATGGCTAATTATGTTAACTGCATTCTGCATTGTGCAAACCTCCTTTTTATTCTTATGCATCTTGCGTTCCAGCATAGCAAAAGAGTATATGTCCTCTAAACTAGTGGGCCAAAGCATGTTCTTCGTGTCTATGAGCAACGTGTAACTTGATGAGTATATGCTTCGCGTCTAGGCATCTACGTCTTGGTCCTAGCTGTGACATCCATGGCTACCTGCATGATCACAGTTGGTCTAATTGCTCCATCGTCTGCAAGCTTATCTCCTCTGCAACGTCATCAGGGTAGGGTCTGGATGGTTGTCTGAGTGAATAGCGTTTCTTGCATCTGCAGTACAGTTGTAGTGGGGAGGAGGGGGCCAGGAACGATGTACACCTTTCATTCCTGTAAAGTTGAGGGGATGGAGGGATCGGCACAACGAGGGCCCCATTCATGTGCCTCTCATCACTGGTGTGGGCCCTCAGCTACTACATCTCTCAAGAGAGAGGGGCCAGGAAAGATGACCAGCTTTTCATTGGTTACGCTGGTCCTTGCAGAGTGCTGTCACCAAACGGACCGTGTTAAGATGCATCATTCTCTACATCTCAGAATGCTATGATCTGGCTGGGAAAGATGTGCTTGAGGGTCTCAGTGTCCATTCTACCAGAGGAGTGGCTGCCACCTCTGCCCTGCTCAAGGGAGTCCCTGTCCTGGACATCTACCAGGCGGGACTGTGGTCATCTCTACACATGTTTGCTAAGTATTACTGCTTGGATTGCTTTTCAGGCAAGGATGCCCATTTTGGTAGTGGCCAAGCTCTCCTCCCTCATCCAGATTTCCAAAGTGCTTTGGGAGTCTATCATAGATGAGGACTCTGTGGGAGGAAGGGATCCATTAGAATGGTACTGTGTTTTCTGATGGATGGTACCCTCACAGAATCCTCATCGCTCATCGCCCCTTGGCAGATAGTAGAGCATGGATTCCACTTTCCCCCCGCCTCATAGTGCTAGGTAAAAACATGGAACTGAGGTCATGCACACCTCAATATATACTGGCCCTGACGTGCTGTCTGGCATGAGGCACGTAGAGGCATTGGTCAGAGCTGTGCTGCGCCCCCTGGTAGCGGAAATGTTTACCAAGAGCAGCTGCTCTGTGGATAGGATTGTCATAGATGAGGAATTCATGGGAAGAACATCTGTCAGAAAGAACATTACCTATGAGTAAGTCATTTGTTTGTATGATGCTTATGGACGTGCTATGACATCCTGAGGTGTGGTTATAAAGACTGGAGGGGGGGTATCTGTACTTCTGCCCACTATATAGTTGGGGTGGAGGCACAGAGCACCCCAGCCACGGTTCTCTAATGGTAGAGATGGACTAGCAACCGAGGCTGAGACTCAAAGGAGGTGTTGTAGGCTGGTTCTTAGGTACAGTGAATCCCCAAGTTCCCCAAAATGGAATGTCCGCACGCTGTGTTAGGTGATAACACAGTCCTTTTATTAAAGGATAAACAGTTAGGTAGATATACACAAAGAAATAAAACTCACTTTTTACTAGAAACAGGCAATTTAGCTTAGTACATATACAGCTCTAGGTGGTACCAGTGTTAGCTTTTAATAGTAAGGCAAGTGATGGTTGGAACATAGGAAGGATGCTTTCTTTAAGATAAAAATGCAATACTGTGTGAGGATCCCCCACCAGGGCAGCCTGAAAAGAAAGGTTCAGGTCTACTTTATGTTGTACTATATGTTGTATATTAAAGCCCAGTCTAAATATTCTCATTAATAGTCTGCTTCTGTTTCTACAGATCCCACTACCCTCAACGTACCCTGGGAGCTCATAGGGGAACAGGATCCAAGACGAATCTGGGACACTCGGAGGAATCCTGAGGATGGAAGAGGCTCTTCCTCGTCACACTGCTTTGGGTTCCTTTGAAGGCGAAGGGATGGAGTTTCTGTGCTTCACTCAATGATGCCCCTTGAGACTGGAGCCCTCACGGAAGAAGGAATGACTGGAACGTCGAGGTCAAGCAGGAGAAGGGAACCAAGCAGTGTCAGACAGGCAGCAATGCAGGTCTGTCGCAGTGGTCTCCAATGTCAGGTTGTGACACCGGCTGTCCTACGAAACTTGCTGTGGACCCCGACAAGGCTTTGATGAAGAAACGTCCTTTGATGGTCATCAATGACTTTAATTGGTGATAGGTACAGTGGCAAAAGCAGGTGTTGGGTTTTGGTATTTCACAGTTGGCCACCTTTCGGTTCTGCAGTGCTTCAATGGCAGCACAGCTGACGGGATGGTTTCTGGTGACTTGGACTGGACTGTGGACCCTCACCAAGTCTGGACCTTTTGGGTGATTTCTTCCATGTTTAGCAGTGTGAAACCTACCAGCTGGCTTTCCTCGCAGACGGTGAACCTGGTCCGTCTATGGCGTGAAAAAGTAGACAGATGTCGTGGCTGCAGTGTCACTTGAAGATTTCTTCAGATGGTTGAAACTTTGGCAGCCCCGAGTGCCGACCAGCACTATGCCAGGGTAACCCCCTCTTCTGGGTGATACACAGCAACTTGGCTTCCAGCTGCCACAAGCAGTCCTCCGGACCACGGGTGTCACAGATGGACTTGCTGGCTTCAAGATGTCCGGCGCTACTCTTCTGGACCCACGAAGATCCCTTCTCTGGGTGGCGCAATACACTGCATTCATGCCAGGTTTAATCGGGGGTGGCTCGGCACTGTGTCACACAACCAAAACCAGACACCCACAACACAGAACGAATTTTGACTACTCACTCCATTGAATCAGGCTCCACCGAAGGGAGTAACCACAACAATCAGTCCATGGGAAGGCTCCAGCCAGTCTGGCAGGAGGCAGCCCCTTAGCCATAAATGGTCCTTACACACAACATTAATTAGGGGAAGGGAACACTGACAGGGTGTCTCAGGACTTTGAGAAACAAAGTCGAAAGGCAAAGGAAACCAAGAGGCCACAGGTGGCCATCTTGCCTTTGTGGAGGAAGCCATTGATTCCTATAGCAAGACCTGGGGGTCCCAAAAATGGAGGATACTCAAAGCCACTGTCAAGTCAGCATGTAGCTGCCACCAGCCCATACCCTGCTCTGTGGGCAACACACAGGTAAACATACACTAGGGGTACAGGGTTGTACCCCTACCCATGGGTGCCCTAAGGGTATCCCATGGGTACTGTTCACCAAATATTAATAATGAAGAGCGGCACTGCCAGAGATCCAGACTGGACTTCTGTGCAGAAAACACACAGAAAACACACACGGAGACGTGGTAGGACAAGTACGGGGAGGTCCTTCCCCTCCACAAGCATTTTTGGCATCACAGTGGATTCTATAGGGCTATGAATCTTAAAGCGTTCAGGTAGCATGCAGCCAAAATGGTGTAGTCGATCATTGGTGGAAGGGAGGGTGTCAGAGATTCCCACACCCCAAAAAAGGAAGTGAAGATAGATAAAATAACACACAAAACACCACAAAAGGTCCCACTCCAGGAGTGGCTCGTGTCACTCTTCCTACTCCTATACGGCCCACAGTGGCTCGTGTCACTCTTCCTACTCATATACGGCCCACAAAAACAAAAAGAAGAGGAAGCACTGTTATCGACTGGACCAGAGCAAAAGCAAGTCTTCAGAACTCCTCTAAAAAGGTAAGTTGCCCGACAGCAGCATAGTTTTCATTTTGTTTCCTATTCAGGTACATAGGAACCGGTTTGTGCATGGCGTGTCGACGTGTCAGCAGGAAATGCTGCTTTGCATCGTAACGATTTGGGAGAGCCCTCTTTGTAATGCTCACTACAACAGCTGCCGACCTGCTTGCCGTAATCGATGAGGAGAAGGGAAAACCTACTGCTTATACTCGGTATGAAACCAAAAAAAGATATTGCTCTCTAGACGACCGAAAACCATTGGTTATCCATTGTCTCTGCGTGAGGGTGTAGCAACCACCTTGAACGACAGTAATGCAAATGTAACTTTCTTATGTCCGGTTTCATTATAGTGAATCTTATCGATTCTTTGTGGATTTTCGACATATTGTGTCCTTCAAATTGTTAGTATGGGTGACCCAAGGACAAATAACAGAGACCCTTAATTGTGGTTTCATTGGCAGCCAAAGATTGGTTTCATTTTTGGGGAAAAATGACACAAGAATGAACAATATTATTTTCTGCTTTCTATTGCAAGCTGTGCAGTGAAACCAATGAAATATTTAAACTATTCCACACAGCAACATATTCGCTTCCATTTTAACGGTCTCAAGGCGCCCTGTCTCACACCGTTTTCGCTACTTCTACTGATACGGCTGATACGGCTAGGAGAGGTGCAGAAGAAAGACGCCACTCATTGCTGTGTGCTAATTGCCACAAACAAGCATTTGTGCAGTAGTGTGTTTGGGGTGCAAATCTGTCTGCCCATACGGTTCAGATCGGGCTAGGTGGTGATTGCATTACTGTCATAAGTGTTTACAAACACGCGCCAGTTCACTTCAATGTGAAGCCAAGCAACCACATCACAATGAAACCTAATTGTGTCGCGCCTCTACACATCCAAGCCATCTCGTCACTTCCCAAAAAACAGAATTTGAGTATACAACGTGAAAACTGGCTTTTACACCTCAAACCAAATACGACTTCTTAAATTCTGTCCATGGGGTAAATCATTGCACCCTTGGGGCTGTGGCACCTGTTGCAATATTCATTAGATTTCATAGAAAAATTAGAAAAGAAGGGTCATTAAAGCCTTGCGGAAAGCAAGATGATTGGCTGCAGATCTAAGGGACTGTGGTAGGGCATTCCAAAGGCAAGCAGCTACCACAGAAAAAGAGCTACCCCAATGCGGCTGTACTTCACCACAGGGAAAGATAAAAAGCAGGCATCGGCAGAACGTAAAGTCTGTTTTGGGATATAACGCTGACATTTTGCCTGTAAATATTCAGTGCCAAGCCAATAGAAAGCACAGTGAACCAAGCACAGGGACTTAAAGGGAATACGTTTGATCGTCGGAAGTCAATGTAGTTGAATCCGAATCGGAGAGATATAGCAAGAACGGGGAGTGGAAGGGGCCAGCCGGGCAGCAGAGATTTGAAGAACCTGAAGGCACTGTAAGATGTATGCTGGTTGTACCAAGAAAAGGGAGTTACAATGTTACAATAGTCAATTGAATAAGGAGCAAGTGCCGATACTACCGGAGTGTTAAAGTGAGAAGGAATGTAGGGGAGAACCCGGCGAAGTAGCTTCAACTGCAAATGACCCTGTTGACAAACCACACTGAACTGGTGTTCCATCGAGAGGAAGGAAGGTACTTGTCAGTAGTGACAGGTGTCGAAAGCAGGCCTAGAGAGGGAGGCCAGAAGTCAGTAGTCCAGAAAGAAGAGGCAGTTAGGGGCTTACCAACAGCACCTCAGTCTTTCCCTGTTCAACTTGAGCCAGTTGTTAGGCATCCATTCTCATACAGGCACGCAGGAATGAACATGCGAAGGTGAACGAGAATCTGCATGTCATCAGCATAAGAATATCAGAGGAAGCCGTGGGAGAAGGTCAGTTTGGTCAGCGGTTGAACATGAGATTGAATAAAACGGGAAGATGGCAGACCCTTGAGGGACACCACAGGTGACGTCCGTTCCCCAAGAAAGAAAATGAGGAAGGGAAAGAATTTGACAGTCCATTAGAAAGGAAGAGAACCAGGCCAGGATGGAACCAGAGAGGCTGGCCCTTGCCAGGCGATCCAGCAGGATCCCATGAACGATGATGTCAAAGGCAGCCAATATGTCAAGCAGCAAAAGAGCGCTGATGCCACCCTTGAAATGAAACTGTGCTAAATTGTCCACAACAGAGACCAAGACACTCTCAGTACTTAGTCCTGGACGGAAACCAGACTGAGAAGTGAAGAAAGAGGATTACTTGAGAAAAGAAGTGAGCAAAGGACAGACTAAAGATTCCAAAGCCTTCATGCAAAAGGGGAGCAGAGAGATAGGCCTGAAATTCTCTGGAATCAGAAAGTCCAGTGAGGGTTTTTTCAATAGTGGAATAACAGTAGCATGTTTAAGAGGGATCGGGATCTCTATCGTGGACAAGGAAGTGTTCACTCCTTGGGTCAGAAGGTGAATAAGGTGTGGGGCAATGGTTTTTACTAAGCGGGATCAGATCCTGAGGGGAAGAGGACTTTAGCCTAGAGATAGTAACGTTGACATCAGAGGGAGTATAGAAAGGGAAAACAGACCAAGAAGCCGGAGTGAGAGGTACGGGGAGAGACGGGCACAGCCTGGAGCCCGAAATAATATTAGACCTAATGATGGTCATTTTGTCAACAAATAAAATGACAAGTTGTCGCAGAGATCCTGCAAAGGAGGAGCAGAGTCAGAGGCTGTTGAAGAAAGAAAGACCACAGACAACATTAAATAGTTCATTGGGGCGATTGAGAGAGGTCTTAATCAGAGAAGCATAATGAGATGTCTTAGCGCTGACAATAGCATGATGATATTTATTTATTTATATGCTTGTAGCATGCCGGTAGCCCACAGGCATCAGGGCGCGTAAAACCTAAAACAGGAGACAAAACGTACAGGAGAGTGATATACGCGAGTGTTAAGGGAAAAATTTGAGATAACTGAAACCAGGTGGGATTTCAAAGACTTCCTAAAAGTCAGAAGGTTTGTTTCCAGCCGGAGAGTGGATGGGAGGTTGTTCCAGTGGCGTGCTGCCTGCACAGTGAAGGCTATACCCTTGCCAGTAGCCCGGCAGAAGCACTGCATGTTAAGAAGGGTCTGATCTGTTGATCATAGTGATTGTGAAGGAATGTATTTGGAGAACTGTTTCTCCAAATAGTTGGGGGGCTGTGTCATAAGTGCACCTATGGACTATGTTCATAGATTTAAAAGTAATTCTGTGATGTGTTCTCTGTTCTTGATCCCTTTCACAATGCGAATGGTATTGTTCTCCATGACTTGACATTTTTCTATTTCTTTCTTGGAGGATCCAAGGAGCAAAGCGTTGCCTTAATCCAGTCTGGACATAATAATGGACCTAGCGATAGTGGCTGTATTTTCCTCATTGAGGAATGGATGGATAGCTCTCAACAGGCGTAGATAGTATGTGTTATTCTTATGGAGGTATCTCACCTGTGCTTCTCAGCCCGTTGAAGCTTCCATCATCATATGCAGTGTCTTGACCTGCGGTAGGGCTGGAATGGTTTCTTCCTTTATAGTAAAAGCATCATATCCAGCGCCCAGTTTGGCTCTGGCCTGAGTGATTGTTGTTCATGCAGAGAACCCCTGTCTTCTACATGCTTTTGCAGTTGATTAGTTGCCACCTTATCCAAGATTTTAAGGATACAATTTGAGTTGGTGATTGGATGTAAGTTTCCGGGGTCTTTGGGATCAAGACCTGCCTTTTTTTACCAGAGGCGAGATGGTCACCTTTTTGATGTCCCTCGTTACTAGGCTCTCTTTAAAGGAGGCATTTGCTATTTTAGTAAGTACTGGGGAAAAAAGTTCTTTATTATCCAGGATCACTTTGCCGGCAAGATATTCTCAGCACAGGATGTTGGTCTCATCTTTCCCAGTACTGACATCATTTCTTCCTCTGTGACCAGGGCAAAGCTGAAACTGGCCACTTCGCAGTGTTTGGGATTTGCTAGAGGTTGTACCCCAGCCTTGCTAGGTGACTCTCTGTTTGCTATTATATTTTCTCTGGCCTTCTGTATTTGGCATTAAAGGGCTGTTGTACTACATCACAGTCCTCCTTAGTAGGAGCGAGTGGAGGGGTGAGTGCCTTAGGTTTTTCAATGCTTTTGCTCGTGGAGTTTGGGGCTGCTGCTATCTCTTTATTAAAGTAACTAGACTTGGCTTCTCTGATGGCTTCTCTGTATTTAAAATTTAGGTCTTTCCATATATCCGTGTTAGCGGGCGTGGGATTGCATAACCATTTTCTTTACAAGCTACATTTTTCAAGCTTCAATTTGTTAAGTTTAGTGTTATACCATCTTTGGCGATTATCAATCTTCCTGATTGATTTAAGTTTTAAGGGAGCAAATTGTTCTGTCAAATCACGAATGTGTATATTGTATAGTGAAAACATCACATATTTTCACAAGATTAATTTTCCTGAAAATCATCGAGTATTCTATTAAGACATGGTTTCAGTTGATCGGGACCTCTATTTTTGTAATTGCGACTATGTGTCTTTAGGTGGGGATTACTGGCACGTTCCGCTGGGTTGTTAAGCAGGATGTCAAAAAAGACCAAGAAGTGTTCTAACCATATGCAACTTCTGTGGTTATATTCTGGGTGTTCAGATTCTGAGTTATAACCAAGTCTAACTGCTTTTCTTGGGGCGTTGTGGAATCACTGTTTATTACAGTGTAGTCTAGAGCATTCAGAGTTTTTTCTAATAGAATGGCGGCTTTGTCTAGTTTATTCCCTCACTATCTATTAACATCGCCTGCCAATATTGTTGCCGTATTAGTAGACTTCAGAGTATTTAGCTGGGATGTAAGCTCATCACAGAAGTCTGATACAAGGGAAGGTGGTATGTATATAACTATGATGTTAAGACAGTCATTTGGAGTGGGGGTGAATTTAAGATGTAGTGTTTCACACCCACTACATGTTAGTTTAGCTTTGAAAAGCTTAACTGAGTTTTTAGCTATAACTGCAACCCTGCCACCTACACCGCTGTCTCTATTCTGGTGGTAGAGTGTATATCCCTCTGGTACTGCTTTTTCACATACTGGACCTACTGGGTCCTTTAACCATGTTTCTTCAACACACGTTAGATCTAGGTGTTTTTCCTGGATCATATCATGGATGCTAGTTGCATGCACAGGTACTGTGGAGTGACCTAAGTCAGCGCAAGTTTTGCCTTGAGGGCATAAGAGAGTCTCTATTTGCACTCAATGCGCCTACTTCCCAGCACCCGATGAGTATGTACTGCTGTTAGCTAACTAGCTATATGCTACCCACCTTCAGTACGGATTAGAAATGCACAAACTCGTTTTACAAATCATGTGGGACATGGAGAGATGGTTACAGCGCAAAATACAGATGCATGGAAATTGAAGAATGAAAAACTGTGAGTTCATATATAGAGACAGCACATGCAGACCGGGAAGGGGGGCAAAGGGGCGGTTGCTCCTAGGACCAAAGCGGCAAATTGCAACAACAAAAAAAGAGATCCCTAAAAATCCCTAAAATTCCAGCCTGCCTAGAATTAGCAGAATTTTGAAAGGCTTGCTGGCTTCTCGGTCGATGTAGTCAAGCAATCATATTGATTTCTGAAATGTTACAGGTGTGCCTGGGTGGCCTCCACATGTGGGCCTCCACAGTAAGATGGAAATGGCCACATGTTCATACTGCACTTCGGCAAAGTATGCATTTAAATGACATATTCTGTCACCCGGGATGTCAATGTTGGTGAACACTGTGGCCCATAAACCTTTAATCTATTGCAATCCGCAGGGACTTGCCAATGAAGTTACACTCCATATCTTATAAGAGTTTTTCTTTGCTTCGATTCTGTGTGACTGCTTCTCCTCTGTTCTGATGAGATTCTTGAGCACTTGTGAGTTCATTACAAAAACAAGTTTAATAGCACCCTGAATAATAAGCATGAATATTACGCGTGTGGTAGTTTGTGGGACTCACATTTGGGTACAATTGAATAACACACACAGAAGGATGTAACAGTTGGGTATTGTGTATTAGTAGAATAATACCATTATTGGTCATATTGTATGCACATAATAGTCAATATTGTCCCTTTTAAGCACTTCCTGTGAAAGGCCGTGAGAATGTGGCATCTGAGATGCCATCCTTTTAACCCCTTTCATATTATAGGTCAGTCTTACTCCCGCTCCATCCCCATATCCCAGGATGACACCCTCACAGTTACCTCTACTTCCATGAATTGAAATATGCAGCAAACTTTACAAGAAAGTGCAACATGTCAGCACAATAATCGTCAAGTTCACTCAGCATATTTCGCTGTGTTGTCCCTGGGCAGACCCCATAGCTACTATCAATCAAGTGCCCAACCACAATTTGTCAAGCCTTGCATAGCTTGAATGTCAAATAAATATGATCTTCCATGTACATGTAAAGAAGGGCAATGGAAGGGGGTGAGTTACAAGCAATAATTCAATGGGCAAAGGAAATGGGTTGCGTTCCATGTATGGGAAGGGAAGTGAGTAAAGGGATGGCACAAAAGGGTAACAGGTGAGTAAAGCTTAATTGTAAGTAAGCAGAGGCTGAAGGTGCAATGGAAAAACGACATAGAGTGGTGTGTATGGAAAATAGGGTAAATGAGTCGGAGGTATAAATCATGAAAGGTAGGTCACATAATTGAGCGGCCGTTGCAAAAGGTCTATGCCTGACTTGCAAGCCAATGCAAGTCCTTGTGGAACTGGCTCGACTCCTTACTTGTTCTAAGAAGATGATGCATGCTTGCATTCAGAACATATGTTTCAATTAAAACTTGTCTTAATAACTCTTCTTAATATGATGCGACAGAGAGGTAATATTCTTCAAAGTTTACAATTAAATGCATCTTTGCTGCATGCTAAAATCCATACATTGACCACCTATTTGTTGTGCACGGTGAAACCATAATCCAGTGATCAAGTCCCCAAAAAAATGGGTGGACTCATTAACATACCAATTGAATATTGTTTCTCCAGAAATTAGCATATGATGGTGGCCTCTGAAAAAAGTGGGTGGACTCTCGACTTCAGCCCTGTCGCTTGATTACTATCAACCACACAACTAATAGTTATTTTCCTGTCAATCCATGTTCTGCCTGCAAGATAAATTGTAACAAATGTAGTTTTACCTCTGGCTTCTGTTGTGATGAAAGATTCAATTTTGTGAATGCATTACATTCTATGGATGTTCTATTTCTCCTAATATGAACATTTTACCAGGACCTTTTGCAATTTTATTTAATAAAAAAAGTATATTTATAGAATTTTAATCATAAGACTTTCCCATGATATTATAATGAAGGCACACACATCCCATTGTCATTTAGTGTAATACAAATCAATGATATTTTTTAAAAAGGAAAAGTAAAACCGAACTATTAATGCATATCTACTAAGATTACATCACAAACAATAATTAAATAAAAAAGTTCTTCAACAATTATATTTTGAGTGTTATAGTATTACATTTTTTGAGGGATTAATACAGTTTCAAATCATTAGACAAACAAGTGAAACTTGTTTTGGATACAATTTTGAAAGACTGCAACACATCATTTGAATCTTGAAGTGAACCTTTCAACAAGTTCATGTTTTGGAGGACAAACCACTTTTCTCAATATTCTGTGGCATAGACTGTACCATGGGGTCAACATCTGGAGACATTCCATGCGTATGCATGGCCAGCACAGTCAATGTCAGATCTTTAATACATTTGAAATCCATCTGCTGGAATATTGACTTTACCCCTCACTGTTTGCTTCTTTTTGTAAACTCCATGTTGTAACAAAGCATCCTGAAAGTTACTGCGGTTTTGGCTTATTCCCTACCAATGTTCTCATCGTCTGCATGTACAGCCAGTCCTGTGCTGGCCTCCATACCGTCTATGCCGAAATGCAATGTTTTAGGCCTGTACTTTAGGCACATATTATAGAACACCTCCATATCCCCAGTGTGGCATAATTCTGAGAGTCCTTTCATGACTCTTGAAAGCATTTTGTCACACACAATCTTCTCAAGTGCTGTGTGATGAGGGGATCTTGGGACCACCTCTTTTTCTTATGGTCCTGCCCCTTACTCAAAGGTCCATGTACACATTTGTGGAAATGTTCATTTTCTTCCCAAGAGTGCATGTTTGAACATGGTGCAGCATTGAATGCCACTTTTGCAAAATATCTACACATCCCTTACAAATTCTTGAGCTCAACGAAAGATGGTGGCTGATAGATTGTGATCAATTTAAAATGTTTTCTGTAGCCTTTTTTTTATACAGCAGCAGTTGTTTTTAGATATTGATTTGGCTACGTGTCATATATCATATTGCTGATGTATGTCTGGGGATTGCTATCGCATGGCCTTTACTATTCCAACTTGCCTTTCAGTGGCTATTGTGTCTATTTGCATTCTCCTGGATTGCAGAAGCTCAATGGATTTAATTGAACCATATTTCTCCATGTCAACAGAATATGTACATTCAGACAATTGCACCAAGACTGACCTCAAAATTTTTTGCTTTCCATGTCTTGGAAGTGGTAAGTGCAGTATTTAGCATACAAACCAGGACTGTTTCACTATCCATCACCAGCAAGCCTGAAACGTTTGCCCCCAAGAGCATTATCCATAGATATATGTTCACGATTCCACGCCTTGCTAATAGCAGGGAACAAGAAATGTCTCTGTTTGTAGGACGCGTTTTTATCAAGGAAGTCAAGTCCCACAAATTTACAGAAACCTGAAATTCTACTGAACGTTGATTGGCTAAACAACAAAGCAGATGAACAAAGTACATTTCCAGCAGGCACTTTTCCAAGGGTAGGTTGCGCAGACCATGAAAATGTGTTATGGTGCTGTACACAGCTACCCTTTATCATCAGGTTGGTACCTTTGACTACATGAGTAAACTTTACCAATGGCTCCCCACACATCCTACACTGTAATTTATGATTGCATTTAATTATTTTGATAATCTCTAGCAGGCAGCAGTCGAATACAAGTTATCTTGGCTCGATGGTGATGGACAAGGCCTCCACAATAGGAAGAGTGAAGTCCAGATCATGAACACATGCGTCAATCAATTCCAAAGATGCTTCAGTTATTTCAGTCTGTGATAGTTCCGGATTTCCCACATTTATTGGGGAAACAGAATATTGTCTCTTTCAGTGATTGACATTTTTTTGAGGGTGTGGATTGTGTGGGTGGGTTTGTGAACAATTCTGAAACATCTGTGTTCTCTGTCTGTATCTTCTGTGGGACATTGTGTGCTATAACAATGATCCATGGTTACTTTCCATGGGTCACTGCTTACATTTGGTTTCAGATTCTGGCCACTGGACATCTGCATCCTTACTTAGGCAAGCGTACTGAGCCTCAACATATAGTGGCTCCCGAGTGACATCATACGCTTGTGGTGTGGATTGAGTCTTACTGCTCCTCGCCTTCCTAGGCCTCTAATCGATTAAAAAAGAAAATGCTTAATTTACAGAATATATGAATAACAACCTCAAAATTAATGTCAACTAAATAACTTCCAAACACTGACAGCCTGTTATTTACCCTAGTTTTTCTACTGTGCCTTGATCCAGTCTACCTTGTTTTGCCGCATTGCACACCCAGCTGTAAAAGAGCATGTATGAACCAAGCATTTTACTATTCCATTTCAAGATACACATATGCATATGTATAATTAACAATTAGAACCTAATTTCTGTATGAAAACCATTATTGCATAATAAGAATTACATGAAAAGAAAAATGGATGATAATTGATATTTTACAATATCATATGTATAGTTTCTTCAATCTCAAGCGCTTCAGTAGGACGCTCCTTGTCCATAACAAATTCAACATAAAAAGTTTAATAGTTCAACAATTTAATGTTAAAATCTTTGCTCTCAAAAGTACTTCTTGGGAATTCGGATTTTATGATTGTCGAATTTACAACATCAGTTAAAAATTGAAAATATAGAGGGTAAATGGATGAAAGATGTTTTGAGTGAAAACTCTTGTAAAACTAGCATTCTTAATGAAATAAAGTTGAGCACTATGTTGATTGAATGTTTAAAAAAAGATATTTCAAATTGTACCTGGTGAAGATATTTTAAATTGTACCTGGTGAGCTTCAGAGATGCCACAGGAAATTGGTGTGAGATCATCTTTCAAAACAAATTGAATTAATTGTTGCTGCCTAAAGTATGTCACGTTATAAACAATAAGAGTGAGATATAAAAGCAGTTTATGCAGATGAGGGAACGTCCCAATCTGTAAAACACAGTCAAGGTCTATCCCTCATACACAGAGGACTCATGCTGAGGCAACTACCTGGATTGGGTGATTAAACAACGAACATGCTGCCAACGAGGCACATCAAATTACCACTGGGGTAAAAATCCAGCCAGTGAGCAGATGGTCTTTCCTACAATGAGGCCCTGTGAGTTTCTTGTTTTAGCATGAAGACGAGTTTGGAATGCAACCATTTCATGTTTGTTTATTATCTGCCATGTCACTATAGATTACAGAATGTTTTAATGTCCTACGATAATTTTGTATATATTGTATCTTTTATGGAATTTGATTCAATTTACAAAATAAATAAACAGAATGGGCCTCATTATAAGTATGGCGGTCCAGAAATAAGAGTGCAGGTAGCGACGTAAAGGCACACTTTCCGGACCACCATGCTGCAACGATGCGGTAAGGGCCACGGATCACCCCACAGGGCTGACCTGCCACCTGTTGCATTACAGCTTCAGCAGGTATCAGTGAGTAGGGCATCTCGTGCTACCTGTTGCGTAACAGGTTCAGCGGGTATCAGACAGGGCATCTCGTGCCACCTGTTGCGTTACAGCTTCAGCGGGTATCAGATAGTAGGGCATCTCAGGCCACCTGTTGCGTTACAGCTTCAGCGGGGATCAGACAGGGCATCTCGTGCCACCTGTTGCATTACAGCTTCAGCAGGTATCAGAAAGTAGGGCATCTTGTGCCGCCTGTTGCGTTACAGCTTCAGCGAGTATCAGACAGTAGGGCATCTCATGCCACCTGTTGCGTTACAGCTTTAACGGGTATCAGACAGGGGACCTCATGCCACCGGTTGCGTTACAGCTTCAGCGGGGATCAGACAGTATGCCATCTCGTGCCACCTGTTGCGTTACAGCTTCAGCGGGTGTCAGACAGTAGGGCATCTCATGCCACCTGTTGCGTTACAGCTTTAACGGGTATCAGACAGGGCACCTCGTGCCACCTGTTGCGTTACAGCTTCAGCGGGGATCAGACAGTATGCCATCTCGTGCCACCTGTTGCGTTACACTTTCAGTGGGTATCAGACAGTAGGGCATCTCATGCCACCTGTTGCGTTACAGCTTCAGCGGGGATCAGACAGAGCATCTCGTGCCACCTGTTGCGTTACAGCTTCAGCGGGTATCAGACAGGCCATCTCGTGCCACCTGCTGCGTCACAGCTTCAGCGGGGATCAGACAGTAGGGCATTTTCGTGCCACCTGTTGCGTTACAGCGGGTATCAGTATGGCATCTCGTGCCACCTGTTGCGTTACAGCTTCAGCGGGGATCAGAAGGTAGGGCATCTTGTGCCACCTGTTGTGTTACAGCTTCAGCGGGGATCAGAAGGTAGGGCATCTCATGCCACCTGTTGTGTTACAGCTTCAGCGGGTATCAGAAGGTAGGGCATCTCGTGCCACCTGTTGCATTACAGCTTCAGCGGGTATCAGACAGTATGGCATCCTGTG
This sequence comes from Ambystoma mexicanum, assembly GCF_040938575.1. Lineage (NCBI taxonomy): Eukaryota > Metazoa > Chordata > Amphibia > Caudata > Ambystomatidae > Ambystoma > Ambystoma mexicanum. The sequence goes on along the minus strand of NC_090934.1, from coordinate 18,093,128 downwards.
CCACCTTTTGCGTTACAGCTTTAGCGGGGATCAGACCGTATGGCATCTCGTGCCACCTGTTGCGTTACAGCTTTAGCGGGGATCAGACCATATGGCATCTCGGGCCACCTGTTGCGTTACAGCTTCAGCAGGTATCAGAAGGTAGGGCATCTCGTGCCACATGTTGTGTTACAGCTTCAGCGGGTATCAGACAGTAAGGCATCTCGTGCCACCTGTTGCGTTACAGCTTCAGCGGTATCAGAAGGTAGGGCATCTCCTGCCACATGTTGTGTTACAGCTTCAGCAGGTATCAGACAGTAGGGCATCTCGTGCCACCTGTTGCGTTACAGCTTCAGCGGGTATCAGACAGCAGGGCATCTCGTGCCACCTGTTGCGTTACAGCTTCAGCAGGTATCAGAAGGTAGGGCATATCGTGCCACATGTTGCATTACAGCTTCAGTGGGGATCAGAAGGTAGGGCATCTCGTGCCACCTGTTGCGTTACAGCTTCAGTGGGGATCAGAAGGTAGGGCATCTCGTGCCACCTGTTGCGTTACAGCTTCAGCGGGTATCAGACAGTAGGGCATCTCGTGCCACCTGTTGCGTTACAGCTTCAGCAGGTATCAGACAGGGCATCTCGTGCCACCTGCTGCGTCACAGCTTCAGCGGGGATCAGACAGTAGGGCATTTTCGTGCCACCTGTTGTGTTACAGCGGGTATCAGTATGGCATCTCGTGCCACCTGTTGCGTTACAGCTTCAGCAGGTATCAGAAGGTAGGGCATCTTGTGCCACCTGTTGTGTTACAGCTTCAGCGGGGATCAGAAGGTAGGGCATCTCATGCCACCTGTTGTGTTACAGCTTCAGCGGGTATCAGACAGTAAGGCATCTCGTGCCACCTTTTGCGTTACAGCTTTAGCGGGGATCAGACCGTATGGCATCTCGTGCCACCTGTTGCGTTACAGCTTTAGCGGGGATCAGACCGTATGGCATCTCGTGCCACCTGTTGCGTTACAGCTTTAGCGGGGATCAGACCGTATGGCATCTCGGGCCACCTGTTGCGTTACAGCTTCAGCAGGTATCAGAAGGTAGGGCATCTCGTGCCACATGTTGTGTTACAGCTTCAGCGGGTATCAGACAGTAAGGCATCTCGTGCCACCTGTTGCGTTACAGCTTCAGCGGTATCAGAAGGTAGGGCATCTCCTGCCACATGTTGTGTTACAGCTTCAGCAGGTATCAGACAGTAGGGCATCTCGTGCCACCTGTTGCGTTACAGCTTCAGCGGGTATCAGAAGTTAGGGCATCTCATGCCACCTGTTGCGTTACAGATTCAGCGGGTATCAGACAGCAGGGCATCTCGTGCCACCTGTTGCGTTACAGCTTCAGCAGGTATCAGAAGGTAGGGCATATCGTGCCACATGTTGCATTACAGCTTCAGTGGGGATCAGAAGGTAGGGCATCTCGTGCCACCTGTTGCGTTACAGCTTCAGTGGGGATCAGAAGGTAGGGCATCTCGTGCCACCTGTTGCGTTACAGCTTCAGCGGCTATCAGACAGTAGGGCATCTCGTGCCACCTGTTGCGTTACAGCTTCAGCAGGGATCAGAAGGTAGGGCATCTCGTGCCACCTGTTGCGTTACAGTTTCAGCGGGTATCAGACAGAAGGGCATCTCGTGCCACCTGCTGCGTTACAGCTTCAGCGGGGATCAGACAGTAGGGCATCTCGTGCCACCTGTTGCATTACAGCTTCAGCAGGTATCAGACAGTATGGCATCTCGTGCCACCTGTTGTGTTACAGCTTCAGCGGGTATCAGACAGGGCATCTCATGCCACCTGTTGCGTTACAGCTTCAGCGGGTATCAGACAGTAGGGCATCTCGTGCCACCTGTTGCGTTACAGCTTCAGTGGGGATCACACAGTAGGGCATCTCGTGCCACCTGTTGCATTACAGCTTCAGCAGGTATCCGACAGTATGGCATCTCGTGCCACCTGTTGTGTTACAGCTTCAGCGGGTATCAGACAGGGCATCTCATGCCACCTGTTGCGTTACAGCTTCAGTGGGTATCAGAAGGTAGGGCATCTTGTGCCACCTGTTGCCTTACAGCTTCAGCGGGTATCAGAAGGTAGGGCATCTCGTGCCACCTGTTGCGTTACAGCTTCAGCGGGGATCAGAAGGTAAGCAATCTCATGCCACGTGTTGCGTTACAGCTTCAGCGGGTATCAGACAGTATGGCATCTCGTGCCACCTGTTGTGTTACAGCTTCAGCGGGTATCAGACAGGGCATCTCATGCCACCTGTTGCGTTACAGCTTCAGCGGGTATCAGACAGTAGGGCATCTTGTGGCATTACCGCTTCAGCGGGTATCAGACAGTATGGCATCTCGTGCCACCTGTTGTGTTACAGCTTCAGCGGGGATCAGACCGTATGGCATCTCGTGCCACCTGTTGCGTTACAGCTTCAGCGGGTATCAGACAGGGCAACTCATGCCACCTGTTGCGTTACAGCTTCAGCGGGTATCAGAAGGTAGGGCAACTCGTGCTGCCTGTTGCGTAACAGCTTCAGCGGGTATCAGACAGTAGGGCAGCTCATGCCACCTGTTGCGTTACAGCTTCAGCAGGGATCAGACAGGGCATCACGTACCACCTTTCGCATTACAGCTTCAGCGGGGATCAGACCGGGCATCTCGTGCCACCTGTTGTGTAACAGCTTCAGCGGGTATCAGAAGGTAGGGCATCTCGTGCCACCTGTTGCATTACAGCTTCAGCGGGTATCAGACAGGGCATCTCGTGCCACCTGTTGTGTTACAGCTTCAGCGGGTATCAGACAGGGCATCTCGTGCCACCTATTGCGTTAAAGCTTCAGCAGGGATCAGACAGTATGGCATCTCGTGCCACCTGTTGTGTTACAGCTTCAGCGGGTATCAGACAGGGCATCTAATGCCACCTGTTGCGTTACAGCTTCAGCGGGGATCAGACAGGGCATCTCGTGCCACCTGTTGCATTACAGCTTCAGCAGGTATCAGAAAGTAGGGCATCTCATGCCACCTGTTGCGTTACAGCTTTAACGGGTATCAGACAGGGGACCTCATGCCACCTGTTGCGTTACAGCTTCAGCGGGGATCAGACAGTATGCCATCTCGTGCCACCTGTTGCGTTACAGCTTCAGCGGGTGTCAGACAGTAGGGCATCTCATGCCACCTGTTGCGTTACAGCTTTAACGGGTATCAGACAGGGCACCTCGTGCCACCTGTTGCGTTACAGCTTCAGCGGGGATCAGACAGTATGCCATCTCGTGCCACCTGTTGCGTTACAGCTTCAGCGGGTATCAGACAGTAGGGCATCTCATGCCACCTGTTGCGTTACAGCTTCAGCGGGGATCAGACAGAGCATCTCGTGCCACCTGTTGCGTTACAGCTTCAGCGGGTATCAGGCAGGGCATCTCGTGCCACCTGCTGCGTCACAGCTTCAGCGGGGATCAGACAGTAGGGCATTTTCGTGCCACCTGTTGCGTTACAGCGGGTATCAGTATGGCATCTCGTGCCACCTGTAGCGTTACAGCTTCAGCAGGTATCAGAAGGTAGGGCATCTTGTGCCACCTGTTGTGTTTCAGCTTCATCGGGGATCAGAAGGTAGGGCATCTCATGCCACCTGTTGTGTTACAGCTTCAGCGGGTATCAGAAGGTAGGGCATCTCGTGCCACCTGTTGCATTACAGCTTCAGCGGGTATCAGACAGTATGGCATCCTGTGCCACCTTTTGCGTTACAGCTTTAGCGGGGATCAGACCGTATGGCATCTCGTGCCACCTGTTGCGTTACAGCTTTAGCGGGGATCAGACCGTATGGCATCTCGGGCCACCTGTTGCGTTACAGCTTCAGCAGGTATCAGAAGGTAGGGCATCTCGTGCCACATGTTGTGTTACAGCTTCAGCGGGTATCAGACAGTAAGGCATCTCGTGCCACCTGTTGCGTTACAGCTTCAGCGGTATCAGAAGGTAGGGCATCTCCTGCCCCATGTTGTGTTACAGCTTCAGCAGGTATCAGACAGCAGGGCATCTCGTGCCACCTGTTGCGTTACAGCTTCAGCAGGTATCAGAAGGTAGGGCATATCGTGCCACATGTTGCATTACAGCTTCAGTGGGGATCAGAAGGTAGGGCATCTCATGCCACCTGTTGCGTTACAGCTTCAGTGGGGATCAGAAGGTAGGGCATCTCGTTCCACCTGTTGCGTTACAGCTTCAGCGGGTATCAGACAGTAGGGCATCTCGTGCCACCTGTTGCGTTACAGCTTCAGCAGGGATCAGAAGGTAGGGCATCTCGTGCCACCTGTTGGGTTACAGTTTCAGCGGGTATCAGACAGTAGGGCATCTCGTGCCACCTGTTGCGTTACAGTTTCAGCGGGGATCAGACAGTAGGGCATCTCGTGCCACCTGTTGCATTACAGCTTCAGCAGGTATCAGACAGTATGGCATCTCGTGCCACCTGTTGTGTTACAGCTTCAGCGGGTATCAGACAGGGCATCTCATGCCACCTGTTGCGTTACAGCTTCAGCGGGTATCAGACAGGGCATCTCGTGCCACCTGTTGCGTTACAGCTTCAGCGGGGATCAGACAGTAGGGCATCTCGTGCCACCTGTTGCATTACAGCTTCAGCAGGTATCAGACAGTATGGCATCTCGTGCCACCTGTTGTGTTACAGCTTCAGCGGGTATCAGACAGGGCATCTCATGCCACCTGTTGCGTTACAGCTTCAGTGGGTATCAGAAGGTAGGGCATCTTGTGCCACCTGTTGCCTTACAGCTTCAGCGGGTATCAGAAGGTAGGGCATCTCGTGCCACCTGTTGCGTTACAGCTTCAGCGGGGATCAGACAGTATGGCATCTCGTGCCACCTGTTGTGTTACAGCTTCAGCGGGTATCAGACAGGGCATCTCATGCCACCTGTTGCGTTACAGCTTCAGCGGGGATCAGAAGGTAGGGCATCTCGTGCCACCTGTTGTGTTACAGCTTCAGCGGGGATCAGACCGTATGGCATCTCGTGCCACCTGTTGCGTTACAGCTTCAGCAGGTATCAGACAGTAGGGCATCTCGTGCCACCTGTTGCGTTACAGCTTCAGCGGGTATCAGACAGGGCAACTCATGCCACCTGTTGCGTTAAAGCTTCAGCGGGTATCAGAAGGTAGGGCAACTCGTGCCGCCTGTTGCGTAACAGCTTCAGCGGGTATCAGACAGTAGGGCAGCTCATGCCACCTGTTGCGTTACAGCTTCAGCAGGGATCAGACAGGGCATCACGTACCACCTGTTGCATTACAGCTTCAGCGGGGATCAGACCGGGCATCTCGTGCCACCTGTTGCGTAACAGCTTCAGCGGGTATCAGAAGGTAGGGCATCTCGTGCCACCTGTTGCATTACAGCTTCAGCGGGTATCAGACAGGGCATCTCGTGCCACCTGTTTGTGTTACAGCTTCAGCGGGTATCAGACAGGGCATCTCGTGCCACCTATTGCGTTAAAGCTTCAGCAGGGATCAGACAGTATGGCATCTCGTGCCACCTGTTGTGTTACAGCTTCAGCGGGTATCAGACAGGGCATCTAATGCCACCTGTTGCGTTACAGCTTCAGCGGGGATAAGACAGGGCATCTCGTGCCACTTGTTGCGTTACAGCTTGAGCTGGGATCAGAAGGTAGGGCATCTCGTGCCCAGGGACCGTATCTCTCCAGGACTGAAATCACTACACTGGCTCCCAGTGACTGCGAGGATCAAGTTCAAAACCCTCTGCATTGTCCACAAGGCCGTCTGGGGCCTTGGGCCAAAATACCTTCAACTCTCTCTTCCTAAATATCTTCCTTCTCGAGCTCTTCGCTCATCCGCCTCCAACTCCCTCAGGGTCAGCCGCTTCTCCAAACAACGAGTTGGGGGCAGATCTCTTTCCACTGCAGGGGCCTCCCTCTGGAACAGCCTTCCTACCTCCCTGAAACTTGAGGAGATCCACCTCCGGTTCCGGAAGCACCTCAAAACCTTCCTCTTTGCCTCCGCTTTCTCTCCCCCTCTCCCCTGCTAATACTACTGAAACTGCACTGAATCTGCAACTGGGCCATTCACCGTTCTCGGCCCAGCCACTCTCCCCTGCACTGCCTCCACGGCAACCCCTGCACTACGGGACTGTGTCTGTATCCATACAGCCCCCCCTTCCCAGCACTTGTTTGCACTTACCTCGCACTTGCCACCAGCTGGCCCTTGTTATTTATCCTGTATGCTGTATGCTTATAACCCTGTACTGCACTTTCCCCTCTCCCTTTCCCCCATGCACTTTTCCCTTCCCCTCTACCCTTGCACTTGCGCGATCTGAATGACACATGGCCTAGTAAGATCGTTGTCTGTCTCCCCTTGTTCCCCCCCCTGCCTCGTCGCGCCTTGAAACACTTGTGTATAGGCGCGTTACAAATGCCATATCATATCATACCTGTTGCGTTACAGCTTCAGCGGGTATCAGACAGTATGGCATCTCGTGCCACATGTTGCTTTACAGCTGCAGCGGGGATCAGACAGTATGGCATCTCGTGCCACCTGTTGCATTACAGCTTCAGCAGGTATCAGAATGTAGGGCATCTCGTGCCACCTGTTGCGTAACAGCTTCAGCGGGTATCAGACAGGGCATCTCGTGCCACCTGTTGCGTTACAGCTTCAGCGGGTATCAGAAGGTAGGGCAACTCATGCCACCTGTTGCGTAACAGCTTCAGCGGGTATCAGACAGGGCAACTCGTGCCACCTGTTGCGTTACAGCTTCAGTGGGTATCAGACGGTAGGGCATCTTGTGCCACCTGTTGCGTTACAACTTCAGCGGGTATCAGACAGTAGGGCATCTCATTCCACCTGTTGCGTAACAGCTTCAGCGGGTATCAGACAGGGCAACTCGTGCCACCTGTTGCGTTACAGCTTCAGCAGGTATCAGAAGGTAGGGCATATCGTGCCACCTGTTGCGTTACAGCTTCAGCGGGTATCAGACCAGGCATCTCGTGCCACCTGTTGCGTTACAGCTTCAGCGGGTATCAGACAGGGTAACTCGTGCCACCTGTTGCGTTACAGCTTCAGCAGGTATCAGAAGGTAGGGCATATTGTGCCACCTGTTGCATTACAGCTTCAGGGGGTATCAGAAGGTAGGGCATCTCGTGCCACCTGTTACAGCTTCAGCGAGTATCAGACAGTAGGGTATTTCGTGCCACCTGTTGTGTTACAGCTTCAGCGGGTATCAGACAGTAGGGCATCTCATGCCACCTGTTACGTTACAGCTTCAGCGGGTATCAGACAGGGCATCTCGTGCCACCTGTTGCGTTAAAGCTTCAGCGGGTATCAGACAGTAGGGCATCTCGTGCCACCTGTTGTGTTACAGCTTCAGCGGGTATCAGACAGGGCATATCGTGCCACCTGTTGCGTTACAGCTTCAGCGGGGATCAGACAGTATGCCATCTCGTGCCACCTGTTGCGTTACAGCTTCAGCGGGTATCAGACAGTAGGGCATCTTGTGCCACCTGTTGCATAACAGCTTCAGCGGGTATCAGACAGTGGGGCATCTCGTGCCACCTGTTGCGTTACAGCTTCAGCGGGTATCAGGCAGTAGGGCATCTCGTGCCACCTGTTGCGTTACAGCTTCAGCGGGTATCAGACAGGGCATCTCGTGCCACCTGTTGCATAACAGCTTCAGCGGGTATCAGACAGGGCATCTCGTGCCACTTGTTGCATGACAGCTTCAGCGGGTATCAGGCAGTAGGGCATCTCGTGCCACCTGTTGCGTAACAGCTTCTGCGGGTATCAGGCAGCAGGGCATCTCTTGCCACCTGTTGCATAACAGCTTCAGCGGGTATCAGACAGGGCATCTCGTGCCACCTGTTGCGTTACAGCTTCAGCGGGTATCAGGCAGTAGGGAATCTCGTGCCACCTGTTGCGTTACAGCTTCAGCGGGGATCAGACAGTAGAGCATCTCGTGCCACCTGTTGTGTTACAGCTTCAGTGGGGATCAGACAGTAGGGCATCTCGTGCCACCAGTTGCGTTACAGCTTCAGCAGGTATCAGACAGTATGGCATCTCGTGCCACCTGTTGTGTTTCAGCTTCAGCGGGTATCAGACAGGGCATCTCATGCCACCTGTTGCGTTACAGCTTCAGCGGGGATCAGAAGGTAGGGCATCTCGTGCCACCTGTTGTGTTACAGCTTCAGCAGTTATCAGACAGTATGGCATCTTGTGCCACCTGTTGCGTTACAGCTTCAGCAGGTATCAGAAGGTAGGGCATCTCGTGCCACCTGTTGCGTTACAGCTTCAGCGGGTATCAGGCAGTAGGGCATCTCGTGCCACCTGTTGCATGACAGCTTCAGCGGGTATCAGACAATAGGGCATCTCGTGCCACCTGTTGCGTTACAGCTTCAGCGGGTATCACGCAGTAGGGCATCTCGTGCCACCTGTTGCATTACAGCTTCAGCGGGGATCAGACAGTAGGGCATCTCATGCCACCTGTTGCATTACAGCTTCAGCAGGTATCAGACAGTATGGCATCTCGTGCCACCTGTTGCGTTACAGCTTCAGCAGGTATCAGAAGGTAGGGCATCTCGTGCCACCTGTTGCGTTACAGCGGGTATCAGACAGTATGGCATCTTGTGCCACCTGTTGCTTTACAGCGGGTATCACAGTATGGCATCTCGTGCCACCTGTTGCGTTACAGCTTCAGCGGGGATCAGAAGGTAGGGCATCTCGTGCCACCTGTTGCGTTACAGCTTCAGCGGGTATCACGCAGTAGGGCATCTCGTGCCACCTGTTGCGTTACAGCTTCAGCGGGGATCAGACAGTAGGGCATCTCGTGCCACCTGTTGCATTACAGCTTCAGCAGGTATCAGACAGTATGGCATCTCGTGCCACCTGTTGCGTTACAGCTTCAGCAGGTATCAGAAGGTAGGGCATCTCGTGCCACCTGTTGTGTTACAGCGGGTATCAGACAGTATGGCATCTTGTGCCACCTGTTGCGTTACAGCGGGTATCAGACAGTATGGCATCTCGTGCCACCTGTTGCGTTACAGCTTCAGCGGGGATCAGAAGGTAGGGCATCTCGTGCCACCTGTTGCGTTACAGCTTCAGCGGGGATCAGAAGGTAGGGCTTCTCGTGCCACCTGTTGCGTTACAGCTTCAGCGGGTATCAGAAGGTAGGGCATCACTTGCCACCTGTTGCGTTACAGCTTCAGCGGGTATCAGACAGTATGGCATCTCGTGCCACCTTTTGCGTTACAACTTCAGCGGGGATCAGACCGTATGGCATCTCGTGCCACCTGTTGCGTTACAGCTTCAGCGGGGATCAGAAGGTAGGGCATCTCGTGCCACCTGTTGCGTTACAGCTTCAGCGGGTATCAGACAGTAGGGCATCTTGTGCTACATGTGGCATTCCCGCTTCAGCGGGTATCAGACAGTAGGGCATCTCGTGCCACCTGTTGCTTTACAGCTTCAGCGGGTATCAGACAGTAGGGCTTCTCGTGCCACCTGTTGTGTTACAGCATCAGCGGGTATCAGACAGGGCATCTAGTGCCACCTATTGCGTTAAAGCTTCAGCGGGGATCAGACAGTATGGCATCTCGTGCCACCTGTTGTGTTACAGCTTCAGCGGGTATCAGACAGGGCATCTAATGCCACCTGTTGCGTTACAGCTTCAGCTGGGATCAGAAGGTAGGGCATCTCGTGCCACCTGTTGCGTTACAACTTCAGCGGGTATCAGACAGTATGGCATCTCGTGCCACATGTTGCGTTACAGCTGCAGCGGGGATCAGACAGTATGGCATCTCGTGCCACCTGTTGCGTTACAGCTTCAGCAGGTATCAGAATGTAGGGCATCTCGTGCCACCTATTGTGTTATAGCTTCAGCGGGTATCAGACATGGCATCTCGTGCCACCTGTTGCGTAACCGCTTCAGCGGGTATCAGACAGGGCATCTCGTGCCACCTGTTGCGTTACAGCTTCAGCGGGTATCAGAAGGTAGGGCAACTCATGCCACCTGTTGCGTAACAGCTTCAGCGGGTATCAGACAGGGCAACTCGTGCCACCTGTTGCGTTACAGCTTCAGCAGGTATCAGAAGGTAGGGCATCTCGTGCCACCTGTTGCGTTACAGCTTCAGCGGGTATCAGGCAGTAGGGCATCTCGTGCCACCTGTTGCATGACAGCTTCAGCGGGTATCAGACAATAGGGCATCTCGTGCCACCTGTTGCGTTACAGCTTCAGCGGGTATCACGCAGTAGGGCATCTCGTGCCACCTGTTGCATTACAGCTTCAGCGGGGATCAGACAGTAGGGCATCGCATGCCACCTGTTGCATTACAGCTTCAGCAGGTATCAGACAGTATGGCATCTCGTGCCACCTGTTGCGTTACAGCTTCAGCAGGTATCAGAAGGTAGGGCATCTCGTGCCACCTGTTGCGTTACAGCGGGTATCAGACAGTATGGCATCTTGTGCCACCTGTTGCTTTACAGCGGGTATCAGACAGTATGGCATCTCGTGCCACCTGTTGCGTTACAGCTTCAGCGGGGATCAGAAGGTAGGGCATCTCGTGCCACCTGTTGCGTTACAGCTTCAGCGGGTATCACGCAGTAGGGCATCTCGTGCCACCTGTTGCGTTACAGCTTCAGCGGGGATCAGACAGTAGGGCATCTCGTGCCACCTGTTGCATTACAGCTTCAGCAGGTATCAGACAGTATGGCATCTCGTGCCACCTGTTGCGTTACAGCTTCAGCAGGTATCAGAAGGTAGGGCATCTCGTGCCACCTGTTGCGTTACAGCGGGTATCAGACAGTATGGCATCTTGTGCCACCTGTTGCGTTACAGCGGGTATCAGACAGTATGGCATCTCGTGCCACCTGTTGCGTTACAGCTTCAGCGGGGATCAGAAGGTAGGGCATCTCGTGCCACCTGTTGCGTTACAGCTTCAGCGGGGATCAGAAGGTAGGGCTTCTCGTGCCACCTGTTGCGTTACAGCTTCAGCGGGTATCAGAAGGTAGGGCATCACTTGCCACCTGTTGCGTTACAGCTTCAGCGGGTATCAGACAGTATGGCATCTCGTGCCACCTTTTGCGTTACAACTTCAGCGGGGATCAGACCGTATGGCATCTCGTGCCACCTGTTGCGTTACAGCTTCAGCGGGGATCAGAAGGTAGGGCATCTCGTGCCACCTGTTGCGTTACAGCTTCAGCGGGTATCAGACAGTAGGGCATCTTGTGCTACATGTGGCATTCCCGCTTCAGCGGGTATCAGACAGAAGGGCATCTCGTGCCGCCTGTTGCTTTACAGCTTCAGCGGGTATCAGACAGCAGGGCTTCTCGTGCCACCTGTTGTGTTACAGCTTCAGCGGGTATCAGACAGTAGGGCTTCTCGTGCCACCTGTTGTGTTACAGCTTCAGCGGGTATCAGACAGGGCATCTAGTGCCACCTATTACGTTAAAGCTTCAGCGGGGATCAGACAGTATGGCATCTCGTGCCACCTGTTGTGTTACAGCTTCAGCGGGTATCAGACAGGGCATCTAATGCCACCTGTTGCGTTACAGCTTCAGCGGGGATAAGACAGGGCATCTCGTGCCACTTGTTGCGTTACAGCTTCAGCTGGGATCAGAAGGTAGGGCATCTCGTGCCACCTGTTGCGTTACAACTTCAGCGGGTATCAGACAGTATGGCATCTCGTGCCACATGTTGCGTTACAGCTGCAGCGGGGATCAGACAGTATGGCATCTCGTGCCACCTGTTGCGTTACAGCTTCAGCAGGTATCAGAATGTAGGGCATCTCGTGCCACCTATTGTGTTATAGCTTCAGCGGGTATCAGACATGGCATCTCGTGCCACCTGTTGCGTAACCGCTTCAGCGGGTATCAGACAGGGCATCTCGTGCCACCTGTTGCGTTACAGCTTCAGCGGGTATCAGAAGGTAGGGCAACTCATGCCACCTGTTGCGTAACAGCTTCAGCAGGTATCAGACAGGGCAACTCGTGCCACCTGTTGCGTTACAGCTTCAGCAGGTATCAGAAGGTAGGGCATATCGTGCCACCTGTTGCATTACAGCTTCAGCGGGTATCAGACAGTAGGGCATCTCGTGCCACCTGTTGCGTTACAGCTTCAGCGGGTATCAGACAGTAGGGCATCTTGTGCTACATGTGGCATTCCCGCTTCAGCGGGTATCAGACAGTAGGGCATCTCGTGCCACCTGTTGCTTTACAGCTTCAGCGGGTATCAGACAGTAGGGCTTCTCGTGCCACCTGTTGTGTTACAGCTTCAGCGGGTATCAGACAGTAGGGCTTCTCGTGCCACCTGTTGTGTTACAGCTTCAGCGGGTATCAGACAGGGCATCTAGTGCCACCTATTACGTTAAAGCTTCAGCGGGGATCAGACAGTATGGCATCTCGTGCCACCTGTTGTGTTACAGCTTCAGCGGGTATCAGACAGGGCATCTAATGCCACCTGTTGCGTTACAGCTTCAGCGGGGATAAGACAGGGCATCTCGTGCCACTTGTTGCGTTACAGCTTCAGCTGGGATCAGAAGGTAGGGCATCTCGTGCCACCTGTTGCGTTACAACTTCAGCGGGTATCAGACAGTATGGCATCTCGTGCCACATGTTGCGTTACAGCTGCAGCGGGGATCAGACAGTATGGCATCTCGTGCCACCTGTTGCGTTACAGCTTCAGCAGGTATCAGAATGTAGGGCATCTCGTGCCACCTATTGTGTTATAGCTTCAGCGGGTATCAGACATGGCATCTCGTGCCACCTGTTGCGTAACCGCTTCAGCGGGTATCAGACAGGGCATCTCGTGCCACCTGTTGCGTTACAGCTTCAGCGGGTATCAGAAGGTAGGGCAACTCATGCCACCTGTTGCGTAACAGCTTCAGCGGGTATCAGACAGGGCAACTCGTGCCACCTGTTGCGTTACAGCTTCAGCAGGTATCAGAAGGTAGGGCATATCGTGCCACCTGTTGCATTACAGCTTCAGCGGGTATCAGACAGTAGGGCATCTCGTGCCACCTGTTGCGTTACAGCTTCAGCGGTGCAAATAAAGTCATTTCAAAACTTTAAAAAAAAAATCTTACAAAAAATAAACCAACAGTGTCCTATCTGTAGATTTATGGGTGCCTTTGGCGGATGAAAGGGCATCAGACAGGGCATCTCGTGCCACCTGTTGCGTTACAGTTTCAGCGGGTATCAGACAGGGTAACTCGTGCCACCTGTTGCGTTACAGCTTCAGCAGGTATCAGAAGGTAGGGCATATCGTGCCACCTGTTGCATTACAGCTTCAGCGGGTATCAGAAGGTAGGGCATCTCGTGCCACCTGTTGCATTACAGCTTCAGCAGGTATCACAAGGTAGGGCATCTCGTGCCACCTGTTGCGTAACAGCTTCAGCGGGTATCAGACAGGGCATCTCGTGCCACCTGTTGCGTTACAGCTTCAGCGGGTATCAGACAGTAGGGCATCTCGTGCCACCTGTTGTGTTACAGCTTCAGCAGGTATCAGACAGGGCATCTCGTGCCACCTGTTGCGTTACAGCTTCAGCGGGTATCAGACAGTAGGGCATCTCGTGCCACCTGTTGTGTTACAGCTTCAGCGGGTATCAGACAGGGCATCTCGTGCCACCTGTTGCGTTACAGCTTCAGCGGGGATCAGACAGTATGCCATCTCGTGCCACCTGTTGCGTTACAGCTTCAGCGGGTATCAGACAGTATGGCATCTCGTGCTACCTGTTGTGTTACAGCTTCAGCAGGTATCAGACAGTAGGGCATCTCGTGCCACTGTGATGCTGGAAATGCATCTGAGGGACAGGGCCTCTGAATTATTGTCCTTTTACTGCTTTTTACTGTGTGTTCTGTCATGTTTTCTGCCCCGGAGTCCATGTGGGACTCCTGGCAGTGCAGCTCTCTCTTTTGGTTTGGTGAACAGACCCATGGGATACCCTTATGGCACCCATGGGTAGGGGTACAACCCTGTGCCCCTAGTGTATGTTTTTGGGCACCTGTGGGTGGCCCCAGAGCAGGGTATGGGCTGGTGGCAGCTCCGTGCTGAAATTGACAGGTGCTCCGGGTGTCCTCCATTTTGGGATACCCAGGCCCTGCCATTGGGATCTGTTGATTCCTGATAGGAATTAAGATGGCCCCTGTGGCCTCTTGCTTTCTATTGCCTGTTAACTTGTTTTCCCAAAGTCCTGGGAAGCCCTGTCTCTGTAACACAAAAATATGCAGAAGACCAGGTAACAAACCTGGCCACACAGCCGCTCTCTGTATAAGCCCTACCAAGGGCAGTGCAATTTGCAAAATTAGAGTCAACTAGTAAATGTTCACTGCATTTACAGAATGTAACTCATCCAAATAAATCTCTTAGTCGGATCCAAAAGTAATATGCGTTTATCAAAAAGAAAATTCCAAGTTGGTCACTAATAAAATCTTAGTGAGGCCGCATACAGCTCCTTCATCAGGGCAGGTCTAATTTACACAAACTGCTTCTGCCGTCTCCCGCTTAGGTGCCTTTCCACGTTCCTTCACCGGCTCTCCGGAGGTTCTTCCCTTCGGCCTATACTCCTTGCTCCGTTAACCAAGTTTGTGTAAATTAGACCTGCCCTGATGAAGGAGCTGTATGCTCCGAAATGCATTGGCACTTTATGTTTATAACAATTATGGGATGAGTTAGCCGCGGCCTCACTAAGATTTTATTAGTGACCAACTTGGAATTTTCTTTTTGATAAACGCATATTACTTTTGGATCCGACTAAGAGATTTATTTGGATGAGTTACATTCTGTAAATGCAGTGAACATTTACTAGTTGACTCTAATTTTGCAAATTGCACTGCCCTTGGTAGGGCTTATACAGAGAGCGGCTGTGTGGCCAGGTTTGTTACCTGGTCTTCTGCATATTTTTGTGTTCCACGAGTCAGGGTGTCTCCAGACTCATCGTAGCCAGCTCCTGTGAATTTTTTGAAAGATGATTTATAACCTCAACCTTTTTTGATCTGTTTGAAAGTGAATTTAAACAAGTGGTGCCCACTTACTTACCTTCCTGTTCAAGCCCTGTCTCTGTCCCTTCCCCCTGACTGGCTGTTGGGTGGAAGTTCCATATATGGTATTGTTGTGAAGGCCCAGCTAGACTGACTGGAGCCTTCCCAGTGTCTGTATGTTGTGGGTACCTCCTGTGGGTGGGACCTGGGTGAATGGAGTGTGTGACCAATATACACTTCTTGTTGTGGTTGTCTTGTTTCTGGCACGAGAGACAAAGACTGAGACAGCCCTGCCCGAAACTGGCCTGAATGCAGTGTGTAGTGTTGAATGGCTGGGTACTTGTCCCAATCCACATTTCTTGTTGTGAGTGTCTGGAAGGGAGGAGTGTGGCCTGAATGCACTGTGTGCCTGATTGGCTGACTGACTGCATGAATGCCCTGCTGTATGATTGGCTGCTGAGTGTGTGCCAGCAGTGTGGATGAGAGACAGGATAGTATATCTGGGGACCTCTCACCACTGGAAAAGTGTTCAGAAGGAACCATTGGTTCAGAAGCGACCATTGTGTTCAGAAGGAACCATTGGTTGAGAAGCGACCATTGTGTTCAGAAGCAGCCAGGTGTTCAGAACGTTCGGAAGCATCCTGGAGTGGAGTCTCCACTCTAAGAGTAACTGGAACTGCTGATCCTCGACGTCCAGCTGGAAGAAGAAGACTTGCTGTGGCATTTGCTTCGACCGATCTGAAGGCTGACGAGATCGTCGAGGGCTGACCCGAGAGAGGACCTGGTAAGGCGCCCTCTTCCCGTGCTCCGAGGGACCATCGAGCACCGCTCCATCTTCGCCGAAGCGCCCTGGAAGACAGACCCTCGAAAGGCTGTCGACCCGAGACGGGACCGCTGAGGAGATCGAGGTGAAGCACCCGGACATCGACGCCGTCGAAGTCCATTGCCGTCGACCAGGGTTTGCAGGTTTGTGGAACCGCTGGAGGCCCGTCGAAGTTGCGTTGCCCAGCCGTGGGAACCACTTGACGCTGTGCCGCCGACGACCGGAGCCGTCCGCTCCATTGCCTAAGAACATTCAATCGAAGGACTCTCTCGACCGCATCGTCGACCGCTTATACTGCCGGAGAAAGTCGAGGACGACCAACACGCCGAGGAGAAACCTGCCGGTGGGTTTCCCGCCACCCGAAGACCCCAAAGACTCGACCGACTCGACGCCCTTGCTGGGCCTCCGTCTCTACAATCTTTCCGGTCCAGAACTATTGTCACCGAGGTGCCCCGCACGCCTCTGCCTTGCAGGACGCCGACGCTCCGACGCCGACGAGCACCGCTCGGACGAAGCTGCCGCCTCACCGACATCGTTCTACCTCGTTTGCCGACGGACGTTCGACGCCCCGTGCCTCCCGCTTGAAAGGGAAGGCATTCAAGAAGGGCCGTCGATTCCCCGTCGCCGAACAGCGAGTTCCTCGACGTTTGTCGACGCCTCTTCAAGGAGCTCGACTCCACCAGGTACATTGGGGGGGTAAAAACATTATAGGAGAGAATAAGACTTGCAGAGCAATATATGGACTGGGCGTGCGCTATATCTTGTTTTACAGGTTGCCCAGGTGGGGGATTTCCACACAGAACTGTGCCTAGTGGTAGGGGCCAGTATTCTGCCTATTGCTCAATCATCTTATTTTCTCTCCTCTCGCTATTGCTGGTTTCACTCTATTGGTCTGTGTGACATTGTACAGTATTGTTCATGCACTTTAATGAGATCTAATACAAAGGGTGGTACCACTTTAGAATTGTATATATTTGCCATTGTTGATTTTTCCGGAGTACAAAATGAGTTATTATGATAAGTGTACATAACCTTGAATATTGATTATATAAAGACTGTGTTCTAACCAATACAGAGTGTGGATATTCCTTTGTGGGGGCTTGGGGACTACACTGTACTTAAGAACCAGCCTGCATCACCTCCTGAGAAGCTAGGCCTTGATTGCTCGACCATTGCTACCGTAATAGAGAATCTTGGCTGGGGTCTCCTGTGCCTCTCCTCCACCATATAGGGAGCGGAAGTACAGACACCCCCCACCGGTCGTTGAGGCCCTTCTCTCACACTGGTGGCAAGCGGTGGGATGCTTATGGTTTTAAGAATCAGTGTATAACCGTGCCACTTACAAAGGATATTTGCCCTTTATTAAGTTAAGGTTTAGTTGTGTACAAGATAACTGCATTACAAACAATGGAGTCTATTGCAAATGGCAAATTAACTCGGATGAGCTTGGAGGCTCTCTAGAGTGCTTGTGAAGCCAGGGAGTTAGACTTTGTGGATAAGTCTAGAGCCGAGCTTATAGCTGCCCTGGTGGACTACCAGACTGATAGTGAAACTCTTGATGAGGGGGGGATTGCAACCAATGAGGACTCTGCCCCTGGGGTTTCTGCTGAATCTGTTTCTGGGAATGCCGCCATTCCTGCTGCCTCTGTTCCAAACTCCAGCAATTCCTTGGAGCTTGAGTTATTAAGGATGAAATTGGCCTTTGAATACCGCAAGTTGGAAATAGATGCTGAGCTTAAGAAAGAGGAGTTGGCTCAACAAGTGGAGCTCAAGAATAGGGATCTTGAACTCAGAAATAAGGACCTTGAACTCAAGAGCCAGGACACTGAATGTCAGAGAATCCAGCTAGAGAAAGCTAGAGTGGAGACTTCAGCTAGAACCAGTGAGAGTGTCAGGTCCCCAGCCACCAAGTTTATGAAAGATTTGGTTGGTGTATTTGTGGAGGGTTCGGATATCCTCCAATGGATCGAAGCGTTTGAAATGGCTTGTGCGATTCATGATGTTGATAAAAGAGATTGGGCGAAGTGTTTGTTAAGCAGAGTGCCTCAAACCGGGTATGAATGTATTCTGAAGCTGAGTGTGGAAGAAAGGGGTCAGTACGAGTGTATGAAGTCTGCTTTGATTGCCAAGTTCGGCAAGACACCTACCCAATACCTTAGAAGGTTCAGGGATTTTAAGAAAAGAGAGAATGTGTCTTGGGTTGACTGGGTGAGTGCTGCGCACATGAACATGATGGGGTGGATCGATGGATACAAGGTTAAGACTTTTGTTGAATTGTCCCACCTCTTGTTTTTTGAGCATTTCTCTGAAGCCTGTTCACCAGAGCTGCGTCAGTATGTGGCTGACCCGAACATTTTGGGCCCCTTTAAGCTGGCTAGGTTGGCTGACAAGTGGGTCTCCCACCGGGTGTCCCCTAAGGACCCCAGTGGGAAGGACAAGGACAAAGAGAAGGGGGCCTCTCAGAAAGCTGAGGAGTCCCCCAAGCAGTCACAGTCGGGTAAACCAAAACCTTCCTCTCCTAAGACCCAAAAATCTAGTGGGGATAAGTCATCTGGGGGTGGGAATAAGAGTAGTGGTCCACCTGCTGCAAAGCAGGCTCCCAGTGGTTCCAGTACCGTACCCCGCACTCCTGCCGCTTGTTGGGACTGCGGGGCTCTGGATCACAAAAGGGGTGACCCCAAGTGTAAAGGTAAGGCACTTGGAGTACAGGCTGTCAGCCTGACCTACCCTTACCCCGTGTCTGAGGTGGAGGCCACTGTCCTCCCCTCCTCTGCCGGGATCACATTTGGTGCTCCGGTGGAGATTTCCTTAGTGTCCCTTGGGGCCTGGGACCAGTATGCAGAAGTACTGGCGACTATCCCACAGAACACCCGTAGGTTTTTGAGAAGTGTCCTCTTGAATGGCCAGCCTTCTACTGGTTTGAGAGACACTGGGGCAAGCATGACAGTGGTGGACAGGACCCTGCTCAAGCCGGAGGACTATGAAGGTGCTCCTCTGCAAACCACCAGGTTAGCTGGTGGGCCTCCCAAATTATCACCTGTAGCCTTAGTCACACTCATGATTGGAGACAAGACGGCAAAGCTTCCTGTCCTGGTTCAGGACAATGTCCCTGCTAACATTCTGTTAGGAAATGATCTAGTAGAGTTGGGATTGATCTCGGATGGTCTTCCCATGACTGCTGCTGCAGTCACTAGGTCACAGGTGACACCGGGTCTGGCTGTGGGTCAGGTACCCGAGCCAAAGGCGAGGCCTAAGGCAAGAAGAAGGAAGACCAAGAAGGCCACCTCTGTGGAGGGAGCATCTTCTCTTCCTGCTGTTCCGACAGCACCCATTGGGATCCATGCTCCGGACGGGCTGGGTCCCGTGGAAAACCCAAACTCAACTCCTGTGGGAGAAGAGACAGAAGACTCTCGTGTGGGAAAGGTTCTCAACCCGGAGGATCATCCTGACCTTCAATGCTTGTTAGCTGAAGGGGGACCCTCCCGGGCGGACTTCTGTAAGGGACAGAGAGAGTGCCACTCTCTTGAGGGACTGAGGAAACAGGCCCTGGCCCAGGCACAAGGAGAAGTGCCTAGGACCTTCCGGATTTATTGGGAGGGTGAGCTCCTTGTTAGTGAGCCCACTAAGCCTGAACCTGGTGCCCGCAAGAGGTTGGTGGTACCCCAGGTTTACAGGCCCTTCCTACTGCAGTTGGCGCATGAGGTGCCCTTGGCTGGTCATCTTGGGACCAAGAAGACTAAGCAGAGGCTCTCTGCCCATTTCTACTGGCCACGGATGGGAGTAGAGGTGGAGTCCCACTGCAGGACCTGCCCAACTTGTCAGTTGTCTGGCAAGACTGGAGGCAGTGTCATTGCCCCACTGCAGCCATTGCCAGTGGTTGGCACACCATTTGAGAGGGTGGGCATCGACATCGTCGGTCCCCTTGACCCTCCCACGTCAGGTGGACATCGGTTCATCCTGGTCTTGGTAGATCATGCCACCAGGTACCCTGAGCGATACCCCTTCGGACTGTTACTGCCAAGGTGGTTGCCAGGGCTCTCCTGGGCATTTTCACCCGTGTTGGATTCCCCAAGGAGGTTGTCTCTGACAGAGGATCCAACTTCATGTCTAGTTACATGAAAACCATGTGGAAAGAGTGCGGGGTAACCTACAAGTTCTCCACCTCTTACCACCCCCAGACCAATGGTCTGGTTGAGAGGTTTAATAAAACTCTCAAGGGCATGCTAGGGGCTTTGGAAGAACCCCTAAGGAGGAAATGGGTTCTCCTCCTGCCATGCCTGCTGTTTGCTTACAGGGAGGTACCTCAAGAGGGTGTTGGTTTCAGCCCCTTTGAGTTACTCTTTGGACATCCCGTGAGGGGGCCCCTCGCCTTGATCAGGGAAGGCTTGGAAGCCACCCCTCCGGGTCCCGCCAAGCAAGTGGGGGACTATGTGTTAGGCCTCAGACGGAGGATGACACAGATGATGGGTCAGGCAACAGCAAATCTCAAGGCCAGCCAGGAATTGAATAAGTACTGGCATGACCTTAAAGCCTCGCAAGTGGAATGGACTCCGGGACAGGAAATCCTTGTGATGGAGCCTACCAAGCCTAGAGCTTTGGCAGACAAGTGGACTGGACCCTTCAGGATCATCTCCAAGATGGGCGAAGTCAATTATCTGGTTGACATGGGAGCCTCTGGGGTAGCCCCTCAGATATTCCATGTCAACAGGCTCAAGCCTTTCCACCGACGAGCCGAAGTCTCATGTCTCTTGCTAGCTTCCGGGCAAGAAGAGGATGAGAGTGAGCCCCTTCCTGATTTACTGCATAGCAACCCTCAGGATGGCTCAGTGGAGGGAGTACATCTCTCTCCAGATTTGACAACAGAGCAACAGAGGGCCTGCAGGGCTTTGCTCCAACAGTATGCCTCTCTGTTTTCACTGAAGCCAGGCCTTACACCGTGGTGTAAGCATGAAATTGACACTGGTGACAGTGTGCCTGTCAAAAGCAGGTGCTACCGTATGTCAGATACCGTCAAGAACCACATCCAGGCTGAGGTCGCCAAGATGTTGGATCTGGGTGTTATTGAACCCTCAACCAGTCCCTGGTCCAGTCCAGTGGTCCTTGTCCCCAAGGCAAGTTCCCAGGCGGGTACCAAGGATTGGAGGTTCTGTGTGGACTACCGAGGAGTCAATGCCGTCACCAAAACTGACGCGCACCCATTGCCCAGGGCTGATGAGCTCGTGGACACCATAGGTGCTGCCAAGTTTGTGAGCACCTTTGACCTTACCTCAGGCTATTGGCAAATAGCTCTGACGGACCATGCCAAGGAAAAGACGGCCTTCTCAACACCTGAGGGACTCTACCAGTTTAGGGTCATGCCTTTTGGGTTGAAGAATGCCCCTGCCACCTTCCAGAGATTGGTCAACCATGCGCTCAGTGGGCTGGAAGCCTTTTGTGTGGCTTACTTAGACGACATTGCCGTCTACAGTTCCACCTGGGAAGAGCATTTGACACATCTGGATCAGGTGTTGCAGGCCTTGAAAAGGGCTAACCTCACTATCAAGGCCACCAAGTGCCAGATAGCTCAGGGGAAAGTTACCTATCTTGGTCATGGGGTAGGAGGGGGTCAAATCCAACCTCTCTCCAGTAAAGTACAGGATGTACAGAACTGGGAGACTCCCACTACTCAAACCCAGGTGAGGGCCTTTTTGGGCCTGACTGGGTACTATCGCAATTTCATGGCAGACTATGGGACCATAGCTGCACCTCTGACAGCTCTAACGTCACCCAAGCAGCCTAGGAAGGTTAATTGGACCGAAGACTGTCAGAGGGCCTTTGATGGCTTGAAAGAAAGTCTGTGCAGGGCACCTGTGTTGTGTGCGCCTGACTACAGCCGACCCTTTATCGTCCAGACGGATGCCTGCGACACCGGAATTGGAGCTGTCTTGTCCCAGTTAGATGACAAAGGGAGAGAACACCCAATCATATTCATCAGTAGACAACTCAAGGGTAGAGAACTTAGGTGGGCTACTGTTGAAAAGGAGTGTTTTAGCATAGTTTGGAGCCTTAGGCGTTTTAGGCCCTACCTTACGGGGTCTACCTTCAAGGTCCAAACAGATCATAAGCCCCTGAAGTGGCTTATGCAGATGAAGGGTGAGAATCCGAAATTGCTCAGGTGGTCCATTAGCCTGCAAGGGCTAGACTTCACCATAGAGCACAGACCAGGGAAGAGTCACGATAATGCAGATGGCCTTTCCAGAAGGTATGTTGACCGTCTGGATGAGGGTGTCTATCCCGTGGGAGATTAGACACCCTCCACCTCAGTCTGGGGGAGGCGACTGTGATGCTGGAAATGCATCTGAGGGACAGGGCCTCTGAATCCTTGTCCTTTTACTGCTTTTTACCGTGTGTTCTGTCATGTTTTCTGCCCCGGAGTCCATGTGGGACTCCTGGCAGTGCAGCTCTCTCTTTTGGTTTGGTGAACAGACCCATGGGATACCCTTATGGCACCCATGGGTAGGGGTACAACCCTGTGCCCCTGGTGTATGTTTTTGGGCACCTGTGGGTGGCCCCAGAGCAGGGTATGGGCTGGTGGCAGCTCCGTGCTGAAATTGACAGGTGCTCCGGGTGTCCTCCATTTTGGGATACCCAGGCCCTGCCATTGGGATCTGTTGATTCCTGATAGGAAACAAGATGGCCCCTGTGGCCTCTTGCTTTCTATTGCCTGTTAACTTGTTTTCCCAAAGTCCTGGGAAGCCCTGTCTCTGTCCCTTCCCCCTGACTGGCTGTTGGGTGGAAGTTCCATATATGGTATTGTTGTGAAGGCCCAGCTAGACTGACTGGAGCCTTCCCAGTGTCTGTATGTTGTGGGTACCTCCTGTGGGTGGGACCTGGGTGAATGGAGTGTGTGACCAATATACACTTCTTGTTGTGGTTGTCTGGTTTCTGGCACGAGAGACAAAGACTGAGACAGCCCTGCCCGAAACTGGCCTGAATGCAGTGTGTAGTGTTGAATGGCTGGGTACTTGTCCCAATCCACATTTCTTGTTGTGAGTGTCTGGAAGGGAGGAGTGTGGCCTGAATGCACTGTGTGCCTGATTGGCTGACTGACTGCATGAATTGCCCTGCTGTATGATTGGCTGCTGAGTGAGTGCCAGCAGTGTGGATGAGAGACAGGATAGTATATCTGGGGACCTCTCACCACTGGAAAAGTGTTCAGAAGGAACCATTGGTTCAGAAGCGACCATTGTGTTCAGAAGGAACCATTGGTTGAGAAGCGACCATTGTGTTCAGAAGCAGCCAGGTGTTCAGAACGTTCGGGAACGTTCAGAAGCATCCTGGAGTGGAGTCTCCACTCTAAGAGTAACTGGAACTGCTGATCCTCGACGTCCAGCTGGAAGAAGACTTGCTGTGGCATTTGCTTCGACCGATCTGAAGGCTGACGAGATCGTCGAGGGCTGACCCGAGAGAGGACCTGGTAAGGCGCCCTCTTCCCGTGCTCCGAGGGACCATCGAGCACCGCTCCATCTTCGCCGAAGCGCCCTGGAAGACAGACCCTCGAAAGGCTGTCGACCCGAGACGGGACCGCTGAGGAGATCGAGGTGAAGCACCCGGACATCGACGCCGTCGAAGTCCATTGCCGTCGACCAGGGTTCGCAGGTTTGTGTAACCGCTGGAGGCCCGTCGAAGTTGCGTTGCCCAGCCGTGGGAACCACTTGACGCTGTGCCGCCGACGACCGGAGCCGTCCGCTCCATTGCCTAAGAACATTCAATCGAAGGACTCTCTCGACCGCATCGTCGACCGCTTATCCTGCCGGAGAAAGTCGAGGACGACCAACGCGCCGAGGAGAAACCTGCCGGTGGGTTTCCCGCCACCCGAAGACCCCAAAGACTCGACCGACTCGACGCCCTTGCTGGGCCTCCGTCTCTACAATCTTTGCGGTCCAGAACTATTGTCACCGAGGTGCCCCGCACGCCTCTGCCTTGCAGGACGCCGACGCTCCGACGCCGACGAGCACCGCTCGGACGAAGCTGCCGCCTCACCGACATCGTTCTACCTCGTTTGCCGACGGACGTTCGACGCCCCGTGCCTCCCGCTTGAAAGGGAAGGCATTCAAGAAGGGCCGTCGATTCCCCGTCGCCGAACAGCGAGTTCCTCGACGTTTGTCGACGCCTCTTCAAGGAGCTCGACTCCACCAGGTACATTGGGGGGGTAAAAACATTATAGGAGAGAATAAGACTTGCAGAGCAATATATGGACTGGGCGTGCGCTATATCTTGTTTTACAGGTTGCCCAGGTGGGGGATTTCCACACAGAGCTGTGCCTAGTGGCAGGGGCCAGTATTCTGCCTATTGCTCAATCATCTTATTTGCTCTCCTCTCTCTATTGCTGGTTTCACTCTATTGATCTGTGTGACATTGTACAGTATTGTTCATGCACTTTAATGAGATCTAATACAAAGGGTGGTACCACTTTAGAATTGTATATATTTGCCATTGTTGATTTTTCCGGAGTACAAAATGAGTTATTATGATAAGTGTACATAACCTTGAATATTGATTATATAAAGACTGTGTTCTAACCAATACAGAGTGTGGATATTCCTTTGTGGGGGCTTGGGGACTACACTGTACTTAAGAACCAGCCTGCATCACCTCCTGAGAAGCTAGGCCTTGATTGCTCGACCATTGCTACCGTAATAGAGAATCTTGGCTGGGGTCTCCTGTGCCTCTCCTCCACCATATAGGGAGCGGAAGTACAGACACCCCCCACCGGTCGTTGAGGCCCTTCTCTCACAGCCACCTGTTGTGTTACAGCTTCAGCGGGTTTCAGACCGGGCATCTCGTGCCACCTGTTGCGTTACAGCTTCAGCGGGTATCAGACAGTAGGGAATCTTGTGCCACCTTTGTGTTACAGCTTCAGCGGGTATCAGACAGGGCATCTCGTGCCACCTGTTGCGTTACAGCTTCAGCGGGTATCAGGCTGTAGGGCATCTCGTGCCACCTGTTGCGTTACAGCTTCAGCGGGTATCAGACAGGGCATCTCATGCCTCCTGTTGCGTAACAGCTTTAGCAGGTATCAGGCAGTAGGGCATCTCGTGCCACCTGTTGCGTAACAGCTTCAGCGGGTATCAGACAGGGCATCTCGTGCCACCTGTTGCATTACAGCTTCAGCGGGTATCAGGCAGTAGGGCATCTCGTGCCACCTCTTGCATGACAGCTTCAGCGGGTATCAGACAGTAGGGCATCTCGTGCCACCTGTTGCGTTACAGCTTCAGCGGGTATCAGGCAGGGCATCTCATGCCACCTCTTGCATGACAGCTTCAGCGGATATCAGGCAGTAGGGCATCTCGTGCCACCTGTTGCATAACAGCTTCAGCGGGTATCAGACAGGGCATCTCGTGCCACCTGTTGCGTAACAACTTCAGCGGGTATCAGACAGGGCATCTCGTGCCACCTGTTGCATTACAGCTTCAGCGGGGATCAGACAGTAGGGCATCTCGTGCCACCTGTTGTGTTACAGCTTCAGCGGGTATCAGAAGGTAGGGAATCTCATGCCACCTGTTGTGTTACAGCTTCAGCGGGTATCAGACAGGGCATCTCGTGCCACCTGCTGCGTTACAGCTTCAGCGAGTATCAAACAGGGCATCTCGTGCCACCTGTTGCGTTACAGCTTCAGCGGGTATCAGACACGGCAACTCGTGCCACCTGTTGTGTTACAGCTTCAGCGGGTATCAGACAGGGCATCTTGTGCCACCTGTTGCGTTAAATCTTCAGCGGGTAACAGACAGCAGGGCATCTCATGCCACCTGTTGCGTTACAGCTTCAGCGGGTATCATACAGGGCATCTTGTGCCACCTGTTGCGTAATAGCTTCAGCAGGGATCAGACCGTATGGCATCTCGTGCCACCTGTCGCATTACAGCTTCACCGGGGATCAGGCAGTAGGGCATCTCGTGCCACCAGTTGCGTTACAGCTTCAGCGGGTATCAGAAGGTAGGGCATCTCGTGCCACCTGTTGTGTTACAGCTTCAGCGGGTATCAGGCAGTAGGGCATCTCGTGCCACCTGTTGCATGACAGCTTCAGCGGGTATCAGGCAGTAGGGCATCTCGTGCCACCTGTTGCGTAACAGCTTCTGCGGGTATCAGGCAGTAGGGCATCTCGTGCCACCTGTTGCATAACAGCTTCAGCGGGTATCAGACAGGGCATCTCGTGCCACCTGTTGCGTTACAGCTTCAGCGGGTATCAGGCAGTAGGGCATCTCGTGCCACCTCTTGCATGACAGCTTCAGCGGGTATCAGGCAGTAGGGCATCTCGTGCCACCTGTTGCGTTACAGCTTCAGCGGATATCAGGCAGTAGGGCATCTCGTGCCACCTGTTGCATAACAGCTTCAGCGGGTATCAGACAGGGCATCTCGTGCCACCTGTTGCGTAACAACTTCAGCGGGTATCAGACAGGGCATCTCGTGCCACCTGTTGCATTACAGCTTCAGCGGGGATCAGACAGTAGGGCATCTCGTGCCACCTGTTGTGTTACAGCTTCAGCGGGTATCAGAAGGTAGGGCATCTCATGCCACCTGTTGTGTTACAGCTTCAGCGGGTATCAGACAGGGCATCTCGTGCCACCTGCTGCGTTACAGCTTCAGCGAGTATCAGACAGGGCATCTCGTGCCACCTGTTGTGTTACAGCTTCAGCGGGGATCAGATTGTAGGGCATCTCGTGCCACCTGTTGCATTACAGCTTCAGCGGGTATCACACAGGGCATCTCGTGCCACCTGTTGCATAATAGCTTCAGCGGGGATCAGACCGTATGGCATCTCGTGCCACCTGTCGCATTACAGCTTCACCGGGGATCAGGCAGTAGGGCATCTCGTGCCACCTGTTGTGTTACAGCTTCAGCGGGGATCAGGCAGTAGGGCATCTCGTGCCACCTGTTGCATTACAGCTTCAGCAGGTATCAGAAGGTAGGGCATCTCGTGCCACCTGTTGCGTTTCAGCTTCAGCGGGTATCAGGGCATCTCGTGCCACCTCTTGCGTTACAGCTTCAGCGGGTATCAGACAGTATGGCATCTCGTGCCACCTGTTGTGTTACAGCTTCAGCGGGTATCAGACAGGGCATCTCTTGCCACCTGTTGCGTTACAGCTTCAGCGGGGATCAGGCAGTAGGGCATCTCGTGCCACCTGTTGCATGACAGCTTCAGCGGGTACAAGACAGTAGGGCATCTCGTGCCACCTGTTGCGTTACAGCTTCAGCGGGTATCAGACAGGGCATCTCGTGCCACCTGTTGTGTTACAGCTTCAGCGGGGATCAGACCGTGTGGCATCTCGTGCCACCTGTTGTGTTACAGCTTCAGCTGGTATCAGACAGGGCATCTCGTGCCACCTGTTGCGTTACAGCTTCAGTGGGTATCAGACAGTAGGGCATCTCGTGCCACCTGTTGCGTTACAGCTTCAGCGGGTATCAGACAGGGCAACTCGTGCCACCTGTTGCGTTATAGCTTCAGCGGGGATCAGACAGTATGGCATCTCGTGCCACCTGTTGCGTTTCAGCTTCAGCGGGTATCAGACAGTATGGCATCTCGTGCCACCTGTTGTGTTACAGCTTCAGCGGGGATCAGACCGTATGGCATCTCGTGCCACCTGTTGCGTTACAGCTTCAGCAGGGATCAGGCAGTAGGGCATCTCGTGCCACCTGTTGCGTTACAGCTTCAGCAGGGATCAGGCAGTAGGGCATCTCGTGCCACCTGTTGTGTTACAGCTTCAGCGGGTATCAGACAGTATGGCATCTCGTGCCACCTGTTGCGTTCCAGTTTCAGCGGGTATCAGACAGTATGGCATCTCGTGCCACCTGTTGTGTTACAGCTTCAGCGGGGATCAGACCGTATGGCATCTCGTGCCACCTGTTGCGTTACAGCTTCAGCAGGGATCAGGCAGTAGGGCATCTCGTGCCACCTGTTGCGTTATAGCTTCAGCGGGTATCAGACAGTAGGGCATCTCGTGCCACCTGTTGCGTTACAGCTTCAGCGGGTATCAGACAGGGCATCTCGTGCCACCTGTTGCGTTACAGCTTCAGCGGGTATCAGACAGTATGGCATCTCGTGCCACCTGTTGTGTTACAGCTTCAGCGGGTATCAGACAGGGCATCTCGTGCCACCTGTTGTGTTACAGCTTCAGCGGGTATCAGACAGTATGGCATCTCGTGCCACCTGTTGCATTACAGCTTCAGCGGGTATCAGACAGTATGGCATCTCGTGCCACCTGTTGTGTTACAGCTTCAGCGGGGATCAGACCGTATGGCATCTCGTGCCACCTGTTGCGTTACACCTTCAGCAGGGATCAGGCAGTAGGGCATCTCGTGCCACCTGTTGCGTTACAGCTTCAGCGGGTATCAGACAGTAGGGCATCTCGTGCCACCTGTTGCGTTTCAGCTTCAGCGGGTATCAGGGCATCTCGTGCCACCTCTTGCGTTACAGCTTCAGCGGGTATCAGACAGGGCATCTCTTGCCACCTGTTGTGTTACAGCTTCAGCGGGTATCAGACAGTAGGGCATCTCGTGCCACCTGTTGCGTTTCAGCTTCAGCGGGTATCAGGGCATCTCGTGCCACCTCTTGCGTTACAGCTTCAGCGGGTATCAGACAGTATGGCATCTCGTGCCACCTGTTGTGTTACAGCTTCAGCGGGTATCAGACAGGGCATCTCGTGCCACCTGTTGTGTTACAGCTTCAGCGGGTATCAGACAGGGCATCTCGTGCCACCTGTTGTGTTACAGCTTCAGCGGGTATCAGACAGGGCATCTCTTGCCACCTGTTGTGTTACAGCTTCAGCGGGTATCAGACAGTATGCCATCTCGTGCCACCTGTTGCGTTACAGCTTCAGCAGGTATCAGAAGGTAGGGCATCTCGTGCCACCTGTTGCGTTTCAGCTTCAGCGGGTATCAGGGCATCTCGTGCCACCTCTTGCGTTACAGCTTCAGCGGGTATCAGACAGTATGGCATCTCGTGCCACCTGTTGTGTTACAGCTTCAGCGGGTATCAGACAGGGCATCTCTTGCCACCTGTTGCGTTACAGCTTCAGCGGGGATCAGGCAGTAGGGCATCTCGTGCCACCTGTTGCATGACAGCTTCAGCGGGTACAAGACAGTAGGGCATCTCGTGCCACCTGTTGCGTTACAGCTTCAGCGGGTATCAGACAGGGCATCTCGTGCCACCTGTTGTGTTACAGCTTCAGCGGGGATCAGACCGTGTGGCATCTCGTGCCACCTGTTGTGTTACAGCTTCAGCTGGTATCAGACAGGGCATCTCGTGCCACCTGTTGCGTTACAGCTTCAGTGGGTATCAGACAGTAGGGCATCTCGTGCCACCTGTTGCGTTACAGCTTCAGCGGGTATCAGACAGGGCAACTCGTGCCACCTGTTGCGTTATAGCTTCAGCGGGGATCAGACAGTATGGCATCTCGTGCCACCTGTTGCGTTTCAGCTTCAGCGGGTATCAGACAGTATGGCAGCTCGTGCCACCTGTTGCGTTACAGCTTCAGCGGGTATCAGACAGTAGGGCATCTCGTGCCACCTGTTGCGTTACAGCTTCAGCGGGTATCAGACAGGGCATCTCGTGCCACCTGTTGCGTTACAGCTTCAGCGGGTATCAGACAGTATGGCATCTCGTGCCACCTGTTGTGTTACAGCTTCAGCGGGTATCAGACAGGGCATCTCGTGCCACCTGTTGTGTTACAGCTTCAGCGGGTATCAGACAGTATGGCATCTCGTGCCACCTGTTGCATTACAGCTTCAGCGGGTATCAGACAGTATGGCATCTCGTGCCACCTGTTGTGTTACAGCTTCAGCGGGGATCAGACCGTATGGCATCTCGTGCCACCTGTTGCGTTACACCTTCAGCAGGGATCAGGCAGTAGGGCATCTCGTGCCACCTGTTGCGTTACAGCTTCAGCGGGTATCAGACAGTAGGGCATCTCGTGCCACCTCTTGCGTTACAGCTTCAGCGGGTATCAGACAGGGCATCTCTTGCCACCTGTTGTGTTACAGCTTCAGCGGGTATCAGACAGTAGGGCATCTC
Source organism: Ambystoma mexicanum (assembly GCF_040938575.1). Taxonomy (NCBI): domain Eukaryota; kingdom Metazoa; phylum Chordata; class Amphibia; order Caudata; family Ambystomatidae; genus Ambystoma; species Ambystoma mexicanum. The sequence goes on along the minus strand of NC_090934.1, from coordinate 18,063,298 downwards.
GTGCCACCTGTTGCGTTTCAGCTTCAGCGGGTATCAGGGCATCTCGTGCCACCTCTTGCGTTACAGCTTCAGCGGGTATCAGACAGTATGGCATCTCGTGCCACCTGTTGTGTTACAGCTTCAGCGGGTATCAGACAGGGCATCTCGTGCCACCTGTTGTGTTACAGCTTCAGCGGGTATCAGACAGGGCATCTCTTGCCACCTGTTGTGTTACAGCTTCAGCGGGTATCAGACAGTATGGCATCTCGTGCCACCTGTTGCATTAGTTCTACATGTTTGTTGTGCCTCCGGCGCCTCCAGTGCGGTGGGGGGGGGGGGTTTGGGGGGGCTATGCCAGACAGCTCTGCTGAAGACCCATTATTGCACCCAGGAGAACAGCGCATTCAGTCACGCCATTTGCACACAGGACCGGGGACGAAGACTCCTTCCAATGCAGAGACCAATCACTTTGCTGCAGAGAGGAGAGAATTCAGGGAAACCACCACAGAACGACCCATGCTCTGCACTGCTCCCCGAGACAGACTCACTCCGGTGTGCACAGGTCTGGCTTCCAAGCCACATGATCACTGGCCCTTCCTTGCTTCGGGAATGACCGGCGGTCCCATTCCCAGGGATAGCCTGGAGGTTTGGGAAGCCTGGCTATGTCCCTCTGCCCAGGGGATGCCCACATTGCATGAGAAGCAAGCGGTGTCCAGTCGATTCATCGAAAACATGTCCATCTAATGCGATGTAAAGGGCGCAGGTTCTGTGGGCCACATATCCTGGACCGCCCAGGATGAGTGGCTCCGAGAAGAGGGCACCGCGGGAAGAGGAGGGCTGGCACGCTCACTTCTGGGGCAGAACAAGATGGAAGAAAGCAGGCAAGTGGCTATTCAGGGCCTGGTGAGGCTGTGGGGATGGGTTGCAGGTAGGCAGAGAAGGGGTGAGTGGCCTGGAGGGGGTGGGTGGGGTACACTGTGAAGTGGCCAGGGGGGGCGCATGGAGGCATAGGGCATGAGGGGTTCAGGCTGGAACCTTCCCCCATAGCAGCAAAATCTCACCCATTGAAGGCCGTGTCAAGGCGGTCTCAAACATGCAATATTTCTTTTTTGGAGAGGCCTCAACAGGCAGTATAGGACCATGGAACCTGTTTAAGAGCTTGGGTGAGGGGAACTATGTAGGAAGTTACGGCAAACCTCCTCTAGGTGTCCAGGAAGCTACGGCACACCACCTCTAGGTGTCCAGGAAGCAATGCAAACCTCCTCTAGGTGTCCAGGAAGCTACGGAAAACCACCTCTAGGCGTCCAGGAAGCTACGGCGAACCTCCTTTAGGCGTCCAGGAAGCTACGGCAAACCACCTCTAGGCGTCCAGGAAGCTACGGCAAACCTCCTCTAGGCGTCCAGGAAGCTACGGCAAACCTCCTCCAGGCGTCCAGGAAGCTACGGCAAACCTCCTCTAGGCGTCCAGGAAGCTACGGCAAACCTCCTCCAGGCGTCCAGGAAGCTACGGCAAACCTCCTCCAGGCGTCCAGGAAGCTACGGCAAACCTCCTCTAGGCGTCCAGGAAGCTACGGCAAACCTCCTCCAGGCATCCAGGAAGCTCCGGCAAACCTCCTCCAGGCGTCCAGGAAGCTACGGCAAACCACCTCTAGGCGTCCAGGAAGCTACGGCAAACCACCTCAAGGCGTCCAGGAAGCTACGGCAAACCTCCTCCAGGCGTCCAGGAAGCTACGACAAACCTCCTCTAGGCGTCCAGGAAGCTATGGCAAACCTCCTCTAGGCGTCCAGGAAGCTATGGCAAACCTCCTCTAGGCGTCCAGGAAGCTACGGGAAAAACCTTCTCTAGGCGTCCAGGAAGCTACGGCAAACCTCCTCCAGGCGTCCAGGAAGCTACGGCAAACCTCCTCTAGGCGTCCAGGAAGCTACGGGAAAAACCTTCTCTAGGCGTCCAGGAAGCTACGGCAAACCTCCTCTAGGCGTCCAGGAAGCTACGGCAAACCTCTAGGTGTCCAGGAAGCTACGGCAAACCTCCTCTAGGCGTCCAGGAAGCTACGGCAAACCTCCTCTAGGCGTCCAGGAAGCTACGGCAAACCTCCTCTACGCGTCCAGGAAGCTACGGCAAACCTCCTCTAGGCGTCCAGGAAGCTACGGCAAACCTCCTCTAGGCATCCAGGAAGCTACTGCAAACCTCCTCTAGGCGTCCAGGAAGCTACGGCAAACCTCCTCTAGGCGTCCAGGAAGCTACGGCAAACCACCTCTAGGCGTCCAGGAAGCTACGGCAAACCACCTCTAGGTGTCCAGGAAGCTACGGCAAACCTCCTCTAGGTGTCCAGGAAGCCATGGCAAACCACCTCTAGGCGTCCAGGAAGCTACGGCAAACCTCCTCTAGGCGTCCAGGAAGCTACGGCAAACCTCCTCTAGGCGTCCAGGAAGCTATGGCAAACCACCTCTAGGCGTCCAGGAAGCTACGGCAAACCTCCTCTAGGCGTCCAGGAAGCTATGGCAAACCACCTCTAGGCATCCAGGAAGCTACGGCAAACCTCCTCTAGGCGTCCAGGAAGCAACGGCAAACCTCCTCTAGGCATCTAGGAAGCTACGGCAAACCTCCTCTAGGCGTCGAGGAAGCTACAGAAAACCTCTAGGTACCCAGGAAGCTATGGCAAACCTCCTCTAGGTGTCCAGGAAGCTACGGAAAACCTCCTCTAGGTGTCCAGGAAGCTACAGCAAACCTCCTCTAGGCGTCCATGAAGCTATGCAAACCTCCTCTAGGCGGCCAGGAAGCTACGGCAAACCTCCTCTAGGCATCCAGGAAGCTACGGCAAACCACCTCTAGGTGTCCAGGAAGCTGCGACAAACCTCCTCTAGGCATCCAGGAAGCAATGCAAACCTCCTCTAGGCATCCAGGAAGCTATGGCAAACCTCCTCTAGGCATCCAGGAAGCTACGGCGAACCTCCTCTAGGCGTCCAGGAAGCTACGGCAAACCTCCTCTAGGCGTCCAGGAAGCTACGGCAAACCTCCTCTAGGCGTCCGGGAAGCTACGGCAAACCTCCTCTAGGCGTCCAGGAAGCAACGGCAAACCTCCTCTAGACATCTAGGAAGCTACGGCAAACCTCTAGGCGTCGAGGAAGCTATGGAAAACCTCTAGGCACCCAGGAAGCTATGGCAAACCTCCTCTAGGTGTCCAGGAAGCTACAGAAAACCTCCTCTAGGTGGCCAGGAAGCTACAGCAAACCTCCTCTAGGCGTCCATGAAGCTATGCAAACCTCCTCTAGGCATCCAGGAAGCTACGGCAAACCTCCTCTAGGCGGCCAGGAAGCTACGGCAAACCTCCTCTAGGCATCCAGGAAGCTATGGCAAACCACCTCTAGGCATCCAGGAAGCTACAGCAAACCTCCTCTAGGCTTCCAGGAAGCTACGACAAACCTCCTCTAGGCGTCCAGGAAGCAATGCAAACCTCCTCTAGGCATCCAGAAAGCTACGGCAAACCTCCTCTAGGCATCCAGGAAGCTACGGCGAACCTCCTCTAGGCGTCCAGGAAGCTACGGCAAACCTCCTCTAGGCGTCCAGGAAGTTACGGCAAACCTCCTCTAGGAGTCCAGGAAGCTACGGCAAACCTCCTCTAGGCATCCAGGAAGCTACGGCAAACCACCTCTTGGCGTCCAGGAAGCTACGGCAAACCTCCTCTAGACGTCTAGGAAGCTACGGCAAACCTCCTCTAGGCATCCAGGAAGCTACGGCAAACCTCCTCTAGGTGTCCAGGAAGCTACGGCAAACCTCCTCTAGGCATCCAGGAAGCTACGGCAAACCTCCTCTAGGCATCCAGGAAGCTATGCAAACCTCCTCTAGGCGTCCTCCAGATCCCCTTTAGACTTGTAAGCTTTGAAAGACTCCAGTAAGCTGCATTGTGCTAGTTTACCCTGGTCGAGATTTGAGCTTTGGTCGAGGAGTCTTGATGCCGGAATGAGAAGAGGGGTAGACAAAGAAGAAGCAGGACTGACTTTGTTCAGTTGGGGGGTGAGAGTCTACTTGGACCCCATGCTCATGGACTTCACGCACCAAACCAAATCGGCAGGTCAGCTAGAGGGTCCCACGATCTTTTGCTTTTTGCCGCTTTAAGCCCCTGTCTGTTTGCCATCCAGATGATAGCGGCTGACTGCATGATGCTGTTGATACCAGGTGGGCATTGCCCTCGTATGTGGTCAAGTCACACTGAGGAGATAGCAGAGTTCCTTCGGGCAGCCAGTGGCTTGGCTCCGTCCTCATGCCTTCGAAAGTCTCTGCCTGATGAGAAGTGAAATGCACCAGAGTCTGAACAGGCCAGGATCAGGCGTCCCACGCGCTCTTATTCTCAGATACTGATAAATAAAATAAGAAAGTCATCCTCGCGTTCCACAGTTGCAATCCCTCATCATCCGGAACTTGAAACACTTCAGGGAAAGAAGATCTCCTTAATTGATGCCATCCTCCCATATCTTTCCTGTGCCACCTCCAGTGCCAGCTCTGCTCTGAAACCTTTTCACCGCCAAGGGGTTAAGTGTGGCACTGCCTGGTGCCGCTGCACGCCCCACAGTGGACATGATGTGGAGGCCAGTATCTATGGAGTGACTTCCGTTTTTTACGCTTTAGGAACGCCCCTGATCCGGCTTGTTGGACTGCGTCATGCCTATCCCTGGTGATGCCTTGTGCTTTCAGCCCTGTGTGGATTGTGGGAGAAACCCCTCCCCCCCAGGAACCTGCCTGTGCTCCTGTTTGCGGGAGGAACACAACCCACAGGATTGCCGGTCATGCCAATCCATCCAGCCCAGGGCCCTTGACCAGCAGGGCGCAAAATGATTCCGTTTATTTGCCACAAGAGGGGCAACAGAACCCCGTCCAGGTTCCCAAGCTGGGAGCAGAAGAAGGAGGCAGTGGAGGAAGAACAACACTCTGCAGCACACGACGTCATGTTCCTCCTTCCTCTTCCTCCAAGGAAAGGAGTCATTGCTCTAGGTAGGAGACCCTGGCACTGCAACGAGGGTTCCTTTTCCCACCACATTCCCTTCTCCAGAAGAATGGGGGTGGGAGGGTGGATATCTGGCAAAAAAGACTAGACCTGTTTGCCAAAGCTCGCAGTACACAACACGCTTGGACGCGCCGGCCTGGATGCCTCTCAGGACACTGGCCTCATGCTTACCGGCTCAGCACAGGGCTGCTCCTCCTTCAGGTGTCGCGCTTTCTGTGCCTGTTGCCCTCGCTGCAGCGCTCTGAGGGTCTGTGCCCACCAGACATATACCACGGTTCCGATGAGCAGCTTTGTGTCTACAATGTCTGACACTTTGAGGAGGAGGGTCATCCTATCCCATTTGGGATGGAGCCTCAGTACTCTGGTGGGGGCAGGGGACCTCTCAAACTAGTTTTATGGTGAGGGGGAGAACTTGCTGGATCTGGCCTCAGGCTTATAGGAAAACATCATGGACACGCCCCCTGAGCTGGACATCCTTCCATGATCGAGTCAGGGCAGGTCTGACCCTCTTTCCAGAGGGTGATGTCAACAGTGGTGGAAGCACTGGGCTTGAAAGCACCCCTCAGGCCCAAAGTTCATTTGGAAGGGCAACCTCAGAGGGTGTAGAGGCCCCGGGAGAAGCAGCGTTGATTCACCTGCTAAAGAAGCACCCCCCCACCCCCGCGACCTGAGATCCAGGCTTTCTCCTCCCTGTGCTTCCCCAGAGAGTTTGGTGGCGCAGGACGGAGAGCAAACCATAAGACCATCCCTTCCACCTGGCTGCCCCTGGGCAGGGACAGCAGGCGATTGGATCCTTGGGAGCCAGGTGTTGTCTCCAGGCACTCTCGCTCTGAGATGGCGCTCTTGAGTGTTCTTTCTGAGGCAGCAGAGAACGTCTCAGATGAGGAGATGGAGGCCTTCAACACCTTGGTGAGGGACAGCAAGAAAACTGCACGCCAGAATTCTCAGTCAGGTCTTGACATGGCACGTGGCATGGGCAATGGGATCGGTGCGGAGGAGACACACATGGATTTACTCCAGAAGTCCAGGCAACGCTGTTGGACATCCCTTTCCACAGGCACAACCTCTATGGGACTAAAACAGATGATACCTTCCAGAAGGTTCAGCTGTCAAAGGCCAGGGCCGAATCCTCAGGCCTGGTGGCTCAGCAGCACTCCAGCTCAGCCCTGAGGGGTCAAGGTGTTTGGCACCTTGCCTTCTGCACCTAGCATGGTTGGGGACAAGCGCACTCCAGCAAGCAGCGGCTGTGCTGCACCTCCTGCGAAGGCTGTGGTTGTGGAGCACAGAAAGGCAGCATTGCCGGTTCACCGGTCACCACTGCGATCCTGGGCGTAAAGCCTGCAGGCATGCCACCCAAACTGAGGGCAGAATGTCCCTGTTCATCGAGAAATTGAAACAGATCCCTTTTGACGGTTGGTCGTAATGGATTCTGTTGTCCCACAGATTCCTCATGGCCCTTGTGGTCTTGCCCATCGATGTGGGAAATGCCCTCCTGACAGGGCTCCCAGCCGCTCTCTTGTCCCCCTAAAAGCACTCCACCCACGCTGCAGCACTTAATCTCAAACCTCACATCCTTGGGGCGACTGCCTTTGAGGGCAACTGTGGCTGGGCCCATGGACTTTCTGGCATCTGGAATAAGGTTGCCTTTTGGTTATTGTTGTCTCCTTGCTCTCCCTTCTTTCCCCTTCATTCTCGTGTATTGATCTGCTCTTTTATGACTATAATGTTGATAGAATGTACATTGAGGGCCCAACGGCCGAATAAAGTTATGTAAACAAAACAAATATACTTCTTATTACGAATCCTGAATTATCACTGTCCTACATGGAACTATATTGGCTAAATACTGTTCAAGACTGTACGGATCATGTACAAAGCAGTCATGAGTAGCACGCTAGCGCAGTCATGAGTAGCACGCTAGCGCAGTCATGAGTAGCACGCTAGCGCAGTCATGAGTCGCACGCTAGCGCAGTCATGAGTAGCACGCTAGCGCAGTCATGAGTAGCACGCTAGCGCAGTCATGAGTAGCACACTAGTGCAGTCATGAGTCGCACGCTAGCGCAGTCATGAGTAGCACGCTAGCGCAGTCATGAGTAGCACACTAGTGCAGTCATGAGTCGCACGCTAGCACAGTCATGAGTAGCACGCTAGCGCAGTCATGAGTAGCACACTAGTGCAGTCATGAGTCGCACACTAGCGCAGTCATGAGTAGCACACTCACGCTAGCGCAGTCATGAGTAGCACGCTAGCGCAGTCATGAGTAGCACGCTAGCGCAGTCATGAGCAGCACGCTAGCGCAGTCATGAGTAGCACGCTAGCGCAGTCATGAGCCGCACGCTAGCGCAGTCATGAGTAGCACGCTAGCGCAGTCATGAGCCGCACGCTAGCGCAGTCATGAGTCGCACGCTAGCGCAGTCATGAGTAGCACGCTAGCGCAGTCATGAGTAGCACGCTAGCGCAGTCATGAGTAGCACGCTAGCGCAGTCATGAGTAGCACGCTAGCGCAGTCATGAGTCGCACGCTAGCGCAGTCATGAGTCGCACGCTAGCGCAGTCATGAGTCGCACACTAGCGCAGTCATGAGTCGCACACTAGCGCAGTCATGAGTCGCACACTAGCGCAGTCATGAGTCGCACACTAGCGCAGTCATGAGTAGCACGCTAGCGCAGTCATGAGTCGCACACTAGCGCAGTCATGAGTCGCACACTAGCGCAGTCATAAGTCGCACACTAGCGTCCCTGCTTGCTAAGATCCACATATCCTGTGGCACACGCTCCTCACGCAGCAAATCCCCCAACAGGTTCAAATCACAACCCATCCGTGAAGGGGAGGACCTTGAAACAATCCTTCTCTCGTCAAGCACCCACCCTCTGGATCTTGGTCTTGGTTTTTCCTCTGAATACCCCCCCAACCCACCAATTGTCCAATTTTGCAAATCTCTCAAAGCATGGCTTTTTTCAACAACACCTGACTCGGGACTAATCCCAATGGAAGCACAGACCGCAACGCGCAGTACTGCGCGACAATTAAAAGACGCCAGCCCAAACGCTGCCTACTTGCAATCTCTATTGCATTCCGCTGCTCCCAAGCTAGGTCCACCTTCAATAAAAATACAAGAACATAATAGGAAATGCTGTGCCAGCAGAGCTGCTCTTCAGAAACATTTCCAGCACCAGGAGGCGCAGCGCAGCTCTGAGTCAGCTCCGCCTGATGCCCCTACATGCCCTGTGCCAGACATGACGTCGGGCCAGTATATATTTAGGTGTCACGCCCTGTGTCTCCGTTAATGTTTCTGTGCCCTCCGCTCACTTTGGGAACACAGCTCTCCATTTTTAAGAAGAAATGACTCCACGAATGCCTCGGTCTTCAAGCCATGCACGGATTGCGGTCCACAGGTGCCAATCTCCAGTGCCCACAGGACGCATCTGTACTGCTTGGGGGAGAAACACTACCCCCAGGACTGGAGGACTGAATGTTTAAGGATAAAGGCAAAGATAGAGATCTCGACCGAGGCCACAGGACTGAGCAGACGTCCGAAGAGAGGCCCCTGGCCTGAAAGGAGCAGAGGAAGCATCGCCCCAAGAGGTCCCCTTTTCCGAGCAGCTCCATCTCCATCGCTCTTCCTCCACTCCAAGGACTTCCCAGAAGCAGCAGCGCTGTGAAATCGTTTCCCTCCCAGTCCTCCACCCCGGAGGATTGGGAATCCATTAGACTGAAGATGCTTGACATCTTTGCCAAGGGCCTGGTGCCAGCAGCACGATCAGGCCCCCGCGCTTGACTCAGTTGGCAAGGACCCCACGAGGGCCTGCGACCACATGCCTAAGGGCTCCGCCCCAGCCCCCTTTACTTCTGCATCATCGGTGCCAATGGCGCCGGAGATGCTCTAGAATATGCCCCACTTCCTAGGCCACTTATGCCAAAGATGGGTCCAGTCTTCTCAGAGGAAGGGGAGGCCATTCCTTTGGGATGGAGCCCCTGTGTCCTGGGGAGGAGAGGGTCTTCCTAGAGGCATTCTATGGAGAGTTCGAGGCTTTAGTAGCTCTGATGTTAGACCTTGGAGAAGCCAGTGGCCTTGATACTTCTCTGGAGTTGTAATCATACAAGGGTTCTCTCCATCACTGATGGGAACTGGAGACGAAGTAGATACACACATTAGGGGGAGGTGGGGTCCCAACAGGCATTATGTACTGCCACTCAGGCAAATGTCTATAATGGAGCCAGAGGCTTCGCCATTATTCTGTCAATTCTGCTACGAAGAAGTCATGAATAAATCTTCATTTTACAATATGAAAAAATATATGATAAAATAACAATGAAGTGATATTTAATAACTCCCAGGACCCCCCTTGTTTGTGCATATTAAGTAGCTTTGAGTTCTCACCCTAAGTTACTAGGGTAATCCAGATGTGGAACCCTTGCTCATAGTTCTTAGAGAGGCACAGCTCCACCTCACTGACGAGGCCCAACCAGGCCGAAACATGTGTCTGGGGTTTCTGTTGGTGCTCTTGTTCAGAAGTGAATTGTCTGGCATTTCGGTGCTGGGCGGCCTTTGGCCAGGACAAAGACTGATATGTACTGGACATTTCTCTTCTGTGAAAGGATGGTGGCCCCTAATCACCAATGAAGACCCTCCCTGGCCCAATGAAGACCCTCCATGGCTCCTAATCACCAATGAAGACCCTCCTTGACCCCTAATCACCAATGCAGACCCTTCCTGGCCCCTAATCACCAACGAAGACCCTTCCTTGCCCCTAATCACCAATGAAGACCCTCCCTGGCCCCTAATCACAAATGAAGACCCTTCCTGACCCCTAATCACCAATGAAGACCCTCCCTGGCCCCTAATCACCAATGAAGACCCTTCCTGACCCCTAATCACCAATGAAGACCCTCCCTGACCCCTAATCACAAATGAAGACACTTCCTGGCTCCTAATCACCAATGAAGAACCTTCCTTGCCCCTAATCACCAATGAAGACCCTCTCTGACCCCTAATCACAAATGAAGACCCTCGCTGACCCCCTAATCATCAATGAAGACCCTTCCTGAAATCCAGATAGCATAGGGCACCTGACCCATGTCTGTTCTAAAGGTGAAGGGAAGATAAAATACACATCAAAGGTCTTTGTAAAGTCATGTACCTAACCATCACATATTTAAATGGATCTAATTCATGTTTGTGATCAACATCAGGTGAGAATCCATCTGCACTTATGCACGTAAAGAAAGATCAAATAGATGGTACCTTTAAATGTTTGGGCGGTTTCTGTTATTTTTCCCCTGTTTGGTTGCACATTGATTTTGATTGCCCTGGTCTGGGGTTGGAGAATGTGATATGCAGAGTTGCTGGACATGTCCATCTGCCCTCCCTGGTGCCTTCTGAAAAGGATGGACCTGCGCTGCCAGTCAGGGGACTAGCTCTCCCACTTGAACCTTGGCACCCTGAATCTTGATGCCTGGCTGCTGAAAGGCTGAGATACGAGGAGCGTGGGACCTGTGACATCCTGCATCTACTCCTCTCTGCACATAGACATGCCACTAAGTCCATACGTGCCTTCAGGTGGGGTAAATTCTTGGCTTGGTGCTGCAAGAGGGATCCGGTCCCTTTATCATGTCTTATATACTCGGCTTTGCTTTGTTGTTTTTTTTATTAGCAAATAGTTTCAATAGAAACCTTTCAGCTATTTACAAAAAAAAGAAAAGCAAAAGCACAAAAGGTAAGCTAATTATTAAAAATAAAACAACTGATACAGAGAAAAAAGTACAATTACAAGAAACAGCACTTTCAGTAATCGCTCTAGTCTATTTCAGTTGCTTTGAGTCTTTCGAGTATAATCGCGACAAGTTCCAGAAGGCTAAAGGTCAAAGAGGACCTAAGTCCTTGTATCAGCTGGAGCCAAATCTCTTTCTCCATCAGTATGCTGTTTTCAAAGTCAAATCTTTTCATCGGGTTTGATCTCTCGTCCTTAAATCCCGGACAGGTCATGATCAAATGCTCCAGAGATTCCAGCGGAGGAGAACAGAGTCTACACTGGTAGTGCCTAGAGGACTCTGGTTTCCTGACTTCAAGTATCTCCTCTGTCGGGAGAAAGCTTAAACGCATTCTAAAGAATTTGGAGCAGGCTTCTATCCGATGGAAATTTTACCAAATATGGCAGAGTTGTTCCTCGTTTTCTGGTATCCGTGCAGTGTTTCCTGTACAGGTTATACTCCGTTACTGCATCCAGAGTGTTAATCCAATCGGGATGAAAAAGTGCCTGCTTCACAGTATCAGGTTTGTCTATCAGACAGTTTATGTTCCGGCCAATGCTGTTTAGAACTTCTGTACACTCAGAAGACCATTCATTTAGAGAACGTTCGCCTGGTTCAACAGTGTGAATCCACCTTCTATCGGGGGTTTTAAGCATTTTAGGAAAAAGCAAAGGCTTTCCCAAACAGTTTGTACATATAGCAATGCTAGACCCAGCTCTCTTCTAATGATTGCCACACGCATACATTTTGGCAATGATAGAACACATCTCCAAAATAGGCCCTCTAGGATAGGCCAGATTTCCCTTGGCAATGAAAAAGAGCTCTCCGAACCATATGTCAGGATACGGATTACCTTCACACAGTAAAAAGTGAGAACTGGTAAGAGCGAGAATTTACAGGATCTTATGTTGATGATCTTTGCCAGTATAGCAAGGCATGTCATCTTCCTTCTTAGCTCCATCTCGTGGTGAGTGTCCACTAGACTGTCATTGATCGATATTCCCAGATAAGTCATCTGGGTTGTCAGCGGTATTTTTGCTCCTTCAATGAACCAGCTGCATCCTTTTGTCTGCTTTCCCACTTTCCGGCCAAAAATCAGGACACTAGACTTCGATGGGTTGTTGGCTGCCAGGTATTTAGCTAGAGCATCTCATTGCCTCTGCAGACTGACTGCTGTTTCGTCCATGATTATGACTTCATCTGCATATAATAGTCTGTTTACCTGCGTCCCTGCAATGCTAGGCAGGAAAGATCTTATGCCTGTAAAGGCCTCCTCCATGTCTGCTGTGTATAAATTAAAGATTGCAGGTGCTAACCGGCATCCTTGTTTTAGACCTGTTGTGGTAGAAATTGCTTTGGTAAGATCTCACTCTCTGTTCAATCTTATCCGTACAGTGGTTGACGTGTGGCGATTCTTAATGGCTTCCAGAATGTCTCTAGGACAGTCCCAGGCAGTTAATTTGTTCCATAAGGTTTGACGATTAACAAAGTCAAATGCCTTCGACAGGTCCACTGAAGTCAGGTACACTTTCTTGCTATCTTTTTGTGAGGATCTTATTTTCAACAAATTCAGACAAAACAAGTTTAGAGATGTTCCCTCGCCCTTTTGGAAGCCAGATTGACAAGGATCTCAATGTTTAGTTTTCCTTAGCCATGAGGTTAGGTGCCTCAGGACCAAGGCTGTGAATATTTTGCCAGTGACATCGAATAGGGCGATAGGTCTGTAATTACCTGGTAGGGCCCTATCGCCCTTCTTGAAGATGGGTACTATGATTGATGACTTCCAGGAAGCTGGTATTTTGTTTCTTCGTTTACTTTGCTCAAACAAGTCGAACACTAATACAGCCCATTCTTCCGGATATACTCAGTTGTGTATTTCCTGCTGTCTACCTGGATAGGCCTAATATTTAACAAAGGGCACCTGGTTAATGCCTTACTCTACCCAGGTAGGTAAACATTTATCAGACACAATTGAGTAAGGTCATGTGGGAGCCCAAAGGAAAAAGCAACATTCAGTCCTGATGGTCAAGAAACCAAACGGTTTAAGATGACTGCTACTTTGATCCTTATTTAATACATCAGCAGCAAGTGTTATATACACATTTAGATAAACAAAGGATGTTCAACAAAAACCGTGAAAACAAAACATGGCATGATACATGAATAGCATGACCCAAATACACATTTTGGGTTTACAGTTCCAACAATTACACACTCTGTGTTCCCTACTGGGGATGAAGGTTCAGACTACTGAAAGTGTAATTGGAGTACGGATTTGACAAGTGTGTAAAGAATGTACAGTGGTGGAGTATTTACAACAAAAGTGATATGGGTCAACACAACTGTGTTTCGGCCTTGGGGCTATCTTTGGGTAGCTGTTGGTGGGATGGCCTTCATCAGGACGGAAAACGTGGTGCATGTGAAGGATCCAAGGTTATCTTAATCAAAAGCACAGTGGCAGAAATTCTGGGGGTCCTCATTGTCAGCGAGGACACAGAGACATGTGTCATGCCCGCGCCGCTGTCACACGCATTGGCAGCCATCATGGACTACTTGGTACTCATTTATCCTCCTAATACTCCTTGAACAACTCCTTTTCACGCCTTGGTCTTTTATTTCCATTTGCTCAACTTTGGTTCTTTCTTATTTTATTCAATTAACTACATTTACCATAATGCATCTGGCTACAGTCCTCAATTCCTGGCTATTCTCATTCATCGTTATTGGGACCACAATCCCCAGAAGCCCTAGCGGCCAGTGCTGCTTCCACCTGCTCAGGACCAGAGAGGGAGGAGGCAGATTGTCATCAGGTGTGCTGCCCCAGGTGCTGTCAATTAGCCTGCCTCAGAACAGGGCAGGGCTGTATATAAGCAGCTGCCTGCAGGAGCACAGTGTCTTGCATCTTGAGTTCTTCCCGCTCCTCTTTGCCTTGACCCTTTACTTTGTATGCTGTTCCTGTTGCTGCATTATCCTGTTTTGTTCTAGTGCCCTTTCCGGGCTCCCTGCCTTGCAGCCGATCACGCTCTGCTGCCTTCTACCTACAGCCCCTGTCCTCTGGGTTTCCTGCCTTGCAGCCTATTACAGTCCTCTGCAGCCCTCTACAGTCAGCAGCCCTGCTCCTCTGTGCTCACTCCTTGCTGCCCTGCTCCTCTGGGCTCCTTGCTCTGCAGCCTGCCTCACTCCGGCTGCCTACAGTCCTTGTCCTCTGGGCTCCCTGCCCTGCAGCCTACCTCACTCCGGCTGCCTACAGTCCTAGTCCTCTACAGCCCGCCTTGCAGCCTGCCTCACTCCGGCTGCCTACAATCCTTGTCCTCTGGGCTCCCTGCCCTACAGCCTGCCTCACTCCGGCTGCCTACCGTCTTTGTCCTCTGGGCTCCCTGCCCTGCAGCCTGCCTCCCTCCGGCTGCCTACAGCCCTTGTCCTCTGGGCTCCCTACCATGCAGCTTGCAACCTTCTGCTGTCTCCAAGCCCTTGTTCCCTGGGCTCCCTACCTTGCAGCCTGCACCTCTTCGCTGCCTACAGCCCTTGTCTCTGGGCTCCTTCCTTGCAGCCTGCTCCCTCTGCTGCCTTCAGCCCGTGTCCCCTGGGCTCCTTCCTTGCAGCCTGTCTCCCTCTGCTGCCTACAGCCCTGCTCCTCTGGGCTCCCTACCTAGTGGCCCTATTCTTTTGGGCTCTCTGTCTGTCGCCTACTACTAATCTCTCTCTGTCCTGTTCTTCTGGACTCCCTGCCTTTCAGCCTACTACAGCCTACTACAGTCCTCCACAGTCCAATACAGTTTGCCTGCACCTAGTGCCACTCTTGACTGCAGACCTGCTTCCTACTTTGCAGCCTTCTGTTTTCCTGACTGCTGCTCCTTGCTCTCTTCCTTGAGTCCTCTGTACTCCACCTTAGGTTATCTATTTCAGTCTAACTGCCTTTCCTTCATTTCCTTCTGCTAGATTGCTCATTGACTTCCTTTTCGCTGGATATTTCTGTTCTTGTCTTCTCATGTGTTTTATGTAATCCCTTTGTACAGAGCTTGCCTGTTGGTTTTCGGCAGGCAACCTCTGCCCCTTCCTTTGTCGCGTTTTCAGTGTTACAGATACCCATTGCTGTTGTTCCCAGCCATGAGCATACAGCGTGGGCCTCTGTTATAGCAATCTGTGCAGAAGGCTGGAATTTCCTAAGGTTCGTGGAACACTCTTCCCCATTTCAGCATACACTCCAAGAGGGAATCCAGTTTGTTTGTACCTTTGTATCTTTTGCCCCTTTTGGCTCACAGCTACTGTTTCCTACTCTTCTTTTTCGTTGAACTTCCTGCTGTGTGTGCTTATCTGCTACCTTACTTCGGCACAGCCACCCAAACCCTACTTGGGTACCCTGTGCCACTCTTGACACAGTGCCATTCCTGATAGAATGCAAGACCACAAAGATTCTTGTTCCATAGGCAGGAAGGGCACACAAAGACCAAAGATGCTTTCTTTTCGGTTCAAGACACCTCTGCAAAAATCTAAAGTTTTCTTAAGGACTGCAAACACAAACCATAGTTTAAAATACAGACTCGCCCTAGTAAACAAAGGTTTACAAGCACAGTACTACACTCACTGGCTCGCTGACCCTTCCATGTGTAACTACTATGACATTTGCAACTATGATCCGCAGTCTCTATCTAGAGAGGAGCTACAGCAAGAAAATGAATTCCTGCAGATTTTGTTAGCCCAACCAGTGGAAAACACTCATGCGGTTTCTGGCATTTCTTCTGACACTACATTCGACATTCAGCCGGTACACAAACCTTATATTCCTTTATCCCAGGCTACCCTGTCTCAGGACCAATGTCTTAACACTGCTACAGCCAAGGATATTGCACTCATTGTGGCAGACTCTCAACTAGAGTACGCTGTTGCCAAAGTGATATGCTCAAGATCAGCCTGGCAAGCTACACAACCTCCCCTGACTGCTGTAAACACTTATTTAACCAGACAAGGCATTCAGTATCCTGAGGTTAGTGCAGCTGGTCCTGGGTACAAAAGACCAATACTGACCATCGGTTATCTTAATGCTTCCCCAGTAACTACTAACCATGATAACTCTAAGGTCAGTCTTCCTATTGCAACACCCAAATTTTCTGCTGCACCAGATTCTGAAGCTGTAGAACAGGCTAATGGAACATACCTGTCACAAGAACAACTCTTAAGCCTTAAAAGACAAACCGAAGACCTCTATGATGAATTTGTCTATCTGCATTATAAGAATCTAGCCAAGGGACACAATTTACCAGACCATCTGACACTATGTCCAACACCCGACATTCTGTCTTTAGAGTTTAACAGATTAAGGCATGTACTGGTAACACAGAAGAGGATACAGACTTATACAGAGCAGTTGGAAGACCTGAACTTGGCATATAGATACCAGTTAAAGCTTGACACCGCTCATTCACTTACTAGCCACAGTAACACAGGCTGTTGTTCAGATAGTGAAGAATGGACTCCTTCAGTGGGCCAGATCGCTCACACGGCCATTACACCAAAGATCAAGTGTAATCATCTGACTGGATATTCCGCTGAGTCAAAGGATTGTTCCATTCTTGCCCTTGATGTCAGTCCTTTACTCCCACTTACAGCCTCTACTGAAGTGACCAGATCTGAGATGTACTCTGCTTCTATGAACATTGGCACTCCTGACCAGGACTCAGATCCTGAAACATACCCAGTACCTGTCTGGAATCCAACTTTGCCTACTGTCAATACCCCAGATCCATGTATCAACTTGGGCACACAAGACTTTGCAGGCCAGCCTTCGGAAGGCCTACCCTTTCCTGGTCCTACATCCACCATGCTACTTGTTACAAGATCTGCTAGCCCAATCTCTGCTGCTCCCCCTGCTAGTACTCCTGAATCTGCTACTGATGCCTCATCTCAGATCACTCCTACTGCAGTCGAAGCACCCCCTTCCTCTCTGCCTGCAAGGACAGTACCTGTTGCAAAGCCAGTTAAAAGTTCAACTATTAAGGCAACAGCTCCGGTAGATCCTGTTTGTGCCTCTGCAGCACCTAAATTACCAGTCACGACACCATCAGTCTCAGGTGCGTCCCTGTCGGCTGGTGCTCCTGTGACACCTATACTTCCAGCTGCTACAGCATCTGAACTTCCTACTGCCATTCCTGATCTTCCTACAACTCATGGTGTTCCTGCAACTTTTGTTACTCCTGAAGTCTCTGTCGCAAATCTTCATGTTGCCATTGCTGCTTCTGACAATTTGGACGACCGTCCTAGAGCAACCAATTCAGCTGAATCTCTGGTTCCACCTTTCAGCACTGTACCATTGCCAGTCCTAAGGAAGACAACTTCTTTCAAAGCAATATATGCCATGGAGCCTGCAGCACATCTCCACAGTTCCTCAGTTCATGAACGCACTGTTGGATTTTGGGTCCCTAAGAAGTTGTCTTTTCTGAATTCTACCACAAAGGTTCGAAACATTGGTAATGTCTCCTCCCTTCAATACTCTCACCTTGCAGCATTCAACAGTTTTTGGTGCTTCGTGATGTGCCTTTTCGGTATAAGACTCTCTCGCGGTGTGACAGGCCTTGGACGTGCTCTTCTTGTTGGTCAGTCTTCAGGGGGCCTGGAGAGGGGCATACTGTCATGCCCGCCCGCTGGCACACGCATTGGCAGCCATCATGGACTACTTGGTACTCATTTATCCTCCTAATACTCCTTGAACAACTCCTTTTCACGCCTTGGTCTTTTATTTCCATTTGCTCAACTTTGGTTCTTTCTTATTTTATTCAATTAACTACATTTACCATAATGCACCTGGCTACAGTCCTCAATTCCTGGCTATTCTCATTCATCGTTATTGGGACCACAATCCCCAGAAGCCCTAGCGGCCAGTGCTGCTTCCACCTGCTCAGGACCAGAGAGGGAGGAGGCAGATTGTCATCAGGTGTGCTGCCCCGGGTGCTGTCAATTAGCCTGCCTCAGAACAGGGCAGGGCTGTATATAAGCAGCTGCCTGCCGGAGCACAGTGTCTTGCATCTTGAGTTCTCCCCGCTCCTGTTTGCCTTGACCCTTTACTTTGTATGCTGTTCCTGTTGCTGCATTATCCTGTTTTGTTCTAGTGCCCTTTCCGGGCTCCCTGCCTTGCAGCTGATCACGCTCCGCTGCCTTCTACCTACAGCCCTTGTCCTCTGGGCTTCCTGATGTCATGATGCCTGCCCCCGGAGCACCAGGCCAGGCCCAGCACCCCCGGAAGCAGGCATCATGCACTCGGGTAAAAGCCCAGCGGCCCCTTATAGGGGCTCTTTGGACTCAGTCCTGGCGCCTTTGGCGCCAGGCTCATGTTGGACATCAGTCCTGGCGCCATAGGCGCCAGCCTCATAAAGGGAGGTGTCTGGTGCACTTACCTGATGCAGACCATGCTGCACGCTTCAGGCCTCCCTGAGACCTGAAAGGGACTATTTTTTCATAGGGACTATTTTTTCACTCGGGCGTGGCCAGGGAAGGATACATACCTGGGACTTATTTGGTAGCTATTTAAGCCACGCCCAGACAGCAGCTCATGCTTCGCGTTGTTCTGCATTCCAGCAGCTGAACGCTCACCGTGTATGCTACTGCTCCTGGATTCCAGCCACGCCCGCCTCGAACCTGGAACTCCTGTTAGGAAAGAAGAGAAGAGAAAGGTGAAAACCACAAACTATTTCAAACTTCTTACCTGCATCCGGAATCTTCACTCCAGCATCCCTGAAGGACTTCCATTTAAAAGCATCGCGTTGCTCGCTGCAGCGCGCTCTTCACTCACCTGTCCTCGAGACATCTCCCGGCTCCATCGTGGCTGTCAGCACATGTCGCCACATCTCTGCGCCTAGGGGAGAGAAGAAGAGACAAAAGGTGAGCAAAGGGAACACCGGAGGAAATCCTCATTTACAGCCATAATACTTACCAGCTTTTCTTGGTGTCATCCCATATTTCGGGTCGGCGCCGCTCCGTTGGCAGGTACCGCACCCCGGCCCCTATGGGGAAAGGACAAAAGACATTATTTGGAAATGATAAAGACATTTAGAGGAATCGCCCTCACTAACTCACCTGAGTTTACCATCGGCAATTAACCCCTTCAACACATCGTCTTCATTCTGCATCTGAAATAAAGGACAGATCACAAGTTAGGAAGACAACATAAAAGGGGGCTCACTCTTGAACTTTTGAATCTTCATACTTACGGCATTTCGCTCAGAAAGTCAAGAGGATTTTGCCAGCGCCATTCTGAAAACCAGTGAAGTAACTGGACTAACATGCGCCCCTGCACCAGACACAGGATGGAGAGTTCATCCTTCCAAACCATAAGGTGAGCTTAAACCAGGGGTTTGGAGGAGGAAGTTAGAGGAGAACGAAGGGGAACAAGGGGGGAATCAAGCACACTATTCTGCAGACGGTTAATTCCCTTTCTCATCTGCAGAAGGATATTCCTACGGGCCAGTCGAGCAAGATTTGGGGAACCAGTTCAATCGGTGTTCCGGGCTCTGCGCATCACGCTTGAAGAGGCCACAGCAATCCAGACTAGACCTGCGCCTCCGTGGGAACCAGGTGAGCGTTACAGAACGCGAAGCCTCCCTACAAATTCCCACCCAGGCGCTATGGAAACTTCAGAGACTGACCAACTGGCCCAACTACTGGGGGAATTACGGGCCGAGGTACACGCCGCTCGTCAAGAGATTAATGCCCTCAGGAGAGAAGTGATTGTAACAAAGGAAAGAACTGATGACCTGGCTAGACAGCTTTTGCAAGGTCAAGCTGGACAAACTCCTTTACCCGGTTCCGGGGGGAACCCCACTCCTGTGGTTTTCAGTAACCCTGTACAGATTAATCTACCTGGAAACATGCCGCTGGCCCCACCCGAACGCTTTGCAGGGGACCCCAAACGATTTGCCGTATTCATGAATCAGTGTCGTTTGCACTTCCTATGCAGACCTGGGGCCTTCCCTAATGACCATACTAAGGTAGCCTTTGTATTGTCATATCTCAGCGGCTGTGCTGCCGATTGGTCAGTTCCACTGGTTACTCAAGATGACCCGATTCTCCGTGACTTTCAAGGATTTCAAGCAAGCATGGAAAGGTTATTTGCTCGACACTCTCAGGGGCAGGCTCTGGATGATGAACTTCTATCCCTGCGACAGGGCAATCGGGACCTCCTATCCTACATTGCAACCTTTAATAGACTAATTGTGGAAACTGGGTGGCCAGAGGATAAGAGAATCACGTTATTTTATCGAGGTTTACGCGGAGAACTTAAAGATGTCTTGGCCCAAGTTGTGAATCCGCCCCAAGAATGCACAAAATATATAGACTTAGTAATCCAATTGGATCACAGACTTCAAAACAGAAAAGCAGATCTGTCCAAGTTTGAAACCCGGCCGTTGGTCAAGACCCACGTGAATCCCAAGGGTGCCGATATGTCCGAGCCTATGCAAATTGGAGAGGTTAAAGGACCTTTAACCCAAAAGGAACGTGAAAGGAGGCGGCAGTTAAAATTATGTCTTTATTGTGGGAACTCTGGACACTTTCTACGAGATTTCCCAGCAAAACCGCCCAAGAAGGTGGTAGGAGCCGCTGATAAAAACCATGAAGACTCTGTTTCGGGAAACGACCCCGCCCGACAAGCGTAGGGGTCCGCTTGCCGAGCTTGAAAACTAACTCTCAGACCTCGCATTTCATTGTGCCAATGGTTCTTGTAGATCCGGAACAGCCTAAGCGGTTGCATGCAATAAAGGCATACATCGATAGGGGGGCTATAGGAAACTATGTGGATCGTGAATTGGTCTCTAGGATTAACCTCCCTCTGCGTCCTAAAACCAGCAAAGATGTCATCACCACAGTCGATGGAACTGAAATTGCCTCTGGACCGGTAACACATTCCACTACTGAGGTGACTCTTATTGGTCCAGACGGCCATCGGGAGGTAGTTGTGTTTGACGTAATCAAGGCTCCACAGTTTCAGGTTATTCTTGGAATTCCTTGGTTAGAGACACATAACCCTCGAATTGATTGGCGAGCGAAGAGAATAACCTTCCCGGATTGTGCACAAACCTGCTACCCAGAAAATCTGATAATTAGTCTAGCATCAGTAACCTCTGACTCCATGCAACTACCTCCAGAATACCAAGACTTTCAGGACGTCTTCCAAAAGGAACAGGCCAACACGTTACCTCCCCACCGATTGTACGATTGCCAAATCGATCTGGTGCCCGGTGCACAACCCCCTTGTAGCAGGATTTACGCCCTTACAGAACCGGAAAATCTGCGTTTGAGACAATATTTAGATCAACACCTAGCCAATGGTTTCATTCGCCCGTCAAAGTCTTCGGCATCCTCGGCTTTGTTCTTCGTGCCTAAAAAAGAAGGCGACCTTAGAACCTGTATCGATTACCGTGCATTGAACCAGATAACTGTTAAAAATCGTTACCCTCTGCCTCTGATCCCTGAACTCTTTGACCAGGTGAAGGACGCTTGCATATACACCAAGTTAGATCTCCGGGGGGCTTATCATCTGGTACGAGTAAAAGAAGGCGACGAATGGAAAACGGCCTTCCGTACAAAATATGGACTATTCGAATACCAGGTGATGCCTTTCGGGTTGTGCAACGCGCCTGCTGCCTTCCAATTCTTCATGAACGATGTGCTTCGGGAACTCATCGATGTCTGTGTTGTTGTGTATATTGATGACAGTCTTGTGTACTCCTCTTCGGAATCTGATCACAGAAAGCATGTCAGGGCCGTTCTAGAGAAATTGCGCCTGCACAAACTGTTTGCAAAGCTGGAAAAATGCATTTTCCATACCACCGAGGTTGAGTTTCTTGGATTCATCTTGACACCTAAAGGGGTCCGAATGGACTCACGGAAAGTGGATGCCATCCTCAAATGGCCATCACCTAGTTCGGTGAAAGGCGTCCAAAGCATGCTTGGTTTTGCCAATTTTTATCGCAGGTTTATCCCAGAATTTTCACGTGTGGTGCAACCCATCACTGCACTCTTGCAGAAAAATAAACGTTTTGAATGGACCAAGAAAGCCGAACAGGCCTTTCGGGAATTGAAAGCTAAATTTACGTCCGCACCTATTTTGAAGCACCCACGTCCCGATCTCCCATATATAGTTGAAACCGATGCCTCCAGTTTAGCCATGGGAGCTGTCCTGTCTCAGAGAGACACTGAAACTAACCAACTGCACCCTGTAGCATTTTGGTCCAGGAAGTTCTCGCCGCCGGAGATAAATTATGCAATCACTGATAAGGAATTATTAGCCATTAAGTCCGCCTTTAAGGCTTGGCGGCATTACCTTCTTGGCGCCCGGCATACCATCACCGTGATCACTGATCACCGAAATTTGCAATATTTAAAAACTGCCAAGGCTGAATCGTCTCGACAGCTCCGATGGGCTTTATTCTTTGCTGAGTTCGATTTTGTAATCACCTACCGCCCCGGCTGTAAGAATGGCAAGGCGGACGCTCTATCTCGAATTGGAATGGGAGAAATAGACACAAACTCAGAGCCTGTGCCGATAATTCCCGAACAAAGAATTTTGGGGATTTTACAATCTCTTGAAGACATTCAAGCACGAGTAAAACAATTCCTGGACTCTTCAGCCTTGCAGGATTGGATCAAAAGGGGGTCTTACTTTTCAGTAACCGATGGCTTACCTTGCTTCCAAGGACGCTTATTTCTGCCAGAAAAGGAATTGCAAGAACTGGTTATTTCCCGTCACCCTGATACCCTGATGGAAGGACATCCTGGCATTGCCAAAACAGAGGAAAAGATTAAACGACAATTCTGGTGGCCTTCCTGGCGAAAGGATATTAAATCTTTCGTGATGTCCTGTGGAGTTTGCACCCAAAACAAAGGTCAGAAAACAAAACCCGCCGGTTTTCTTCAGCCCTTAGACATTCCACCAGCACCTTGGCACACCTTGTCACTAGATTTTATCACGGAACATCCCTCCTGTAATGGATACAATACTATTCTGGTCGTGGTGGATTTATTTTCCAAAATGGCCCATTTTATTCCATTGAAAGGATTACCTACAGCTTTTGTTCTTGCCAAGGAATTCCTCGAAAATATCATCCGTTTGCATGGATTCCCTTCCATACTAGTCTCAGATCGGGGAAGCCAGTTTATTTCTCATTTTTGGAAAAAGTGTTGTCAACTGGCACAAATCGACGTAAGACTCTCAACCAGCCACCACCCACAGACCGATGGTCAGACGGAGAGAACGAACCAGACCCTTGAACAATATCTACGATGTATATTGCACCAATCGGAGGGTAATTGGAAGGACATTTTATGGGTGGCTGAATATGCATACAATAACTCAATACACTCTGGAACTGGTCAGAGCCCCTTTTATACCCTATATGGACATCACCCTCGTACTTCAGACTTGGACTCACCTCTGAGCCTTCAAATGCCCGCAGTGGACCATTTGCATTCTACGATTACTCAAGCCTTCAAGAATGCAACTGCACATTTGCAACATGCGAAAGGGAAATACAAAAAGAATGCGGATCTGCATCGAAGAGAGGCGCCTCCATACCAAATAGGGGATCAAGTATGGTTGGCTACCAAACACCTATCACTCAAGGGGCCTCAAACTTTTAATCCAAGGTATTTAGGCCCTTACTCGATCAAAGCTATAATCAACCCAGTGGCAGTCAAGCTCGATCTACCAGCTAACATGCGGATTCACCCCGTTTTTCATGTGTCACTTTTGAAACCAGTGCACCCAGGAACCAGATTAACAAAGCCACCAGAACCGATTCAGATAGATGGGGAGCCTGAATTCGTGGTTAAGAACATTTTGGATTCTAAGATCTAAAAATCAAAACTTTTCTATCTAATTGATTGGAAAGGGTACCGGCCTCAGGAAAGGTCTTGGGAACCCAGTGACCACGTACATGCACCTCGGCTGGTAAAAAGGTTCCATCGGAATTTCTCAAACAAACCGAAACCTCCAGAAGGAACGACCTTGGGAGGGGCCTTGGGGGGGAGTGCTGTCATGATGCCTGCCCCCGGAGCACCAGGCCAGGCTCAGCACCCCCGGAAGCAGGCATCATGCCCTCGGGTAAAAGCCCAGCGGCCCCTTATAGGGGCTCTTTGGACTCAGTCCTGGCGCCTTTGGTGCCAGGCTCATGTTGGACATCAGTCCTGGCGCCATAGGCGCCAGGCTCATAAAGGGAGGTGTTTGGTGCACTTACCTGATGCAGACCATGCTGCACGCTTCAGGCCTCCCTGAGACCTGAAGGGGACTATTTTTTCATAGGGACTATTTTTTCACTCGGGCGTGGCCAGGGAAGGATACATACCTAGTTGGGGAAGGATACATACCTGGGACTTCTTTGGAGGCTATTTAAGCCACGCCCAGACAGCAGCTCATGCTTCGCCTTGTTCTGCATTCCAGCAGCTGAACGCTCACCGTGTCTGCTCCTGCTCCTGGACTCCAACCACGCCCGCCTCGAACCTGGAACTCCTGTTAGGAAAGAAGAGAAAAGAAAGGTGAAAACCACAAACTATTTCAAACTTCTTACCTGCATCCGGAATCTTCACTCCAGCATCCCTGAAGGACTTCCATTTAAAAGCATTGCGTTGCTCGCTGCAGCGCGCTCTTCACTCACCTGTCCTCGAGGCATCTCCCGGCTCCATCGCGGCTGTCAGCACATGTCGCCACATCTCTGCGCCTAGGGGAGAGAAGAAGAGACAAAAGGTGAGCAAAGGGAACACCGGAGGAAAGCCTAATTTACAGCCATAATACTTACCAGCTTTTCTTGGTGTCATCCCATATTTCGGGTTGGTGCCGCTCCGTTGGCAGGTACCGCACCCCGGCCCCTATGGGGAAAGGATAAAAGACATTATTGGGAAATGATAAAGACATTTAGAGGAATCGCCCTCACTAACTCACCTGAGTTTACCATCGGCAATTAACCCCTTCAACGCATCGTCTTCATTCTGCATCTGAAATAAAGGACAGATCACAAGTTAGGAAGACAACATAAAAGGGGGCTCACTCTTGAACTTTTGAATCTTCATACTTACGGCATTTCGCTCAGAAAGTCAAGAGGATTTTGCCAGCGCCATTCTGAAAACCAGTGAAGTAACTGGACTAACATGCGCCCCTGCACCAGACACAGGATGGAGAGTTCATCCTTCCAAACCATAAGGTGAGCTTAAACCAGGGGTTTGGAGGAGGAAGTTAGAGGAGAACGAAGGGGAACAAGGGGGGAATCAAGCACACTATTCTGCAGACGGTTAATTCCCTTTCTCATCTGCAGAAGGATATTCCTACGGGCCAGTCAAGCAAGATTTGGGGAACCAGTTCAATCGGTGTTCCGGGCTCTGCGCATCACGCTTGAAGAGGCCACAGCAATCCAGACTAGACCTGCGCCTCCGTGGGAACCAGGTGAGTGTTACACCTGCCTTGCAGCCTATTACAGTCCTCTGCAGCCCTCTACAGTCAGCAGCCCTGCTCCTCTGGGCTCACTCCTTGCTGCCCTGCTCCTCTGGGCTCCTTGCTCTGCAGCCTGCCTCACTCCGGCTGCCTACAGTCCTTGTCCTCTGGGCTCCCTGCCCTGCAGCCTACCTCACTCCGGCTGCCTACAGTCCTAGTCCTCTACAGCCCGCCTTGCAGCCTGCCTCACTCCGGCTGCCTACAATCCTTGTCCTCTGGGCTCCCTGCCCTGCAGCCTGCCTCACTCCGGCTGCCTACCGTCTTTGTCCTCTGGGCTCCCTGCCCTGCAGCCTGCCTCACTCTGGCTGCCTACAGCCCTTGTCCTCTGGGCTCCCTACCGTGCAGCTTGCAACCTTCTGCTGTCTCCAAGCCCTTGTTCCCTGGGCTCCCTACCTTGCAGCCTGCACCTCTTCGCTGCCTACAGCCCTGCTCCTCTGGGCTCCCTACCTAGGGGCCCTATTCTTTTGGGCTCTCTGTCTGTCGCCTCCTACTAATCTCTCTCTGTCCTGTTCTTCTGGACTCCCTGCCTTTCAGCCTACTACAGTCCTCCGCAGTCCA
This sequence comes from Ambystoma mexicanum, assembly GCF_040938575.1. Lineage (NCBI taxonomy): Eukaryota > Metazoa > Chordata > Amphibia > Caudata > Ambystomatidae > Ambystoma > Ambystoma mexicanum. The sequence continues at coordinate 18,037,538 of NC_090934.1, read as the reverse complement.
ATACAGTTTGCCTGCACCTAGTGCCACTCTTGACTGCAGACCTGCTTCCTACTTTGCAGCCCTTCTGTTTTCCTGACTGCTGCTCCCTTGTTCTCTTCCTGGAGTCCTCTGTACTCCACCTTAGGTTATCTACTTCAGTCTAACTGCCTTTCCTTCATTTCCTTCTGCTAGATTGCTCATTGACTTCCTTTTCGCTGGATATTTTCTGTTCTTGTTTTCTCATGTGTCTTATGTAATCCCTTTTTACAGAGCTTGCCTGTTGGTTTCCGGCAGGCAACCTCTGCCCCTTCCTTTGTCACGTTTTCAGTGTTACAGACACCCACTGCTGTTGTTCCCAGCCATGAGCATACAGCGTGGGCCTCTTTTATAGCAATCTGTGCAGAAGGCTGGAATTTCCTAAGGTTCGTGGAACACTCTTCCCCATTTCAGCATACACCCCAAGAGGGAATCCAGTTTGTTTGTACCTTTGTATCTTTTGCCCCTTTTGGCTCACAGCTACTGTTTCCTACTCTTCTTTCTTGTTGAACTTCCTGCTGTGTGTGCTTATCTGCTACCTTACCTCAGCACAGTCACCCAAACCCTACTTGGGTACCCTGTGCCACTCTTGACAGAGTGCCATTCCTGATAACAAGTTCCATATAAAACATGACGGGTCAGCCAGGAGCCTGCATGCCGAAATGTCCCGGAGAGATTTAATGGTACAGAGAAATTTAGCCGTGGGAAAAGAATTCACCAGGGCACGGGTCGACACATCAAAACCAAACGGGGCTTGCATGGTCACTAACACAGCATAGATCAGTCCTTCGGGCAAAACGAAGCGTCTGCAGTCCTTCGCTGCCGGCCACATGAAGGACTGCAGACGCTTCGTTTTGCCCAAAGGGCTGATCTATGCTGTATTAGTGACCACGCAAGCCCCTTTTGGTTTCTTGACGATCAGGACTGAATGTTGCTTTCTCCTTTGGGCTCCCACATGGCCTTACTCAATTGTGTCTGATAAATGTTTACCTGGCTAGGCCAGCAGATCAGCACTGTGAAGGGGTACCTGGCCACTATCCCAGTTTTTAAAAGGATCCCTGAGCAAGGCTCTTCCTTCACAATTACCACTGTTATGAAATGTTGTGCCTTTGCTAGTTGGAATTACCAGTAACTATCACAGACCAAATGACCAGACAGACCAAAGGATAATGATGAAATAATGCTGTAATCACAATGAAAGAAAGCACATTGATATGACAGCTATCAAAGTACATGCTCAATGTTCACACATAATTTTGTTCATACATACTTTCACATATGTAATTTATGATGTAATCATATGTGGCGTTTCAGAAAACCTATCGCCGGGAGGGATTGGATTAGGGGAACATATCTACTTGTAGAATTGTATAAGGGTTAATATCTCATTGGCTGCCACTTGTCTATAGGACACGCCCCAAGCTACTTCTACGTACGTCACATACTGATTATAGCAGAGAATATGGCAGCGGGCTAATAACTGCAACATTGTGTATGAAAGTGTGTGGCAGGCCTTTTGATTGGTTGGATACACTATCCAACCTTGGACTTCCGACTCCTAAGCAGCATGTGAACAAAACGAAACCTAAGTGTTCAAGCTGCGTCAACTCGTTCTCTTGTTTTCCAAAATAGTCTATCACATTTCATCAACCTGATACTTAGCCAAGGTCTATCATTTGTAGGTAGTTGAATTGGAATTCTGCTCATTGTTCTGGGACATTCGAGGGAGTGTGAGCACACCAGTATCTTAACTCACGCTCTAATGAACAGTCTTTGTTTTGAGTTCTTCATCACGTATTCAGAGACCCCAATTTTGTCCATTTCAGCCTCTCAATTGCTGCTATTTACTTGTATTAAACAGGGTGTCATTTCCCCTTTCTGGCCTTTAGAAACATGCTCACTCCACCTCACACAGGCTTTTGCCCTCGTATTTGTTCAATACTTGGCATCTGCAAATGTCCTTGTCCCTCATAATCTTAGCAGAAATATATCTTACGCAGATGGTATTCAACTTTCTTTGTGCCTTGCACCCATCTCTCGAAATAGCCTCCTTGACTTCAGGCCAACGTAGTTCCTTATTCTGCACACAAACAGCTTCTTCATCAATTCTTCAATTTGCAATCCTAGGCTTGTATTTTGAAGTAGCTGGCTCTATTATTTAATGGGGGCAGTCACACATTTTCTTCCAATGGTCATCCTAACTATTATTATTATTATGCATATACCTCTTTTTACCAAGCTTCTATAAGCTTTTTCTACTTTGCAATACAGTGTATTTACAGTTATTGGTCAGCAAGTTACTTCCTCTTCTTATGTGCATGGTCACTTCATTTTTAGGTACATGTTTCTCTTCCTGCTTCAGTTAGATCGTCAGTCTTAAGTATTTTCATATCGTTTCTACATAGGTTTATGTATCTTCTTCATGACATCATTCTATTTGCGTCAGACATTTCCTTAGCGTTCATCCATGATTCCCATATCTGCATTCTGGCACTTCAGCAGTGGGCATCCCTCTTGGTGACTTCCTTCCACTGTATCAACATGAAGATATCTTCTCAGTGGCTGTCTGAGTACACATCGTCTTTCATACAATCGTCGCGGTATGGCCATGTTGTATAAACTTGTGCATGGGTTCCCAATTGTAGCTCTTCGTCTGCTACTCCAATAAGAGGGTGGTGAGGGGGCAGGGACTAGAGAAGAGGCGTTCACCTGCCCCTCTACATTCCCCCCTCTGGATGAATATTCAACCATACCCTTCTTTTCCCATTCTTCCATAATTCCTGCTTCATCTTCCTCTATCATCTGATCATATTTACTTTTCTTTGGGAACCAGACCTTCGTCACCCTCATCAGGTGCCAAGGTCGGGCCATCTTGCTGTACACTTATACCATCGCATGATGGGGAAAATGGAACTCTGACAGAAGTAATAAAAATGTTAACGACCCTGAATACAGAAGGGGATTGTCAATATACGTCCTGGAGTGTGAATGAACACATAAAGAATGATACGTATGTTGTTCCTCCGGGCGCGTCCCTCCGTCTCCTCCACCTCCTCCGCCCTACTTTCCAGGTTGCCCACGCGTTGTTCTAGGACATGGAGCTCAGATTTGTGGGATGCACATGCAGCTGTATTCGGTGCCACCTGCTTCTCTAAGTCGCCTGTCCGTTCTGCTAGCGCTCTGACGTCTTGCCGGAGGAGATTCACCTCCTCCTGTACTGCCCCAACTTTGAGCTCCAGTGCCACCTTCAGTTCGACCATGGCAAATTCCAATTTGGTTTCCCAAGCCACTTTAAGGTCTGCAATTGCTGCAAAGATCTCCTGGTCTTTGCTTGTGGCATCTGTGCCCACGGTGGGGGTTCTCTCCTTGCTCCTGGCCCCCTCTGCCACCAGCGGTGTTCTGGTATGTTCATCAAGCGTGGGTTGTTTGCCCTTTGTTTTAGGCAGTTTATTGGCCATCTTAATGTTTCTGGGCTTGTGTGTACGAGGCCCACAGCGTTTGGTCTTTGGCTTCTGTAGAATTGGTCCCCGGTGGGCAATGGGACCCGGGTGGGCTAAATTTGGGGTTTCCTTATGCTGCTGAGTCTGTGCCTGGAGTGGATTGTATCCTCCCACGTAATTGTGCACTGGCAATTCTTATTTCCCTCTGTGTGCGTGTGCAGCTGTTTTGATTATTGTTGTTACATTGGGCACCTCAGCAGGCTATTCATCTCCACCTGACAGTGTCATTTATTCAATAAGTGTGTTCCAAGCGATCCGCTTCAGTAATGTGCAACCTCCGCTACTTAAGGTCCCCAATGTACAGTGTGGTCACACTACACAACCTGCTGCAGAGCACCTCTGTACCGTGGCGCAATTACCAGCCCCCTCTGCTGATCGCCGGGCCCTGCACAGCGCTGTAGCCCTACATGGGTTAGGTGTTCCTGGATACTAATGTATCCCCGATGTTGCACTCTCTTTGTTTTTGTCTCTCGAGGTCCGGGGTGTCATACGTTAAGTCCGCCCGCCTCGACTCGCCGTGCTATTGCTACAATGTTCCCTTGGCCAGGCCCGGCTTCGTCAGCGCATCAGCGGTAACTCCATCTCAATCTGCCCCGGGGCTCCGCAAGTGCGTATTCCGCAGTGTTGACAGACAAACATTTCTACGGACCGTATATTGTCCGTCCTCCGCATCGGGTGGTGGACTTCATTTACTTCTCGCTGCACGCTCGGGTGGTGCCTCGCTCCCTTCCTGACACAGTTTCTGTTAAGGGCACCCCCGCTGCAGCTTATTTCAGTCTCTTTGCAATCAGGCACGCAATCCACCCTACCTAGTCAGCTGTTTTCCTCTTTGTTCTGAGGTGGCCGCCATTTTTTCCACTGCAGCATTCGATTCTCTGCAGTTTCCTTCGGTTTTATCCATATCAGCCGCTCCGTTCCTCGATGTAACAATATAACTCCCATTGCGCCGGAGCATTACACACACATTCCTTCCATAGTAATAACTTCCGTATCCATATTCATGCGGGTTCAGATCTGCAGGAGCTTCAGAGAAAGCACGTCCTCCTACATGGCTCACTAGCCACGCCCCCTTGTTTTTTCCATAATTCTTTTTCTTTCTGCAATGATCTTCCTTGTATTTCAATTAACTGCACGGTGGACGTCATATTAAATTCTTCCTTAACCAACATGAATCGCGGTGCGTCCTGCTTTATATTCTTTACTTCACTCTCAAATATAGTTGGACAATTGGATGCTTTTTTGGCCTCTAATTCTGCAGCTTTGCTTCTGCAAGAGATTAAATCTGTTCTCTTTGAATGGGCTTCACATTTTACAATTGCTATGGTCTCTGGGAAACTCAATGCTTCAATGAGTTTTTCTAATAATCCTGTATGTTGCACTGGAGTGCTGTCTGGGCAGAGGAAATCCCTCCTTTTCCAACTTGACCGGCCTGCGTGTGTGGTTGACGGCACAGAGGCGGAGTCAGAGTACACCATCAATTCCTCATCCTCAAAGATTTGGAGCGCGTCAATAAGCGGGGTTAATTCTGCAGCCTGTGCTGAGTAATTTGGGGACAATCTCCTAAATCATTACATCAAAGTTACCCTCTCTGTTCAGTTTTCCACTGCTGATCCTGTATGTCTCACCCCAGTCATTTGATCAATACTAGATGACCCATCAATGAAGACCACTCCCCCCCCCCCAGAGCATTTTCTCTAACTTGGGGAAAATCATCAGACCACTCGCCATACGTTGTACAGTCATCATCTTCTCCCACTGGTTCAGCTATAAACATTACTGGATTCACTGTGCTACACCTAACAATTTTAATTGCAGGGTTTGAGATAATTACCTCATATCCTAATGCTCTTTGTGAGGTCAATGTGCTTTTGGGTTTTTCCAAAATTGCAAATAATGTATGATCTACTAACATGGTCACTGAACATCCCATGGTTATGCTTGAGGCTTTTTCAATTGCAAAGACAGCTGCTATCAAGGATTGCTCACAAGGATGATGTCCTGTCATGACTGGATCTAAGGTCCCACTATAATAAGCCAATGGTTTATGAATATGTACCAATGTGGTTCTCTGTGTTTGAGCATTGCTGTCAGGACTTCTACATTTGAATGAGAAAATAAGTAAAATGTGTCACTTTAATTTGGAATCCCTAACACAGGTGCTGCGCTTATCGCGTTCTTTAATTCATGAAATCATTCAGTCACCTCTTCTGTCCATATTAGTTTATTTTTAGTCATCTGTACCTCTTTAAGTCCTTTTAGAAGTGGTTGAATATATGTACCATAAGACCCAGGACCTGCAATAATTGCATAGGCTTAAAAATAGTTGCATTTGTCACAATGTTTTTGGCTGTTCAGTCCTTATAATAGCCTCTGCTCTTTCAGGTGTCACTGTCATCATTCTGAGCTATAACCCTCTCCTCACCTGAGTCTTCTTCAGTAGAAAACACCTCCTATTTGTCGGAGGGAATACTCAACCCCTTTTTCTTCTAAGTCTTTCTCTCCTTGTAGAGATGAGGCCGATCCCGGGAGGTAGCCACTATGCCCGCTGGAGGCACAGCCTAGGAAAGGGGTCAACAACCCAGGAGCCGCCAAAGGTAAAGAGAAAAAGCCAGAGTCATTAAAAACCACTCTTAATGGGAACTGGCGAACTTCGTCTTTTGTGGATTCCGTAGGTAGTGGTAGGTCTCTGGATCCGAGGGACTCCAATGCAAAGGTAAGTAGAAAGAAGCAGAAGGAACAGTATATGCAAAGTCTCAGTGTGAGTGGAGAGAGAGATGTCTAGAAGAAATGGCAGCTGGGCAGAGTGTTAGAACTCGAGGAAGGGTTGTTGGCTGCAATCCAATGTAAGCGGAGGAGCTGCGATGAGCTCGCTGTATGAAGAGCTGCAGTGGATATTGAAGCGGCTGCAGAAAGGTGAAGAGCAGATGAGCCGCAGGGCGAACCAATGATCCCTGTATTGAAGACAGCCGGAGGGGGAAGGCAGAAGTACTTTGCATGGAAGAGCCGCGCGAGAAAAGGGTGACCCATACCCGGCAGTGAAGCAGAAGCCTGGAAAGTGCAGCAGACTGTTGTGTGCCACGCAGAGGGGCCGTGAAGCGAACTGGGGAATAAAGCATGGGAGTGCCATGCAAACTAGAACCGAGAGGCACAGGGGTGCCATGGGAAGGAGGAAAGAGGTGGCCTGGGAAAACAGCCCCAGAGGGGTGGGAAGCAAAGCTAAGCGGAATAGCGGGGAAGCAAACTCACAGCGTGCGAACCAGTGGGGAAGAAAGCACAATGGTTGCAATACTGTGATAAGGGGTGTGGCCTCCTTAAGAACCCGGCGTCGAGCATTAAGACTGGAAAGGGCCATCACGTACTGAAGAAACATGATGGCTGTTTCAATGGAGGATCTTCCATCTCCTCCACACGCTCCAGTTGCATAAGCCAGTAACAGTGTGCCCTCTTCTGTACCTGGTGGTTGCAGGTTTTCCCGGATGGGTTCGATGGAATTGTTTGAGTTATGGGGCTTTGATGAAGGAAACAGGCTCCCAGGAATTCTCGTAAAGGGGATATCCCTTCCATTGCACCAAGTACTGGAGCCTACCCTTATGGAATCTAGAATCACAAATCCTTGAGACCTCGTATTCCTCTGTCTCCTGGGGTGTAGTCGTCTGGATGGGTTTCTTCTTGCGACAAAAGGCATCTTGAATGCAAGTCTGTAGAAGACAGGAGTGAAAGACTGGATGCAGTCTGTTGAGGGAAGGTGTAACTTAAGTCTAAAAGCCACTGGATTGATTTTGGCTAAGATCTGGAATGGCCCAATGAATCGGGGGAATGTTTTGAAGGACAAACCCATCTGGGAAAATATTTGGTGGATAGCCAAACCGACAAACCTGCATCCCAGTGTGGGACCCTTCTTCTGTTTTAATTGGCTTGCTTCTTGTACTCTTGTCAGGTCGTTTTTAACACTTCTGAGGCTTCCTTGTGAGCTTGGGTGATTTCTTTCAGAAGGGCAGGTAGGAACCGAGGATGGATACTGTAGCTGCAATAAAATTGACTCATCCCAATAGCCGGGTGGACAGTGTTGTTGTAAACAAACTCCGCTTTCGGAAGCAATTCAACCCAATTGTCTTGATGGGTATTCATAAAGTATCGTAGATACTGCTCCATGGTGTAGTTGAGGCGTTCGGTTTGTCCGTTTGACTGTGGATGGTAACCAGATGAGAGCACTCTATCCATACCCAACAAGTTACACAAGGTCTTCCAAAACCTGGAGGTAAATTGTGTACCTAGATCCGAGACTATAGAATCCGGCAAACCTTGTAACCTGAAGATCTCTTTTAGAAAAACCATGGCACTCTCAGAGGCTTAGGGGAGGCCAGGGAGAGGAACAACATTTGCAAATTTACTGTAAGAGTCCACTACCAAGATGGCAGTACAACCCTTAGAGAGGGCTAGATAGGTGGAAATATGGCTCCATGGTCCGGTGGGGGTGGGACCTTGTTCCAATAAACTGATGGGTTTGCCTGAGTTGGACTTACATTGGGCACATGTAGGGCAAGAACGGACAAACACTTTGACATCCTTGTACAAGGTTGGCCACCAGAAGGAGCATTTTATGGGTTCTTGAGTGGCATTGATTCCCTTGTGACCTGCAGTTCTTCCTTCATGGCACCAGGCGAGCACCTTGTGTTGCAATTTGGATGTAGGTACCACTAAAAGATCCTGATGGAAGAGAAGATCTTTGCTCTTTCTGTAAGTGGGATCCGACTGGTCATATGGGAATCCTGTACTTCTTGGACTAAGTGTGAAACTCCTAGAAAGCAGTTCTTTCTAAAGAGGGTCTCCCCACTCTGTCCTTTGATATCCGGAATGGTCCATCTGCGAGAGAGACCATCCGCCAAATATTTGTCAGAGCCTGGGATGTAGGTAATGGTGAAATCATATTGAGCAAAGAAAAAAGCCCATCTGGCATGGCGTGCATTTGAGCACTCCATCTGTTCGAGCACCTTGAGTTTGCGGTGATCAGTCCTGATCTCAAAGGGATGCACCGAGCCTTGTAGAAGATGTCTCCACTCCGTACAGGCGTGTTTCATAGCTAAGAGCTCCTTTTATATAACTGAATAATTCTGTTCTGAGGTGTTAAGTGTTTTTGACAAGTAAGCAATGGGATGTTCACTGTCCCCGAAGTAGTATTAGAGGACTGCTCAAATAGCCCCCGCAGAGGCGTCTGTCTCTATAATGAAATGTCTTGATTGATCTGGCTGTTTGAGTACTGGACCCGAGCAAAATTAGTTTTTGAGGAACTGGAAGGCGAAGTTGGCTTCTTCACCCCAAACAAATGGAACACTCTTCTTCAATACATTTTTGATGGGTAACACAATCTGTGAGAATTTAGGGATAGATTTTCGATAAAAATGTGCTAGTCCCAGAAATCTTTGTATGACTTTGACACTAGACGGAACGGCCCATTGTTGCACCGCTATCACCTTGCGTTGGTCCATCTCAATCCCCTTGTCAGAGAGAATGAAACCTAGGTAGGGAACTGAGGAAACCTCAAACGAACATTTCTCAGGTTTGAGAAGGAGATGATTCTTCTGAAGTCAGTCCGGAACTTTACATACATGTCCTCCGTGAGATTCCATGGTCTTTGAGAATACCAAGATGTCATCCAGGTAGATGATAACTGTCCAGTATAGAAGGTCCGAGAACAAGCGGTCCATGAAACACAGGAAAACAGGAGGGGCATTGACTAGCCCGAAAGGTATGACTCTATAATCAAAATGGACATACAGCATTCTGAAGGCGGTCTACCATTATTCCCTTGTTTGACCCTCAATAAATGATATGCCCCTCGGAGATCCAACTTGGTGAAAATCTTAGAGCCCTGTATGTATTCTAGGATATCCTTTATGAGGGGCATGGGAAACTGGTCTCTTATTGTCACCTGGTTGAGGCCATGATAGTCAATACAGGGGCGCAATTCCTTCGAGTCCTTCTTGGGAATGAAAAACAGAGGAGCCCCTGCTGGAGACTTCGATGGTTGCATAAGTCCTTTCTGCAAATTGGCATCTAGATTTTCCTTAAGGGCTTGTTTTTTGGGGATGTAAGGGAAAATATGCATCCAAAAGGCACTAACGCCTCGGGTTTAAGGTCCAATGCACAGTTCTCCAGGTGATGTGGGTGTAACTGTTTTGGTAGTTGATCAAGAAAAACTTCCTTAAAGGAATCGTAACAAGCTGGGATACAATGGATACTCAAAACCACACTCTCTACCTTGGAGCACTCCACTGAGGGCACCTGGGGCTTGAGGACCCAGTAGCAATGGGAAGAGCAGTAGGCAGAAGGAAAATTATGTTTTCTCTCCAGTCAATGTAGGGATTGTGTAGTCTCAGCCAGGGAAATGGGCGGCTCAAATGAGATCAAATCTGATAATTTCCTGGTGTTCGCATATGACAGCAATTAAAGGGGTAGATCTATGGGTGATAGGACCCAAGAGAAGAGGCCTACCATCGACTCGTTCCACCGCCTGATTCTCCTTTCTTTCTTATACCCTCCTTGTGGGACTTCATCCAGAAAATGTCCTGCCACTCCACTGTCGATAAGTGCTAGTGTTTCTATCTTCTTGTGGGGAAGAATGAGACAGAGACGGACTGCCAACAGTGTGCGTGACCAATAGGGAACCCTCCTAGTCTCCCAGGTCCAGGTCCTGGGTTCCTCCTAGGACCGGGGTCTTTCGTTTCCCTGTTGCCTTGAGGGCAATTTAGGACAGTCTCTAGGAATATGGGTGTTGGCCCCACAATACATAAAAAGACCTAGTTTGTGTTTTCTTCTCCTCTCTGTAGAGGAAAAAGAACCTCGAGCCGAACCGATTTGCATGGGTTCTTCCTTTGTTGTAACCCCAGAAGTTGAAGTTAGCAGGACTGGGACCAAGTTTGTTAGTGGCTTGTTAGAGAGTTTCCTGCGTTCTGCCTTCCTTTACTTTGGACAGTAGTCAATCTGTAAGGTAAAGGCAATCAATTTGGTGAAAGTAGCAGGGCAAGCTTTCTTGCCAACTCGTCTTTCAGCTCTTCCTGCAAACCTTTTCTGAAGATGACATACTGTGTCTGCTCGGGCCATCCGGTTTGGGCCGCAGTACGTTTGAAGTCACTGATGAAGGCATAAGGTCTGTTGATCCTTGGCCGAGATCTAATAGGGATTCACAAGCAGAATACATGACCTCCGACCTCTCAAATGTCCATCGCAAGAGGGCCAGAAAGGCTTGTAAATCCTGTAAAGCAGGGTCTGCTGAGGTGACCAAGGGTGTGACCCAGGCCAAAGCATTGTCCACCATTTTGGATACCATGAAACCTTTTCAGGACTGGTCCGTATCATAGGTAGTGGTCCAAAAAGTAAAATGGACTATGCAGGCATCTATAAATTCTTTAAGCTTCTTTGGTGAGCCCTCGTACTTGCCGGTAGCCAACGCCATTGTAGGGAGGTCTGAAGATCGGTCCCTTTCTGTGACCATGTGCTTAAGCACATCATTTTCCACCTTGACAGATTGGAGTTTGGCTGAGATTCCTTGAACAGCTGCAATCAATTCCTGAACCTATTTGGCGGTAGCCATAGCAGTGGAAATTCTTTGGTGTTGCAAACTGTCACCATGCGTAGCTAGAACCTCCTCCTCACCTGAATCTTCTTCAGTAGAAAGCGCCTCCTCTTCATCCGAGGGAATAGTGGACCCCTTTTTCTTCGTAGTCTTTCTCTCCTTGTAGAGATAAGGCTGATCCGGGGAGGTAGCCACTATGCCTGCTGGAGGCACAGCCTAGGCAAGAGGCTGACCTCCCAGGAGCCGCCAAAGGTGAAGAGAAAAAGCCAGAGGCATAAAAAAAATCTTGATGGGAACTGGCGAACTTCAGCTTTTTTGGATTCCGTAGGTAGTGGTAGGTCTCTGGATCCGAGGGACTCCAATGCGAAGGTAAGTAGAAAGGAGCAGAAGGAGCAAAATATGCAAAGTCTTAGTGTGAGGGGAGAGAGAGAAGTCTGGAAGAAATGGCAGCTGGGCAGAGTGTTAGAACTCAAGGACGGGCTGTTGGCTGCAATCCAATATAAGCGGAGGAGCCGCGATGAGCTCTCGCTATGAAGAGCTACAGTGGATATTGAAGCGGCTGCAGAAAGGTGAGGAGCAGGTGAGCCGCCGGGCGATCCAAGGAGCCCCATATTGAAAAGAGCCAGAGGGGGAAGGCAGAAGTACTCTGTGTAGAGCAGCTGTGGAGAAAAGGGTGACCCACAGCCGGTGGTGAAGCAGGAGACGGGAAAGTGCAGCAGACAGCTGCGTGCTACGCAGAGTGGCCACAAAGCAAATTGGGCAATAAAGCATGTGAGTTCCGTGCAAACCAGAATTGAGAGGCGCAGGGGCACCAAGGGAAGGAGGAAAGAGGCAGGCCAGGAAATCAGCTCTAGAGGGAGGCAAAGCTAAGCAGTATAGTGGGGAAGCAAACTCACAGCGTGCGAACCAGTGGGGAAGAAAGCACAATGGTTGCAACACTGTGATAAGGGGTGTGGCCTCCTTAAGAACCCGGTGTGGAGCAGAAAGACTGGAAAGGGCCATCAAGTACTGAAGAAACGTGAGGCTGTTTCAATGGAGGAACTTCCACCTCCTACACACGCTCCAATTGCGTAAGCTGGTGACAGTCACTTTTCTCCCTTCGTGTGAGATCAGCTGTCCTATATACAGTACCTCCTCTTGGCAATATTGTAATTTCTCCTTATCCACTGTAAGGAAGGCATGGTATCAAACATTAAGACAGACACAAGAGACTACAGTTCAAGGGTGTTTATTGAACTTCGCTTGGGCTTGCAGAACGCCTATCTAATCCTAAATCTAATGATGGGAGAAAGCTACGACCATCAAATAATAATAACGCAGCCCTAGTTAAGTCTCTGTCAAAAAAAAGGGCCTATACTAATAAACCTATTTCCAATCCTTACTTCAAAATACAAAAGGGTGTGGGACAATGGTGTATGGAAAAAGTAAAGTGTTCAAGAAATAATATGTCACGATAGTTGAGCAATTGGCTTCCCTTCCGCACGTTTTCAGCATGGGACAAGGCGGCACATTCAACCTTAGCACAGTCTCTGGCTTCTCTAGCACGAGGATGCAGTTCAAATCTCAGTATCAGGGCATTCTGTGCCAAAGTCTCTTTGCCATTCACCCCGGATCCCACTCCACCGGGCTCAGACACATTTTAACACAAAATCTTCAATTAGTCCCCCTCTGCCGGACTCGGACCAGATTCATGTATTTTTCCAAACTTTCTCTATTTTGTCAAAACCAAAGACTTTCGACTGTGCGCAGGATTTAGCTTGACCCGTCGCAGGACCACTTCGATTCACATTTATTCATTCACTTTCAAAGGATCTCCCTTCTGCCGGGCTCGGATCTAATTTATCTACTTTTGTTACTCCTCCTCTGGATACTTTACAGAGACCTTTGATTGAACACCCACACAGTGCCGGACCTCTCTGTCAAAGGTATTGTAGCTTATATTAAAGTTCAATCACTCATTAGCAGTTTAACTTCACTTATGTCTCTTATCACACGCTTTTTAGCAATGTTCGTTTCAGCGCTTGCCATACAATGTTGTTGCTTGCAACCTTGGCTTTAACACAGACCGGTCTCATATCGGTTTCGCCAACTCACTGGCTGTGTTGATTTCACAGATGCTGCTTTGTTCTTGGAGCCAAGGATGGTACCAGGGCAGCTGGTGCTTCTCCCTGCCTTGATTATTGAAGCTGGAGGGCCCTGGGTATCTCCAATACGCAATGCAGGATTCTTCAGCCTGATTTCCTGGTTTTACTCTTTCTATTCTCAAGGTTTCTGGAAGGTAATGGTTCCTTGTTGAAAAGGTCAAGGGAATCTAACTCCTTGCGATTCCCTTCGGTTTTGCCGTCATTCCCGTTTGCTCAGCTGTTGTCTTGAAACTGTTGCTTCCTCATGTGCTTTGTATGATACTGCAAATGCATCAGAGGGACAGGGCCTCTGAATCCTTGTCCTTTATTGCTTTATCATGTATGTTCTGACTTGTTTTCCATACAGGAGTTCATGTGGGACTCTTGGCGGTGTGGCTCTTCCTGTATTTGGTTTGGTGAACAGACCCTTGGGATACCCTTATGGCACCCATGGGTGGGAGTATGACCCTGTACTCCTAGTGTATGTATTTGGGCACCTGTGTGTGGGCCACTGAGCAGGGTACGGGCTGGGGGCAACTCTCTGCTGAATTGTCAGGTGCCCTGAGCATCCTCCATTTTGGGATGCTCAGGCCCTGTTATTTGGAATCCGTAGTTTCCTGATGGAGACAAGAAGGCCCCCGTGGCCTCTTGCCATCCATCACCTGTTATATTGGTTATCCCGAAGTCTTCCAAAACGTGCCACAAGTGACTCGGTCCCTTCCCCCTGAGTGGCTGTTGGGTGGAAGTTCCATATATGGTAGTATGGGGAAGTGCTGACCAGACTGGCTGGAGCTTTCCCAATGACCGTATGTTGTGGATACGCCCGTGGGGTGGGATCTGGGTGAATGGAGTGTGTGATGAAGACGCATTCTGTGTTATGGGTGTCTAGTATCTGGTGTTTGACAAAATGAGTGAGACAGCCCTGCCCGAAACTGGTATAAATGCAGTGTGTAGTGCTGAATGGCAGAGTGATTGCACGAATCCACAATCTGTCTGGTGAGTGTCTGGATGGAGAAGAATGGCCTGACTGCACCGAGTGCCTGATTGGCTGCCTGAATGCACTTCTGAGTGATTGGTTGCCTGAGTGGGACCCAGCAGAATGAATGGGAGATCAACAGTATATCTGCAGGACTCTCACTGCTAGTCATCGTTCAGAAGCTGAAGTTGATACTTGATGCTTAATCTCGAAGCCAAGCCCAAAGAAGGTGAACCGATGTTCCCTTCCGTGTAATCTGAAAGCTGATGTGCCTTCAAGAACTGATCCAAGAGAGCATCTGGTAAGGAGACCTCTTCCGGCGCTACGAGGGACCATTGTGTACCAGCTGATCTTTGCCAAAGCTCCCTGGGAGACAGATCTACAAAAGGCTGCCGACTGGAGAAGGGGACCACCGAGGAGAACAAAGAAAAGCACAAGACAGCCGTCCACCATCGACGACCGCTGTCGCCGACTGGAGCCGCCGTGCTCCTGTTTTCCTTAGAACTTTTGATCCAAGGAGTCCCTTGTTCATCATCGTTTACTGCTTTCGTCCTGCCAGAGAATGTCAAGGCCACCGATGACCGAGGAGAATCCGCCGGTGTGTTTCCCCCCATCCGAAGACTGCAGAGACGCTGATGAAGCTACTGAAGCCAGCCGTGGTCACGTCATGTTCGCCGACGCCAGACGCAAACGACTCGACGCCGTTGCTGGGCCAAAGTTCTTCCATAACTCTTTGCGGCAATGAATCATCGTCGTCGAGGAGCACCGCATGCCTCCCCTGTTGCAGGATATTTTCGATCACTCATCTACGAGCGCCGCAAGGATCGAAGCTGCTGTCTCAATGACAACTTTCACCCTTTCTTCATCTCGCAAGTTCGACGACCCGTGGCTCCCGCTTGAAAGGGAGCACACTCAAGAAGGGCCCGTCGATTCCCCAACGAAGAACTCTACAACGCAAGGTACATTTGGGTTGTGGAACTATAGTAGAAGGTAATACTCTAATAGACAATACCTGGATTGGGCTTGTACAATATATCTTTATTTACAGGTTGCCCAGGTGGGGAGCTCCTCATAGGGAACTGTGCCTAGTGGTAGGGGAATATGAAACATCAAGATATTTTTCAAATGAAACAAGGAAAACTTTAATTCCTCAACCATTAGGTCACCCAGTGATAACACAATACAAACGGTTCATAAGAGAAAAGATATAGCAAACTGGTTAGAACTGGGTGCAGGTGGGGGGATAGGGAGCCAACGTGATGGAGCTATCTAGCCCGTACTAGAAGAACACCCTGTCCCTACTCTGGGGTGCCTATCCCTAGATGGCGGATGGTGCAACGCCTATCTAATAGTAATAGGGTAGAGAGAAAACTGTCCCTTAATCTACCAAAAATGTGGGCGCCCCGACCTGCATTGAGAAATTCTGGACACGGGATGCAGTAATGAGGAGCAACCATAAAAAACAACACCGTACCACTTCCAATGTATCTTAGTGCGGCAGAGCTACTAATAAATCACTGCCAACACAGCTAAATAGCTTCCATGAGTGTTCCAATGATCGTGGGATTTTCAGTATATGTTTTATAAACCCTAAGGAAATATTGGTTAAGCCTCATGTTGGAGTGGTAAAGCTTCTAAACATCTAAAAGGGCAATTGGTGTTGGTACATCAATACCTGTGACTGTAACACACTTTAAAAGGCTCACGTAGTGTGAGTAAAGAGCGTAGAATGTTATTGGTAAGGTATCACCCCTTGTTATTGGTGATATCTACAAGATGGTACCACCAATGGCCAAGAGGATCGACCGGTTTTGATGGAGTAGGATGTTCACCGCATCTTCTTCAGGACCATTTGTTCAATCAATCATCAGATTTGTCTTCCAAAACGTGCCACAAGTGTGGGGCACAATCTGGATGGGCTGCTTCGTCTCCTGTAGAGGAGACAAAATATGGATAGACCAAAGGGAGGTAATCAGTGGACCCAATGGGCTGACTCATGTCATGTCATAGTCCACTTTTTGGGGGCCCTGGAGACTGGTTGGGCCACTTTTTCACCAGGAAGCATATCCCTTTTGAAGATTGTGGTGATTGTAATGCCTGTTCCTCCCTGCTTATTATCCAGAGCGCTGCCTCCCAGAGCTCTGCCCCTCTGCATTCTGTATGAAGGCTATGTACTAAGGCAGCCTGTTGTGAGCCTGTCTGGAGCAAGTCTGGACTCTAGATGTAAGTACACAAGTACTACCCTATAAAAAGCGTTCCAGGCTTCTCGCAAAAGCTAACTTTAAAACCCCTGTCCAGCCGAGCATCTCACTCGCCTGTGACATCATTTCTATTGACACTCTCTTATCTGCTGTCACGCCACTGCTTGGCACTCTTACTACTCCACTTGCCCTTATCACCCCAAGCCTTATCGTGTGACGTGGGTACCTATATCATTAGCCCGAATACTCTTAAAACATTTTTTACATCTAGTCCACCCCTCCAGTACTCTGTCACCAGCCCACATCTAACCATACCTTTTCATATTTGCGACCAGCCCATCTCTAAAGTGCAATCACCCCACTGATGCAGAATCAGCCTGCTGCTTCACTGCACCTCTGCCAATATTGAGATTTGCATATTGTCTAATTCTAACAAGCAAATGTATTAAATTGTTAGCGCCCCATTGCTACTGAACTAGCCTATCTTGAAATTGTATTGCCCAATTGCTACTGAACTAGCCTATCTTGAATTGTTACTGTCCCATTGCTACTGAACTAGCCTATCTTGAAATTGTATTGCCCAATTGCTACTGAACTAGCCTATCTTGAATTGTTATTGCCCCATTGCTACTGCACTAGCCTATCTTGAATTGTTACTGCCCCATTGCTACTGAATTAGCCTATCTTGAAATGTTACTGTCCCACTGCAACTGAACTAGCCTATCTTGAAATTGTATTGCCCAATTGCTACTGAACTAGCCTATCTTGAAATGTTATTCCCTATTGCCACTGAACTAGCCTATCCTGAAATGTTATTGCCCCATTGCTACTGAACTAGCCTATCTTGAATTGTTACTGTCCCACTGCAACTGAACTAGCCTATCTTGAAATTGTATTGCCCAATTGCTACTGAACTAGCCTATCTTGAAATGTTATTGCCCCATTGCTACTGAATTAGCCTATCTTGAAATGTTACTGTCCCACTGCAACTGAACTAGCCTATCTTGAAATTGTATTGCCCAATTGCTACTGAACTAGCCTATCTTGAAATGTTATTGCCCCATTGCTACTGAACTAGCCTATCTTGAATTGTTACTGCCCCATTGCTACTGAATTAGCCTATCTTGAAATGTTACTGTCCCACTGCAACTGAACTAGCCTATCTTGAAATTGTATTGCCCAATTGCTACTGAACTAGCCTATCTTGAAATGTTATTGCCCCATTGCTACTGAACTAGCCTATCTTGAATTGTTACTGCCCCATTGCTACTGAATTAGCCTATCTTGAAATGTTATTCCCTATTGCTACTGAACTAGCCTATCCTGAAATGTTATTGCCCCATTGCTACTGAACTAGCCTATCTAGAATTGTTACTGTCCCATTGCTACTGAACTAGCCTATCTTGAAATGTTACTGACCCACTGCTACTGAACTAGCCTATCTTGAATTGTTACTGCCCAATTGCTACTGAATTACCCTATTTTGAAATTGTATTGCTCCATTGTTACTGCACTAGCCTATCTTGAAATGTTATTGCCCAATCGCTACTGAATTAGCCTATCTTGAAATGTTATTGCCCCATTGCTACTGCACTATCCTATCTGAAATTGTTACTGCCCCATTGCTACTGAATTATCTCTCCACGAACAGCTACCCCTATCACTATCAAATTAGAATATATTGAATTGCATATAAATCACTATGACTACTAAATCTGATTAGCGAGCTCCATACTAGCACTCAACCCTTGCGTGTCACCACACTGCACACATGTATCCACCTATAGCCTGCCAGACAGCATCACCAGCCACTCCCCCCTCACCTCACCCACCTTGCTCTCTCACTCATCACACTGCTCTGTATCCACAAAAGTATACCCAGCCTAACTCACTCAGTCTCCAGCCCAATAGCCTACCCGTCCTCTCCCACAGGCTTTACAGACTTAGAGCCCGCACCAGGTCACATGTCACTCTCCGCAGCATTCCACCCACTCTAGACACCAGAAACTCTAGACTAAGCTCTCGCACCCCTAAACATGCCTTACAAACATACACCTCATACCACCAGATGCCCAACTCCCACTCCAAATGCACCAAGCTCAACCCCAACCTCTCTCATTCTATCACACACTCAATACATCACTGGGCCCGACCCCCAGCACCTACTGCCTTAAACCATCCTCATCACCCTACCCTGATCTGAAATGCGCACTCATCAATGCCAGATCGCTCCCTGCACATGCCTTGGAGATTAATGACCTCATCACCACCCTTAATCTCGACCTACTAGCCATCTCTGAAACCTGGCAACATGTAGCATCAGGCCCCTCCATTTCTCTCGCCCTCCCCCAAGGTTACTCAATCCTAAGACAGGACCGCAAAACCTCCTCTAAAGGAGGAGGTGTAGCCCTCATTTTCAAAGACACCTACTCCATTAGACTCTGCAACCATCAATGGGAAAACAATTTAGATCTCCTTGTTGCCAAACTATCTCTCTCGCCCAACTTCACTATTAACATCCTAATCACCTGCAGGCCACCTGGCTCACCACCAGACTACCAAAGACATATCCTCCAAATCATAGGGAACAACCCAAAAAGCTCAACTAAAACCATCCTAGTAGGTGATCTCAATCTAGGCCTTCACGATCCCAAGGACAAAGCAGCCTCCACCCTAGCCAAAGTTCTCAGCAACATAGGTTTTGATCACAAAATCAATGCTCCTACCCACTGCAAAGGCTGATGCATAGACTGGATCGCTAATCACAAATGCCAACCTCCATCGCCAACATCTCAGCCCTCCCATGGACAGACCACCATCTCATCCAATTAGCTATTTCCACCATTCCCACTCATAAGACTCTCTCACATGCCCCTCCCGCCAAAGTCAGACACTCCAAAAAACTAACTAAAACCAACCTTGCTCCGCTCCTAGACATCCCTGAATTCAAACCCCCTTTTAACAAAGACCCATCTCACTGGCCACCACCTATACTCAGATGCTCACCCAAGCAATCGAGACGATAGCTCCCCTAGAAGATGAAAAAGAAAAAAAATCCAAGCACTCTAATTCCTGGTTTACAGAAGAGCTATGCACTCTACGAACCAATAAGCGCCGCCGCCAGCCAACCTGCAATCCTCGCCTAATCAGTCCTCCCTAAACAAATTTAAAGAGATCCCATCTACACACAAAAAGGTCATTTCCATTTTCCTTACCAAATCTGAATCTTTCAACCATAGAATCACCAATGCTAAATCTAAAACCAAGGAAATCTTCACCATTTTCAAAGACCTCACCATCCCCTCCACCACCCCGGATGAAATAATTAAAGACAAAGCTTGGTGCACCAGCATCCAGAGTGCTCTCATCGACAAAGTCAAAATGCTCCAAGACAAAATAATAACCCAATGCAAAGCCCTTCTCAACCAGGACACCCCACACCTGTCCTCTCCACCTAAACCTCTCCCGCAAACACCTCTCTTTGTTTTTAGAGACGTCTCAGAATTGGAAGCCACTGACCTCCTCAAAAATATCAAACCCTCCACCTGCAAGTGTGACATCTGTGCCCCTACTATCATCAAAGAAGGTGCAGATTCTCTCACCCCCGTCGTCACCGCATTTATCAATGCAACCTTCTCCACTGGCATCGTACCTCAAATCCTAAAAGAAGCATGCGTTCGCCCACTCATAAAAAAAACACCCTACACCCCACCTGCCCCAACAACTACCGCCCCATTACCACCATTTCCTTCCTCCTAAAAATTCTGGATAAAGCTGCACACAACCAAATCCGACATTATCTGGAATCCAATGCCATCCTTGGTAGAAGACAATCAGGCTTCCACAAAGGACATGCCACAGAAACTGCCCTTGTAGATCTCAAGAACCAAATCACCAAAATAATGGACAACGGTAAACCTTCTCGCTTGCTTCTCTTCGATCTCTCCGCTGCGTTTGATCTTGTAGAGCACGATATCCTCACCACCCACTTGTCCAATGCAGCCCACTTCTCCGACAAAGCCTCCTCCTGGATAACCTCATTCCTCGAAGGAAGGGCCATGAAGGTTTACTCTGATCAGGCCCAGGCCGACCCCACAACCATTAACTGTGGAGTCCCCCAAGGTTCATGTATAGCACCCACCCTCTACAACCTGTTCACCAAACCTCTCTTTGACCTGCTGGATGCGCTCGGCATAGCATATACGAACGATGCCGACAACACCCAAGTCCTCCTCCCTCTCACCGGAGATTACGACCCTGATGCAGCAGCACTCCTCCAGATCTACGCCACCATGCAAACCTGGATGGCAATCAATGGTGTCTGCCTAAACGGGGATAAAACCGAGCATCACCCTTGGTCCCAAGGAAACTCTCTCTAAACTTAACACCAAATACTCTCAATTCATCATTGACCATACTAACATAACAGTCTCATCATCAGTAAAGACCCTTGGAGTGTATTTAGATGCCACACTCTCTGACATGACAACTCAGCGCCATCTCCTCCACCTCTGCTCACACCACCAAACTAATAACTGCCATAAAACCCTTTCTAACCTCCCAAACCTCCATAGCCAGAGCCACTATAGGAGCTACACTTGACTACAGCAATGCCCTTCTGGCAGGCACTTCCACTAAACACATAAACAGACTCTAAATAGTACAGAACAACGCACTCCGCGCAGCCCTACACATTCTTAAAAGGGAACTCATATCCTAGATCAGACGGGATGCCCACTGGCTCTCTATTAAAGAAAGGATCAACTTCAAAATCCTCACCCTGACTCACAAATGCATCAACCTCTCTGCCCCATCCTACCTATCTGAAACCTTATCCAAAAACACCTCTACCCACCCTACCAGAAGCCACCTTGCTAACCAACTCCGTGTACCGCTCATAAAAAGAACCAATGCTGGCGGATTAGGTTTCCCTCACATAGCACCTAAACTATGGAATGCTCTCCCGAATGCACTCAGAGCTGAACCCTCCCTGCTTGCCTTTCGTAAATCACTCAAAACCACACTATTCACGTAACACTCACCAGACCTTCAATAGTAGGACCTGACAATGCCATGTACCTCCCACAGCCCAGGCACCATGTCCGGAAACAATCAGTAAAGTCTATTCTATGTAACCCTAAAACCAAATCTGTAATGTAGCTGCCATGTATTCCCTGTATATCCTGTAACAGCGCCACAATGCCCTAGGGCTGATGTGCGCTTTAAAAATACAAATAGGCAAGTAAATAAATAATATTTCTCTGTCTGCCTTTCCTAGGCTGGTTATATGATATGATGTGGCATTTATAACGCGCCTATGCACAAGTGTTTCAAGGCGCGACGAGGCAAGGGAGGGGGAACAGAGGGAAGACAGACAACAATCCTACTAGGCCAGATTTCATTCAGATTGCGCAAGTGCATGGGATGGGCGAAGGGGCAAAGTGCGGGGGCAAGGGGAAAGGGACAGTGCAGTACATGGGCATAGAATAATAACAATAGGTAAAAGTAACGGCCAACAGGTGGCAAGTGCAAAGGTAAGTGCAGACAACAGGTGTAAGTGCTGGTAGTGGGACTGTAGGGATACAGAAATAGTGCCCAAGTGTGGGGGTTGCCAGGCAGGCAGTGCTGGAGTGTGTGACTGGCGGGGGAGGGACCTGGGCCCGAGAACAAAAGGTGGCCAAGTGACCAGTGCAGGTTCAGTTCAGCCAGGAGGTCAGCAGGAGAGAGGAGGAGAAAAGGCAGAAGCAAAGATAAAGGTTTTGAGGTGCTTCCGGAACTGGAGATGGTTCTCCTCAAGTTTCAGTGAGGCAGGGAGGCTGTTCCAGAGGGAGGCCCCAGCCGAAGAAAGAGATCTACCACCAACTCGTTGCTTGGAGAAGCGACTGACCCTAAAGGAGTTGGAGGCAGATGAGCGAAGAGCTCGAGAGGGAAGATATTTAGGAAGAGAGAGTTGAAGGTATTGAGGCCCCAGTGCCCCAGAAGGCCTTGTGGACAATGCAGAGGGTTTTGAACTTGATCTTCCCAGCCACTGGGAGCCAGTGCAGAGAGTTCAGTCCTGGAGAGATACGAACCCTGGGCTTGAGGCCAAGGACAAGTCTTGCAGTCCCGGTCTAGATGGGTTGCAGAGAGTGGAGAGTAAAGGCAGTCAAATTTAGAAATAGGCAGTTGCAGTAGTCCAGCCTAGAGAGAACCAGAGCTCTGGAAACAGTGAGCTTCTGGGGGAAGGAGAGGAAAGGCAGAATACCTCTGAGGAGGTGCAGCTGGTAGCGTGACTTCTTAGAAACATCATAGATGTGAGGAGAGAAGGAGAGTGTGGAGTTGAAGATGACCCCAAGGTTTTTAGTTTCGCAGGTAGGAGGAGGGCCAAGAATGGCCGGCCAGAGAGCGACAGGAAAGGAGGGAGCGGGTGTGCCGATGAGGGGAATCTCAGTCTTACTGGCATTAAGGCAGAGGTCATTGGCAGCACACCACTCCTGGATGGCAGACAGTCAGAGATGAGAGTCGGGGAAGAGGTGGCAGAGGGTAGCCTGAAAATGAGCTGAGTGTCATCCGCATAGCACTGAAAGTTGGGGCAGAGAGCGGCAATGCCAGGTATTGGTTGAACAACCAGGGAAAGAGGTTAGATCCCTGGGGGACACCACAGGTAGAGATAAAGATAAAGAAGAGGAAGGACCAAAGTTGGACCCGAGAGGGTCGATCAGAGAGGAAAGAAGTCAGCCACGCCAGGGCCTGATCAGTGATACCCAGGTTGTCACGGAGATGATTGAGCAGGATGGCATGGTTGACCGTGTCAAAGGCAGAAGAGAGATCAAGCAAGATGAGGACATGGGGTGTTAGAATCAAGGTTGGAGAGCAGGTCTTCATAGATGTTCAGGAGAGCAGTTTCCGTGCTTCTGGCAGCTCTGAAGCCAGACTGATGGTCATGATGACAACCAACAGATTCAATGTGAAGATTAAGCTGGGCGATGGCCAGTTTTTCAAGGAGTTTGCCCAGGAAGGGGAGTGATGGAGATCGGGCGATAGTTAGCCGGGCAGGAAGGGTACACAAAGGGTTTCTTAAGAAGCGGGTGCACAGGGGAGCGCTTCAGTGGGGAGGGGAAGACTCCAGTGGCGAAGGAGTGGTTGCAAAATTAGCCAGAGCAGGAGCCAGGATGTCAATGTGGTCCTTAATGGTTTTGGAGGAACAGGGGTGAACCTGTTTTGACAAGACTTCCATAGATCGACTTGTCTAGGAACCTCATGAGAGGAGAACAGGGGAAAAGCAGTGAAGGAGGGAGGAGAGGTGGCTGCAGATGGGACAGAGGAAGAACATGGAATAGAGGGAGGAGGGGGAGAGGAAGAGAGAGAGAGGACAGGATGTCCTGAGTTTTAGAGATGAAATGAGAATCCAGAGCTGTGCAGAGGGCCGGGGAAGGGACAGGAGAGGTAGAGACTGCGGCAGGATTGGCCAGTTCCTTGCAGATTTTAAAGCGTTCAGCCGAGTTGTTAGATGCTGCAGAGATGCGGGCTTGGATGTGGGCTCTCTTCTTGGTGAGGACAGAGAGGCGGTATTGCCTTTGGAGCAGGGGGCAGGCCAGTCTGTCAGAGGATGTACCGGAAACACGCCATTTCCTCTCGCCCACCATGCACCTTCGTTTAAGGGTGACGAGGTCTGAGTCGTACCAAGAGTTGCACTTGGCTTAAGGCTTCAGGCAGATCCTCATGACAGGGGCAAGAACATCGAGAGTATAAGATATAGCAGAGTGGAGCATGAACAGGGCTGCGTCAGGATGTGAGTCAGCCAAGAGGGTATAGGGGGAGAAAGTGGCGGCGAAAGCCTCAACTGACACACACTTCATGGGACGGATGACCGAGAAGGTGGGTGGCAGTGAAGGAAGTGGCTTGGCCTGAGGGGTACAGAAGGAGAGATGGGAGGAAAGGAGAAAGTGATCACTCCAGAAGAGAGGAGTGGAGAGAGGGATAGAAAGGGGAAGGTCTGAAGAGATCAGAACATCTAGGGTGTGCCCTGCAGAGTGAGTCAGGCCAGAGGGGAGGAATGAGAGTGAGAGAGAGTCACAGAGGTCATGAAAGAGTCCAGAGGGGGTACAGGAGGCATCCAGGTGGGTGTTGAAGTCTACAAGAAGGAGGAGTTGAGTGGTCGAGACCAGGAGTGAAGAGGAGAGGTCCGCCCACTCAGAGAGGAAGGAGGAGATCTGACCAGATGGCCGATAGATAGTAGCCACAGTGGGGGAATGGCTAGGAGAGAGAGAGAGCCTGCAGGCGAGACATTCAAAAGAGGAGTAGGCCTGCGTGGGAATGACAGAGGCAGGAATCCACTGCAGAAAGATCAGGGCTGCACCCTCTCCGGAGCGGTTGGGACTGGGCACGGAGAGGATCTTGCAGCCGTCCGGGAGGAGCGTGTTAAAGCTTGTGACAGCGCTGGCCGTGAACCATGTCTCGTTGAGATTGAGCACATCGAGGTCAAGTTCTTCCAAAAGGCTGCCGATGTCGGAGGAGTGTTTGACAGCTGAGCGAGAGTTGCGAGTGGCAATATGGAGAAGGTTGCCATCCTTGAAGGACTTTCGGGGAGAGGTACAAATCAGAGGTACGCTCTGCGGAGGTGTAGAAGGAGCCCGAGGGGGGAGAAGAGAGGGAGGGAGAGGGCAAGGTAGCCGAGGAGGAGGCAACAGGGGGAGGTGAGGAGGCCCTGTAAGGGGGAGAGGTGACAGCAGGAGAAGAAAGGAAATTGATGAGACGCGGGAAGTGTCTGTCGAAAAGGAGATGGTTGGCTTGAGGGCCTTGGACCAAGACGGTACCATTCACATAGACATTAATGATGACCTTAGAGGAGTGGAAGGAGGCCAGAAGGGCCTCCCACCGGGTGCCACCGTTGATGGGAGAGGAGGAGAAGGGAGAGAGCACAGAGACCATATGTAGGGTCCATAAATCAGGTGGGGGAACGACAAAGAGTATATCAGTGACAGTTTGCCTGGAGGAGGCACTGGCATAGGTGTCAGCGATAGGGAGGCCTGGGTTGGAGACCAGGATGTCCTTTTTAAACTTCTTCCTACCAGGTTTAGTGAGGAGAGCAGGATAGTCGATAGAGAAGCAGTTAGAAAAGATAGGAGAGACAGCGAGCACCATAGAATAGGCGGGGAGAGGAGAGAGTAGGAAGCGAGTGGGAAGTGGAGAGCACTAGGGAAGGACAGAGGCCAGGGTGCAAGCAGACGAGACAGAGAGAGACGAGACAAGTTGAGCAATTGGACAGGAATGATGAAACTCAGAATTAAGGAACTATCACAATGCAAATTTTAAAAGACAGGCAAAAAACACACCTACGTTTGAGAATTCTGAATAGAGGGAGAAAGGCCTAGGTTTCACAATGCAATTTTAAATACTTGAGACAGCGCAAATGTTAAAAGACAGGGGAAAAAGTGCACCTAAGTTCGAGAGTCTGCTAGGTGGAGGGGGTGAGCAGGGAGGCCTGCGGGACTGACCAGGATGATCACTGGCAACTGTGTCCCCTGCAGACACAACCAGGAGCCACGTATATACCTCAGAAAAGTGGTCCACCCCTCGCCTCAAAAAAGTGGCCCACCCCTCGCCTCACGACCCTTGACCTCTGATGACCTCACCAGAAGTGATGTCATTTGACCCCACCCAAAAGTGTCATCCTGGGAGGCCCACCCCTAGCCTCACGACCCTTGACCTCTGATGACCTCACCGGAAGTGATGTAATTCGACTCCACCCGAAAGTGTCATCCCAGGAAGCGATGAAACACAACCTTTCACCCCTTGTCAAAACAGGAAGTGGCATCAAATAGCATTGTTCCTAACTACACTACGAAAAATATGGTTATGATTTCACTAATGTGATATACATTTCATACAAGAATGGATCACCATATGTCTCATTAATGTCTGTGTGTATAGATCCATATTGTCAAATTACTGTGAATGCCAGCAGTCCTCCAAGGCCAAATGATAATATGTTATTGGATATCACTTACACTTTAGCTCTTTTTATAGAACAAACATGCACACAATATCACCCAACCTGCGTTGGTTCTCATATATCGACTACAGAAGGATGAAAGGCTGAGATGGGGTTGCTGGGATTCAAACCTGCGACCTGCAGATCAGACACAAATCGCAGCAGCGAGCACTCAACCCACTGAGCTATCATATCGGCTATAGTAAAATGAGCAGCTGTAGTGGATACCATTAAACTGGTAACTGAGATTTAACAGCAGACCAGTTAAGTTCATCTGCAGGTCTGGTGCAAAGTTGCGCGCATGCTGCAGCAACATGTGAATGAGGCATGCATCATAATTCATGATGCACACATCATGCGTGTAAATCAATCATCAACGCAAGGTAACGTGTGGTACCTTGCTTTGATGAATGATGCCGTTGCGGGTGCTTTTTGTTTGTTTAAAAATGTTGCGTTTTTTTCAAACTTGTTTTTTTTTAACCGCCCTAATCGTGGGCAGGAACCGGCCCCCAGGGACTACACTTGATTTCTGCCTGGCCACGGGCCGATTGGCAGATGGGCCAATCCGACCCTGATGGAGGGTTCGTAGCGCTATATAAGTGCCAAAGTATTATTATTATTATTATTATTATTACACACACACCAAAGCACTATTAACTAGTAAAAAAAAACTATAACGTTGTGTTCTTTGTGTTTTTTCTGCTAATTGTTGCGCCCGACCGCGTGGTGCTCCCTCCCCCACCGCTCGCAGTCACTTCCTGTACCCTCTCCCTCCCGCCTCCCAGCCAGCCCCCCGTCCTGATTGGTTGTCCTCCCGGTTCTTAGCTGACCATCCCTGAGCAGCCCTCTACCCGGCAGCCCCACAGCTAAGGGCCCCTAGGCAAAGGGTGGCTCCCATATACGCGGCTCCTGGTTGTGTCTGCAGGCGACGCAAGGGGACATCCTGGTCTCCAACCCAGGCCTCACACTGACTCCATCTCCCTCTGCAGACACTATCCTGCACTTCGTGTGACCCTCACAGGCTGTAACACAAGTGTCCCTCTCCCGCCCCTCACACACTGAGCATCCCCTTCCCCTCTGCCCCGCCACCATCACTCAAAGCCCATGTTTCCCCTGACACACACTGTGCCAGCCTCCTACCCACCTCGAGCTTGCAGCCTGCTTCGGCAGTCATGCCTTCCCCCTCGCCCCCGAGAGGCAGACCTGGTGCCCTGTACAATATCCTGCCCCGTCAGACTCCGACGGCTTTGCCATCACTTGAGAGGCCGCCCCTCAGACAACGACCCTCAGACGCCGAGGTCTTCTCCATCCCCTGAGAGGCAGACTTGGTGCCCTTTAAAAAGGGTGTTTCTTTCTGCCATTCTTGTCATTTGCTGTGGAACATTTTCGTTTTTGCTGCAAACTCCCTGGAGGTCCTCTTTCTGTCTCTGCTAGTGGGGGCAGACGCAGCACCAGCTACAAAAACTGCACTGGAAGCGGAGCGGGAGCAGAAAAGATTCTGTTTGAGCTCTGAACCGTTTGGAGGGTATCATAGCCCCGCCTGGTCATGTCACTGCTTTTGTTCCCTGTATTGCATACACCGCTTGTACTGAGGACACTGCAACACTGCAACACTACTTCGTGAGCTTTAAGCAGCGCAAAGCTCGTTACGGGGGTGCGGTGAGCGAATGCACTCTGTGGCACACTATGTTTTTTTTGGGAACTGAACTGAGGAGGAAGATTACCCTTTAAGGTAAACTCTTCGCCTCCTAGCGGGAGCAGGACTACCTCAAGGGCAACTATTGCACCTACTTCCATAGTTTATCTGACTCTCCTGTGCGGAACTCTTGCGAGAGGCAGGGCCGTAGAAGTGCATGTGGAGCGCGGTGCACGCAGTGCTTGCTGTGCCTGTGGGCTGTTTGCATTTGCCTAGATTTATTGTCTATTAACGTTACGTCGATTGTGGACCCTTGGGTTGGAGACGTCATTGGACGTGTATCTGACTACTGATTACTGGAGACTGAACACTTCCCTACGCAGTGGGGGCTTTAGACTTCTTCAAACTTACTGAAACTTCATATCCTAATGTGAGGTGACTGCAGGCCTAGAGCCTCATAGTTTTTTTTTTTTTATGTAGTGAAAGCTGCACTTGCATTGCATTGTGGAACCTGTAGTGAAGTGACTTCTGCAGTCATAGCGCAAACTGCGATTCTGTGTGAACTGGTCATTTCTTCTCTACCGGGTGGTGTCTGCGGGCATTGCGCATTGTACCTTTGAGCCATCCTGGCAAACACACTGGATTTGGATAGAGGGGTCTGGAAAGTGTTTCTTATTTTGACGTGAGGTGACTGCGGGCTAGGGCCTTTGAGCCTCACTGTCTTCTTGAACTAGCAAAAGCTTCCTTTTCTTTACATTGTCTTGTACTGTGGATGCTGCAGTGAAGCAGCTACAGCTTGAATTGCTATTGAACTGATCTCCTGTGAGACATGGACATCTCTCCTGTTTGAACCGAACACACTTCTGTGTGAGGGCATTGCTGGGTGGCGACTGCGGGCATTCTGCCCTTGAGCCACTCAGCATGGTGGCATGGAGCAGCAGGGAGGCTGCTTAGGTACATGAATATGGTTGTCAAGATGCTCCTTGTCTGTGAGTTAAACCGATTGCTGTCTTTGAAAACTTGCCTTTTTACACTGTGTGCTAACGAAATTAGCAGAAGTCTGTATTAAGCATATGATACATGCTGTGTCTTGCCGGTATTACCCTAAAACTTAGATTTAGGACTGTCGACCCATTATCCTGTTAGTTAATGGTTTGTGTAATGAAGAAAGGAAAGCGTGAACTATATCCATATCAGAGGACAGTTCCCCTCAGGAGGCGAGAGACAAGGGCCGAGGTAAGGCCTTTTGATGATATTTTGTCTGCTCCTTTGATCTTTACCCCCTTAAGGGGGACTACAAGAAAGGCTATGGATATGCCCTTGCCCCCTTCCCCTCCGTCTTCAATGGATATAGTCCTGCAGAATCTGAATGACAGAGAGGGAATGGGGGATGATTCGATCTTATTGATCGAATCCGGTGAAGGTGATAAGATTGCTGAAGATGTGAGGTGGGGGGCGTTAGGCTTGCAGCAGCCTGTGGTTCTGGAGGACTCCCAATGCCAAACAGACAGACAGTTCCCTTTTAGCATTGTCGCAATATCCACTGGGCAAAGAAGCTGAATGGCAACTGTCCTCGGCTCAGCCAATTCCTTTAGGAAATCTTGGGGAATGCTCCAAGATGATAATTTCAATGTAAAAATCTTAGAAGAACTTTCTTTGCACGCTCTTCTTCTGAGGAAGCTTAATAGTGCTGTGGAAAATATTCATTGTTTGACGGCTAATCATGGGAGGCCTGTGAACCAATCAGAGGGGGGGGGTCTGGAGTCGGTTCTGCTCACAGCATCTGCAGGTGATAAATCGGGCACAGTGAATTCCGGAAACTCAACTTTGATATTGAAAGAAATGGTTTCAGACGATATTGACAGATAACACCAATACAAAAAGAAAAAAAAAAAGAAGTCTGTCCTGAAACAAAATGTTTTGGGGAAAAAGCATAAACATAGGAAGGCAGCCAAGAATAACTGGCGCAATCAGGTGAGAGAAGAGGTTGTATCCCCCTCCTCGGACTCAGGCACCGATATGGAAGGGGATGACGCTATCCTGTGTATGAAAATCTGAAAATAAGGGCCGGCGGGATAACAAGGCCATCAAAATAGCTGATCCCGTGCCTCAGGTTAAGGGAAGCTTATTTGATTTTTTTCCCCAAAGGACTTAACAAAAAAGTGTCTACCACTGGGGACTCCACTCTGGCTAAGGTTGTCCTAGGAGAGAGACAGATTCTCAAAGAATCAACTACACCAACTACACAGAATATCCCCCCACTGCCGCGCCGCAAACATTGAATGAAGAAGGGGGGGCTGTCTCAGGCTACTGTAGTAGCAATAGGATCGGGAGGACCGGAACATACCATTAACCAACTGCCCGGGATGAACCCTTCAGAGGAGCGAACTTCTGGTAATACAGGTAAAGGAGACTGTATGCAATTTAACAGCTCGGGGCGAAAAATGCATCTGAATAATCCAGCCTCTTGGGGAGTGGGGTGAAGAGATTTTAGGGTTTGTCTCACTAGTTAGGGTAGGGCCTATGGAGGCCGGATTGGAAGGAAATGTGGGGGGAGACATGGTAATAATAATAATAATAATAATTAGGCTTTTATATAGCGCTACAAACCCTCAGGTATCTGAGCGCTGCTTATTATTACCCACGGTGTGTGGTGCTCATTTATCGACCTCGGAAGGATGAAAGGCTGAGTTTGGCCCCGCCGGGATTCGAACCTGCGTTAGCAGGCTCTGCACGGGTGTCAAAGCGAGCGCTCTACTCGCTGTGCCACTTGACCGGCTTAACACGTAATGGAACGTGTTGTTAGAAAAGTTATCAAGCTGATGTTAGATGAACATGTGAGTGTGCAATCTGTACCTGAACCCCTCCAATGCCCCAATGGTAGCTTTTCCTCTAGGGCTGTTGTGAAAGAGCCCTTAAAGGACACAAGGTTACCCTGGGGTGCTCTTGCTGCTGATACTGTGGTGCTGGCTGAACCTTTGGAAACCCCCTGCTGGGGGACCCCCCAGTACGCAAGTAGGGGGGAGCTTTGTGCAATTGGTATCTCAAATGGACGATCATCTTTGGGAGAGTAATGTTATTGCTCCCCACACAAATATGGCAGACATGGTCGCTTTACGTCCCCCACACTACCCTGACAATTCACTTATTCTCCCATGATGGGTGGGCTTCATTAAACTGCCCGAAAATTTTGGCTATGTCTGGGGAAATTCCTAGTCGATCACTAATAACCTCTGGAGACATAAAGCTAGTCAACTTTGTCCATCCTTGTAGGTACGACTTTGTTCGAGTGTTTTTTTTATTTAGAGACCGTGATGGGTGTGGTATTAAAAGAACAAGGTGCTATCCACAAATTTGGCTATGATTTGGAGAAGGCAGCAATGGAGGGGGGACATAATTCAGGGGTGTCTAGGGACCCCCAAATAAAAAATGTTGCAAGTATGAATAATAAGTACCGTGTGGAGAGGACTGATGGAGATTCCAGCCTTAGAAGGCTGGCTCTTACATTGCGGGAATCCATCTCACAACTCCAAGGCTTGAAGCCTAACAGTTAACACTACGATTACATTGCCCTGGTTAGTTGGAACTCCAGGGGCAATTGTTTTCTCAAAAATTGTCCTGAGATCTGCTCCCAACTGAAGGGGTGCTCATGTGTCTGTCTACAGGAGACCTGGTCTACGAGCAGTATGTGTTTGATGGATTCATTGTGCATGCTACATTGGCCCGTAAGGGAACGGTCGGGCGCCCGTCGGGGGGGTCTGCTCATGGCTCTGAATGTAAATATTGGCTGTAGCATCGTTAAGATCCGTAGGATCCTTGACTGGTGGCTGGCGCTGCTGATTCCGTCTAACGTGGTCAGCGTGATCTTTTGTTGATCAATGTCTACTGGAGCCTGAAGTTGGTAATTCAATCAGCCCTAAAACAGCTGGGTCATATCATGATGGAGTGTCTGGAAATTGGTCCTAATACGAGGATTCTGATTGTAGGAGATTTTAATGTGGAAATTCCCAGATTTAATACTGTTGTGCACAATGGAGGGGGAATAAGCCCATCCCAGAGGATGGGCAAAACGCAACAGGGTCTCTTATGGGGACTTTTCTTAGAAGCGCGTGGACTTCAGAATGCTAGAGATCTTCTGAAGAATGATTCAGACCATTCTACTTGGTTTAGAGGTATATTCTCCACTGTAATTGATCATGTCTTTTTTTCTGTTTCAATGATGAAATTGGTAACGGACTTCAAGCTACTTACTACCACTTGTAGTGATCATAAGATTCTACAGTTTAAATTTGCGGGGGAGGGGGACAGTGTTTGCAACAATGTTTGTGATGCCAATCTACAGGTCAACGTTACTAAAACAAGAGTTATTTGGCATAAAGGTAATGTTGTAAAATTGCCGTTTTCCTGTCTGACTTTAACAGCTTTAGGTATGGGAAAAAACATGTATTGTATACTAATGAGTCTTTTGGTGACTATGTGGGGAATGTAATTAGCCAATCTATGGGCCAAAATGCAAAATGTAGTGCTTGGAAATTCCCTTGCACACGTATGATCTGGTGGTTAGAAGCATTAAGAATAATAGAGCCCGGGAATTGCGTACCCCCCCAACTAGCTTTCCATCTTCCAAAACAATGCAACTAAGGAAAAATATTAATAACAAATGGAAATACAAGATCAAGGCTCTTCGTGCTGCGTTATATCAGGCAGATGGGGAAAGTATTCTTGCTTCTATGAAAGATAAGACTGCAAAAACATTCTGGGCTTTGGTGAATAATCAAATGGCTAGGAATTGTGAGGCCCTCTCTTGCTCTATATCAGAAGCACAATGGGTTGGCCATTTTGGTGAGCTCTATAAATCTTCCCAGGTTAAATCTTTACTTCCAGACGGTGTGCGAGATACTGAGTGGCTATTTAAAATCCATCTGGAGTATGTTGAAGAAGTGATTCAGAAGGCTTCAGCATCTAGGGCGGCTGGGCCTAATGGCCTTGCGAATGTTATCTTGAAGAAAAATCAGGGGCCCTGGGCTAAAATGTTGTATATCTTCTTCAATGACATCGTGAAGACCCGTATCATTCCCCAATTATGGCATATTTCCTTTGTGGTTCCAATCTACAAGAAGGGCGATCGGTCTTGTCCTAAGAACTATAGGCCAATCGCCCTTCTTGATGTGGATTCCAAGTTGTTTTCAGGAATTATTTTGAAGTACATCCAAGAGTGGATTAAGGCACACAGTATTTTGTCTCAATTCCAGTTTGGCTTTAGAAAAGGGGTGGGAACTGACGATGGTGGTTTGTTTTTGAATGTCTTGCAGGCAAAGGCATGGACTAAGGATTCGGCACCCATTTACGTCGCCTCCATCAACTTGTCGATTTAGTTTGATAAGGTGGATAGGTCAGTGCTTTGGGGAAGGTTACATCGATTAGGGATGCCTTTGGATCTCCTTTCTATATTAATACATCTTCATGAGGGATCAAAGCTCCAGGTCCGGCTGAACAATCTGGGTCGCTTAACCTCCTGTATAATTGTCTCCAACAGCCTCCGGCAAGGGTGCGTTTTTGTTCCCACCATTTTCAACCTCTATGTTTCTGATGCCAAAAAAAATTTGGAAGAAAAATCTATTGTTCTCCCACTGTGGAAGGAGCCATAATGAGTTGGACTGTCTATGCGGACGACTCTTTACTGTTGGACGACGCCCCAATTGGCTTACAGCGCTTACTCTGTAGATTCAGGGATTACACTGTGGCCAACATACCCAGTGGTTTCTGAATCACGTAAAGCTAGTGGTGCGTCCTTGTTTGAGATACCTGGGTTACCCCATTTTTGGGTGTCTTCAGAAATCTCAATATAGGGACTTCTTGGAGATTAAGGTAGCGCCTCTGATTGCACAACTAAAAAAAGTGGGCAGTGAATTCGGAAAGTTCTCTATTGTGCCTACGCTTCACTACTATAAATTGAAGATTTTACCCGATCTGTGCTATGGCCTCGAGCTGTTCCCAAAATGGATGCTCGCTGAATTTCCCAAATTCGAAGTTCGCTTACTAAGGGCATCTGTCAAGTGTCTACCAAATGGTGTACCTGTGGAAGGCCTTCGTTGTGAATTGGGGCTCACCTCCATTGTAAATGTGATCGTATGGAGAAAGATGACGTTGTTAAGGAAACTAATAACCTCCCCTAAGGACACTTTGTACGATCTTTTGGGTCGAGGTTTTCGAATTGATACAACTGCATCTGATTATTTGTCAAGATTGAAAATGGATTGCGTAGAATATTTGACCATCTTGGCATCTCCTTAGCTCTTCTTATATTTAACCCCCAGAAAGGGAAAAAGCGGTTTCAATGGTGGGTTTGGAGTGTCACTGTCAGAAATGTAGCTGCAACAGTCTTATACAAACATCTGTGTGTGATTTTTAAAAACGGAGCACAATTGAATCCTACTTAATTCTGTTCCCTGATAAGGGCGCTCGACAGAAATATATGCGCTTCAAATTTAATGTCCTTGCAACTGGTGAAATTTTACATATGTGGCAAGCGGGGGATGAGTTTCCACTGAAAATCTTGAACATCTAATGGTGGACTGCGTCACTCTTAGGAATGCAAGAATACAGTATTTTGGGAAATGTGTTAACGATACAGGGGTCGTCAACTTAGACTTACTTTGGTGGAAAATGCTTCATGTGAAACATAAATCATTACAGCTTGCGGTAGTTAGGTCCTTATACTGAGTGATGAATATGAGATAAGTGAATAAGCAGGTTACATTGTATGTTCACTGTATTTTGTGTTTATTGCCTTCTGGTTCTCGTCTGTGTTTGTTTAGATCTGGGAACTATGTATAAGTTATTCATCTAATTTATTCAATTATTTTTTTATCTGGTTTTCTTTTTGTATTATGTTTTTTATCTTTTGTAAAGGTTATGTCTATAACCATAAACAAACAAACATATAATAATATCCTGCCCCGTCAGACACCGACGGCTTCCCCATGACTTTAGAGGCTGCCCCTCAGACACCGACCCTCAGACGCCGAGGTCTTCTCCGTCCCCTGAGAGTCAGACCTGGTGCCTTTTACAATATCCGGCCCCGTCAGACACTGAGGGCTGTATCCTGCCCCGTCAGACACCGATGGCTTCCCCGTGACTTTAGAGGCCGCCCCTCAGACACCGACCCTCAGACGCCGAGGTCTTCTCCATCCCCCGAAAGTCAGACCTGGTGCCTTTTACAATATCCGGCCCCCTCAGACACTGAGGGCTGTATCCTGCCCCGTCAGACACCGACGGCTTCCCCATGACTTTAGAGGCCGCCCCTCAGACACCGACCCTCAGACGCCGAGGTCTTCTCCATCCCCCGAAAGTCAGACCTGGTGCCTTTTACAATATCCGGCCCCCTCAGACACTGAGGGCTGTATCCTGCCCCGTCAGACACCGACGGCTTCCCCATGACTTTAGAGGCCGCCCCTCAGACACCGACCCTCAGACGCCGAGGTCTTCTCCATCCCCCGAAAGTCAGACCTGGCGCCCTTTACAATATCCGGCCCCGCCAGACACCAAGAGCTATATCCCGTTCCGCCAAACAGCGGGGGTTGTATCCTGACCCGCCAGACACCCAGGACTATGTCCTGCCCAGACATTCGGGGCTTTCCCCCATTTCCTGAGCGGCAGACACGGAGCCCGGCGTGCCGATGCACTCCCCATCCCAGAGAAGCATGTCCCGGTTCCCGGCCCAATCGCCTGCCTCAGTGGAGTCTTTCCCGTCAGACCCCGAGAGGTTTCCCATCCCCGAGAGGCGCTCCAGTTCCCTGCGCCGGGAGTGGTAAGTGAACACCTAAAATCAAGAGGGGGCGGGGGGGGGGGGGCTGGAGGAGCAGCACCGCAGGCGGGGTAACAGGAGGGAGGACAGCGGGTAGCAGCACCCAGGACTACACTCTGCTCCAGCACAGCACTCTGGCCACGACCTGCTAGGGAACCGCACCCTGCGCTCCAGCGCAGCACTCTGGCCAGGAGCGGCACTCTACCAAGACCTGCACCAGAACTGCACACTGCTCAGGGGCTGTACCCTGCCCAGGACCCGCTCCAGCACTGCACCCTGGTCAGGAGCTGAACTCTGCTCCAGCGCAGCACTCTGGCCAGGAGCGGCACTCACTCTGTCACAGCACTGCAAACTGCACGGGAGCTGTACTCTGCCCGGGACCCACTCCAGCACTGCACCCATCCAGGACTAGCACTCTGCCCGGGCACTGCACTCCACCCAGGACGAGCACTCTGCCCGGGCACTGCACTCCACCCAGGACCAGCACTCTGCCCGGGCACTGCACCACACCCAGGACCAGCACTCTGTCCGAGCACTGCACCTCACCCAGGACCAGCACTCCGCCCCAGCACTCCAGCACTGTCTGCAGTCCTCCTGCGTTCTTGAACACTGCACACTTCCCGTGACCGTCACTGCACCCACCCAGAAGCTCAGAAGTGTGGGGCAGGGCTGCGCCCTGACCTGCCATCTCCTCGGGACCTGTCTTCCTTCCCCTGCGTATGCCAGGCGCCGCCCGCTGGGGCCCAGGACCTGCACTCTCCCATAGCCCTGCACTCTCCCATAGCCCTGCACTCTCCCAAAGCTCTGCACTCTCCCTTAGCTCTGTACTCTCCCATAGACCTGCACTCTCCATTAGCTCTGCACTCTCCCATAGACCTGCACTCTCCATTAGCTCTGCACTCTCCCATAGCCCTGCACTCTCTGCACTCTCCAATAGCCCTGAACTCTCCTATAGCCCTGCACTCTCCCATAGCCCTGCACTCTCCCAAAGCCCTGCACTCTCCCATAGCCCTGCACTCTTCTCTTGCGCTCTTTCCCGGGACCTGTCTCTAGCGCTGCATTCTGCGCCCAGCACTACACTTCCCTGATCAGCATTTCTCGTTGTCCGCCATTAGCAATCCCCTGTCCCACCCCCCGGCTGGTTCGCGGATCTTTGGCGCCAGGTACGGACTTCTAAGGTTCGCGGAGTCCGGTCCTTTCCCGGAAGCCCACACAGGTGACCCTCTGACCCCCCCCCCCTGTCCTCCACTTCAGTTTATTTTTTGACACAACTCCTCGATGCGCGGGTCTGAATGGCCGCCTTGTAGGTGGTGGCGGGGCCTGGCGTCTGCCCCAGCCCCCCCTGGCTCCTTCAGGGCGGAATAGTGCTGCCTCTGTGCTGTTGGGAGAGGCGCTTTGGTGAGGACTGGCCCGGCTTCTCGAGTCTTGGCTGCAGGTGCAGAGACGGGGGGGCCCCATGGGCTGCTCTCGGGGCCACCTCTGGGCCCTGGCCTGGGCCCTCGGGCTCCTGTGGGACACGGCCACTGGAAGCTTCATGAGGAACCACGTCCACTCGAGTTTCATCCAGCGGCGGCTGAGTGGCCGCGAGAGGCGGGACATGCAGCGTGAGATCCTGTCCATCCTGGGGCTGCCCGGGCGGCCGCGGCCCGGGGCCGGAGCCAAGCTGCCTTCCTCTGCCCCCCTCTTCATGCTGGACCTGTACCATGCCATGGCCAGCGAGGAGGAGGAGGAGGGGGAGGATGGGCCGCAGGGGGTCTCCCGCCCAGTGCTGACCAGCCTCAGCACCCAGACCCCCCCTCTGGGCGCAGTCATCAGCCAGGCGGACACGGTCATGAGCTTCGTCAACATGGGTGAGTGGCACCAGGCGCAGCTGGCATTGCCTGGGGCATAGGGGAAGGCTCGAGACAGCTGGGCCAAGGAAGGGTTGGCAACAAGGGTCAGACCTCAGAGCAAAGCTTCAGAGTGATGGGTCAAGAAAGGATGGGAAAAGATGGGTCAGAGCAAAGCTTGAGAGTGATGGGTCAAGAAAGGATTGAAAGGAGTAGGTCAGAGCAAAGGTTGAGAGCGAAGGGTCAAGAAAGAGTTGAAAGGAGTAGGTCAGAGCAAAGGTTGAGAGCGACGGGTCAAGAAAGGGTTGAAAGGAGTAGGTCAGAGCAAAGGTTGGGAGCGACGGGTCAAGAAAGGGTTGAAAGGAGTAGGTCAGAGCAAAGCTTGGGAGCGATGGGTCAAGAAAGGGTTGGAAAAGAGGGGTCAGAACAAAGCTTGAGAGCATGGGTCAAGAAAGGGTTAGAAAAGGTGGGTCAGAGCAAAGCTTGAGAGCGATGGGTCAAGAAAGGGTTAGAAAAGGTGGGTCAGAGCAAAGCTTGGGAGCGATGGGTCAAGAAAGGGTTGGAAAAGATGGGTCAGAACAAAGCTTGGGAGCGATGGGTCAAGAAAGGGTTGAAAGGAGTAGGTCAGAGCAAAGCTTGAGAGTGATGGGTCAAGAAAGGATTGGAAAAGATGGGTCAGAAGAGCATGGGTCAAGAAAGGATTGGAAAAGATGGGTCAGAGCAACGCTTGAGAGCGATGGGTCAAGAAAGGATTGGAAAAGATGGGTCAGAGCAACGCTTGAGAGCGATGGGTCAAGAAAGGATTGGAAAAGATGGGTCAGAGCAAAGCTTGAGAGCGATGGGTCAAGAAAGGGTTGAAAGGAGTAGATCAGAGCAAAGCTTGAGAGCGACGGGTCAAGAAAGGATTGGAAAAGATGGGTCAGAGCAAAGCTTGGGAGTGATGGGTCAAGAAAGGGTTGAAAGGAGTAGGTCAGAGCAAAGCTTGAGAGCGACAGGTCAAGAAAGGATTGGAAAAGATGGGTCAGAGCAACGCTTGAGAGTGATGGGTCAAGAAAGGATTGGAAAAGATGGGTCAGAGCAAAGCTTCAGAGTGATGGGTCAAGAAAGGATTGGAAAAGATGGGTCAGAGCAAAGCTTGAGAGCGATGGGTCAAGAAAGGATTGGAAAAGATGGGTCAGAGCAAAGCTTGAGAGCGATGGGTCAAGAAAGGGTTGGAAGGAGTAGGTCAGAGCAAAGCTTGAGAGCGACGGGTCAAGAAAGGATTGGAAAAGATGGGTCAGAACAAAGCTTGAGAGCATGGGTCAAGAAAGGATTGGAAAAGATGGGTCAGAGCAAAGCTTGAGAGCGATGGGTCAAGAAAGGGTTGGAAGGAGTAGATCAGAGCAAAGCTTGAGAGCGATGGGTCAAGAAAGGATTGGAAAAGATGGGTCAGAACAAAGCTTGAGAGCGATGCGTCAAGAAAGGGTTGGAAGGAGTAGATCAGAGCAAAGCTTGAGAGTGACAGGTCAAGAAAGAGTTGAAAGGAGTAGGTCAGAGCAAAGCTTGAGAGCGACGGGTCAAGAAAGGGTTGAAAGGAGTAGGTCAGAGCAAAGCTTGGGAGCGATGGGTCAAGAAAGGGTTGGAAAAGAGGGGTCAGAACAAAGCTTGAGAGCGATGGGTCAAGAAAGGGTTGAAAGGAGTAGGTCAGAGCAAAGCTTGAGAGAGAAGGGTCAAGAAAGGGTTGAAAGGAGTAGGTCAGAGCAAAGCTTGAGAGTGACGGGTCAAGAAAGGATTGGAAAAGAGGGGACAGAACAAAGCTTGAGAGCGATGGGTCAGGAAAGAATTGCAAAAGATGGGTCAGAGCAAAGCTTGAGAGCGATGGGTCAAGAAAGGATTGGAAAAGATGGGTCAGAGCAACGCTTGAGAGCGATGGGTCAAGAAAGGATTGGAAAAGATGGGTCAGAGCAACGCTTGAGAGCGATGGGTCAAGAAAGGGTTGAAAGGAGTAGGTCAGAGCAAAGCTTGAGAGCGACGGGTCAAGAAAGGATTGGAAAAGAGGGGTCAGAACAAAGCTTGAGAGCGATGGGTCAGGAAAGAATTGCAAACGATGGGTCAGAGCAACGCTTGAGAGCGATGGGTCAAGAAAGGATTGGAAAAGATGGGTCAGAGCAAAGCTTGAGAGCGATGGGTCAAGAAAGGGTTGAAAGGAGTAGGTCAGAGCAAAGCTTGAGAGCGACGGGTCAAGAAAGGATTGGAAAAGATGGGTCAGAGCAAAGCTTGGGAGCGATGGGTCAAGAAAGGGTTGAAAGGAGTAGGTCAGAGCAAAGCCTGAGAGCGACGGGTCAAGAAAGGGTTGAAAGGAGTAAGTCAGAGCAAAGCCTGAGAGCGACGGGTCAAGAAAGGGTTGAAAGAAGTAGTGTCTATAAATTCTTACGATGCCATGTGCAGAAAGTCTTATTTAAGTAAGAACTGGTCAATTGAGCGATCAATCTGTGGCAGATACAAGTGTATAAAAAAGTCATT
The DNA here is from genome assembly GCF_040938575.1 of Ambystoma mexicanum. Taxonomy (NCBI): domain Eukaryota; kingdom Metazoa; phylum Chordata; class Amphibia; order Caudata; family Ambystomatidae; genus Ambystoma; species Ambystoma mexicanum. The sequence goes on along the minus strand of NC_090934.1, from coordinate 17,997,403 downwards.
TAAGAAGAAATCCTGTATGAACGACTGGGAAGCCTCTATCAATCACCTAAGTGGCCTTAAAAAGGATTCTTTCCTTGAAGGTATTGTGTATAGCTGCTGTACCCCAGAGCTGTATTTGTTGAAGTGTCCTCGTCCTGATGTGCAGAGATTTCGACTTTTGATGCATACTGACCAATTAATTACCTGTAAGAGCCACCCATGGAAAGTGGCAGCCATACCGGAGACAGTGCAACATGTGCTTACATTATGTCCAAAACTGGAGGCCCTTTACAGGGCTCGTTACTGTTGTTATTATCACCACTTTGAATGGGCAGCGACTACCCACTTCTGGAACATGTGTCTTAATTCTTCCTCTGAAGTTTTGATTATCGCATTATACGATGTTTGGACTGTGGTGCACCGTTTCTTTGAGTGCTTTAGTGGCAAACAATATTTAAACAAATGGAGAATGGGTGATGATGTTTGGAATAAATTATTCTAACTACAATGAAGTAATTAATTGAAAAACAACCAAATGTCTTAACATGAAAATCATAGGAATTTCCAGCTTATATGAATTAGAAGTCTTGTATATTAGTACTGATGTGTATATTTATATATGATGAATTTTATCTTTTTTTCTTCTGTTGTTAATGATTGTAAATCTATTTTTGTATGTAGTGTTGTAAAAGTTCTTCATGGACAAAAATACAACAATAAATAAATAAATAAATAAAAAGAAAGAAGTAGGTCAGAGCAAAGCATCAGAGTGATGGCTCAAGAAAGGGTTCAAAGAAGTAGGTCAGAGCAAAGCATCAGAGTGATGGCTCAAGAAAGGGTTCAAAGAAGTAGGTCAGAGCAAAGCATCAGAGTGATGGCTCAAGAAAGGGTTCAAAGAAGTAGGTCAGAGCAAAGCATCAGAGTGATGGCTCAAGAAAGGGTTCAAAGAAGTAGGTCAGAGCAAAGCATCAGAGTGATGGCTCAAGAAAGGGTTCAAAGAAGTAGGTCAGAGCAATGTTTGAGAGCAATGGCTCAAGAAAGGGTTCAAAGAAGTAGGTCAGAGCAATGTTTGAGAGCAATGGCTCAAGAAAGGGTTCAAAGAAGTAGGTCAGAGCAAAGCTTCAGAGCGATGGCTCAAGAAAGGGTTCAAAGAAGTAGGTCAGAGCAATGTTTGAGAGCAATGGGCCAAGAAAGGGTTCAAAGAAGTAGGTCAGAGCAAAGTTTGAGAGCAATGGGCCAAGAAAGGGTTCAAAGAAGTAGGTCAGAGCAAAGTTTGAGAGCAATGGGCCAAGAAAGGGTTCAAAGAAGTAGGTCAGAGCAAAGTTTGAGAGCAATGGGCCAAGAAAGGGTTCAAAGAAGTAGGTCAGAGCAAAGTTTGAGAGCAATGGGCCAAGAAAGAGTTGAAAGAAGTAGGTCAGAGCAAAGCTTGAGAGCGATGGGGCAAGAAAGAGTTGAAAGACCTAGGTCAGAGCAAAGCATCAGAGTGATGGCTCAAGAAAGGGTTCAAAGAAGTAGGTCAGAGCAAAGCATCAGAGTGATGGCTCAAGAAAGGGTTCAAAGAAGTAGGTCAGAGCAAAGCATCAGAGTGATGGCTCAAGAAAGGGTTCAAAGAAGTAGGTCAGAGCAATGTTTGAGAGCAATGGCTCAAGAAAGGGTTCAAAGAAGTAGGTCAGAGCAATGTTTGAGAGCAATGGCTCAAGAAAGGGTTCAAAGAAGTAGGTCAGAGCAAAGCTTCAGAGCGATGGCTCAAGAAAGGGTTCAAAGAAGTAGGTCAGAGCAATGTTTGAGAGCAATGGGCCAAGAAAGGGTTCAAAGAAGTAGGTCAGAGCAAAGTTTGAGAGCAATGGGCCAAGAAAGGGTTCAAAGAAGTAGGTCAGAGCAAAGTTTGAGAGCAATGGGCCAAGAAAGGGTTCAAAGAAGTAGGTCAGAGCAAAGTTTGAGAGCAATGGGCCAAGAAAGGGTTCAAAGAAGTAGGTCAGAGCAAAGTTTGAGAGCAATGGGCCAAGAAAGAGTTGAAAGAAGTAGGTCAGAGCAAAGCTTGAGAGCGATGGGGCAAGAAAGAGTTGAAAGACCTAGGTCAGAGCAAAGCATCAGAGTGATGGCTCAAGAAAGGGTTGAAAGACCTAGGTCAGAGCAAAGCATCAGAGTGATGGCTCAAGAAAGGGTTGAAAGACCTAGGTCAGAGCAAAGCATCAGAGTGATGGCTCAAGAAAGGTCAAAAGTAGGTCAAAGAAGTAGGTCAGAGCAATGCTTGAGAGCAATGGGCCAAGAAAGGGTTGAAAGAAGTAGGTCAGAGCAAAGCTTGAGAGTGACGAGTCAAGAAAGGGTTGAAAGAAGTAGGTCAGAGCAAAGCATCAGAGTGATGGCTCAAGAAAGGGTTCAAAGAAGTAGGTCAGAGCAATGTTTGAGAGCAATGGGCCAAGAAAGGGTTGAAAGAAGTAGGTCAGAGCAAAGCTTGAGAGCGACGAGTCAAGAAAGGGTTGAAAGAAGTAGGTCAGAGCAAAGCTTGAGAGCGACGAGTCAAGAAAGGGTTGAAAGAAGTAGGTCAGAGCAAAGCTTGAGAGCGACGAGTCAAGAAAGGGTTCAAAGAAGTAGGTCAGAGCAATGTTTGAGAGCAATGGGTCAAGAAAGAGTTGAAAGAAGTAGGTCAGAACAAAGCTTGAGAGCGATGGGGCAAGAAAGAGTTGAAAGAAGTATGTCAGAGCAAAGCATCAGAGTGATGGCTCAAGAAAGGGTTCAAAGAAGTAGGTCAGAGCAAAGTTTGAGAGCAATGGGCCAAGAAAGAGTTGAAAGAAGTAGGTCAGAGCAAAGCTTGAGAGCGACGAGTCAAGAAAGGGTTGAAAGAAGTAGGTCAGAGCAAAGTTTGAGAGCAATGGGCCAAGAAAGGGTTCAAAGAAGTAGGTAAGAGCAATGTTTGAGAGCAGTGGGCCAAGAAAGAGTTGAAAGAAGTAGGTCAGAACAAAGCTTGAGAGCGATGGGGCAAGAAAGAGTTGAAAGAAGTAGGTCAGAGCAAAGCTTGAGAGCGACGAGTCAAGAAAGGGTTGAAAGAAGTAGGTCAGAGCAAAGCATCAGATTGGTGGCTCAAAGGGTTCAAAGAAGTAGGTCAGAGCAAAGTTTGAGAGCAATGGGCCAAGAAAGGGTTCAAAGAAGTAGGTCAGAGCAATGTTTGAGAGCAATGGGCCAAGAAAGAGTTGAAAGAAGTAGGTCAGAACAAAGCTTGAGAGCGATGGGGCAAGACAGAATTGAAAGAAGGTCAGAGCAAAGCTTGAGAGCGACGAGTCAAGAAAGGGTTCAAAGAAGTAGGTCAGAGCAAAGTTTGAGAGCAATGGGCCAAGAAAGGGTTGAAAGAAGTAGGTCAGAGCAAAGCTCGAGAGCGATGGGCCAAGAAAGAGTTGAAAGAAGTAGGTTAGAACAAAGCTTGAGAGCGATGGGCCAAGAAAGAGTTGAAAGAAGTAGGTCAGAGCAAAGCTTGAGAGCGACGGGTCAAGAAAGGGTTCAAAGAAGTAGGTCAGAGCAAAGTTTGAGAGCAATGGGCCGAGAAAGGGTTGAAAGAAGTAGGTCAGAGCAAACCTTGAGAGCGATGGGCCAAGAAAGAGTTGAAAGATGTAGGTCAGAACAAAGCTTGAGAGTGATAGGGCAAGAAAGAGTTGGAAGAAGTAGGTCAGAGCAAAGCTTGAGAGCGACGAGTCAAGAAAGGGTTCAAAGAAGTAGGTCAGAGCAAAGTTTGAGAGCAATGGGCCAAGAAAGGGTTGAAAGAAGTAGGTCAGAGCAAAGCTTGAGAGCGATGGGCCAAGAAAGAGTTGAAAGAAGTAGGTTAGAACAAAGCTTGAGAGCGATGGGCCAAGAAAGAGTTGAAAGAAGTAGGTCAGAGCAAAGCTTGAGAGCGACGGGTCAAGAAAGAGTTCAAAGAAGTAGGTCAGAGCAAAGTTTGAGAGCAATGGGCCGAGAAAGGGTTGAAAGAAGTAGGTCAGAGCAAACCTTGAGAGCGATGGGCCAAGAAAGAGTTGAAAGATGTAGGTCAGAACAAAGCTTGAGAGCGATGGGGCAAGAAAGAGTTGGAAGAAGTAGGTCAGAGCAAAGCTTGAGAGCGATGAGTCAAGAAAGGGTTCAAAGAAGTAGGTCAGAGCAAAGTTTGAGAGCAATGGGCCAAGAAAGGGTTGAAAGAAGTAGGTCAGAGCAAAGCTTGAGAGCGATGGGCCAAGAAAGAGTTGAAAAAAGTAGGTTAGAACAAAGCTTGAGAGCGATGGGCCAAGAAAGAGTTGAAAGAAGTAGGTCAGAGCAAAGCTTGAGAGCGACGGGTCAAGAAAGGGTTCAAAGAAGTAGGTCAGAGCAAAGTTTGAGAGCAATGGGCCGAGAAAGGGTTGAAAGAAGTAGGTCAGAGCAAACCTTGAGAGAGATGGGCCAAGAAAGAGTTGAAAGATGTAGGTCAGAGCAAAGCTTGAGAGCGATGGGTCAAGAAAGAGTGAAAGAAGTAGGTCAGAGCAAAGCTTGAGAGTGATGGGTCAAGGAGGAGTTAAATGGGATTGGTTGATACAAAGCTTGACAGAGAGTGCTTAAAAAGGGTTTGGAAAGATGGGCTATAGCAAAGCTTCAGAAAAATAAATCGGGAGAAGTGTTGGAAGCAATGGTTAAAAGAGCTAGACTTGAGAGAGATGGGCCAAGGAAGGATTGGAAGAGATGGGTGAGAGCAAAGCTTGAGGGCAATGACTAAGGGAAGTGAGTGGTCAGTGAAAAGCTTGAGTGATCGGTAGAGGAAAGGTAGACAGACATAGATAGAGGTGGGTCAGGAGGAGTTGACAGTGGGTAAGAGATGATTTTTAGAAAAGCTTGAGGGACATGGGTCAGGTTAAGGTTTGGAAGCAATGGTTAGGAGAGGTAGGCTTGAGAGAAATGGTTCAAGGATGGGCTGCAAGAGTTGGGTCAGTACAAAGCTTGAGAGAGATGTACCAAGGAAGGATTGGAAGAAATGGACGTTAGGTTATTTGTTTGTTTATAGTGCTCCGTGGTCAGAAACCAGCTTCCAGGCACAGGGCTGCTCTTCCGTATCCATTGGCCGCCAGTGAATGCTGATGACTCTGGGCCCTCGTGAAAGGTTTATTTGTTGGTAGACAGTGGACTATGTAGCCCCTAGCTGCCACCCTGGCAGAGTGGCCTGGGCACTAGGGATGCAGAGCTTGTATGTCCTGTTGCATGTGGGGTGGGCAGCCAAGCGTTGGATCCCACAGGGAGGGCTCTCCAGGTGAAGACGAGGGCCTCTCACGTGGACGATGCGGATCAAGCCCGCACCAGAGCCTGATGGTCAGGGCTCCAGTGCCGGGAGAGTGAGGGGAAGGGCCGCCTGAGCCGGCTTCCTGTGGCACGCGGTACCCATGTCTCACTGGCCAGTGCCCAGGGTGTACACAGCACACAGGGAAGCATTGAATGCAGCCGCTATCAGTTGTTAGAGCCTCCGTTTCAAGCTTGCTGATTGGCCAGGGGAAAGCATTGGCGGCGGGCCTCTGCTGTGGTTGGGGTCTGGATTCTACAATTACTGACTGTTGCCTGTCCAATTGGCACGTGAGTCGGGGACTGGCCTTGGCTGCTCGCATCTACACGCGCCTATAAGCAGAGTAAGCTCGTCGGGGCGCTTCCTCACCCGTTTGCCCTCCAGCAATGGACCTTTTTTGGCAGCGTTTGGTACTTGACCCTAATTATGAGCTCTTTTTTGTCTCACAGATACTAGCAGTTGCCGGCCTTCAGCCCAGGCGGGTCCCTCCTCCAGACGGTTCTAGTTTGGGTTCGAGCGCTTGGCATGAGACAGTAAAAACACACTGGCTTTGCCAATGCTTGTTTCCATTGTGCTCCGCGTTTTCACGAGGCCGTGCAGATAGCTGGAAGGGAATGTCTTATGCACCACGCTGCTGCCGACAGAATTTCTCAACTGTTTAAAATCACATATACCAGCCAATTTGGTTCTTCTATGAACTAAAGACCAAACGCATGGTGAAGGCGCCATGCACCCTGCCTGTGTGGCGCCCCTGGGCTGTGGCTTCACTGCGGCCCCGTGTCCAGGCCCGGCATCCGTAGATGGCCTGGGTAATTCCGCGAAGGGACCCGACTTATTTATTTATTTTAATTCCTATATTGTTCAGCACGATCATGGGCCTCAGTGCACACAAACAAACATACAAGGTAAACACAGTATAATCATGAGAAAAACAGCAAAAACAGGAGCTGGAAGAGATTTCCAATCGGAGGGTGAGTTAAGGAAATTGTTACAGTTTGCCAGGAAGATAGGGAGATGACTGTGACCACAGCCAATGAGTATAGAGCCCCCGGGGGCTTGCGTACAACACTCTCCCAACATGATCCTAGGCAGGACCTTCAGATCCCATCCTCTGGCAATCCCTGGTCCAATTCTTTCATGAAGCCAGGCCAACACCTTGATCCCCAGTGCCGGGTGCAGACTTCACAGGTGGCAATACCTCTTTGGGTGCAGACCTTGCTGGTGGCAATACCTCTCTGGGTGTAGACTTTTCTGCTGGCAATACCTCTCTGGGTGAAGACTTCGCTGGTGGCAATAGCCCTCTGGGTGCACACTTCTCTGGTGGCAATAGCTCTCTGTGTGCACACTTCACTGGTGGCAATACCTTTCTGGGCTCCGACTTCGCTGGATGCAATACCTCTCTCGGTGCACACTTCACTGGTGGCAATACCTCTCCGGGTGCAGATTTCGCTGGTGGGAATACCTCTCCGGGTGCAGACTTCGCTGGTGGCAATACATCTGTGATTTCAGACTATGCTGGTGGCAATACCTCTCTGGGGCAAGACTTCACTGGTGGCAATACCTCTCTGAGTGGAGATGTCACTGGTGGCAATACATCTTTGGGTGCAGAACTTGCTGGTGGCAATATCTCTCTTGGTGCAGACTTCGCTGGTGGCAATACCTCTCTGGGTGCATACTTCGCTGGTGGCAATACCTCTCTGGGTTTAGACTTCGCTGGTGGCAATACCTCTCTGGGCTCCGACTTTGCTGGTGGCAATACATCTCTCGGTGCACACTTCACTGGTGGCAATACCTCTCCGGGTGCAGACTTCGCTGGTGGCAATACATCTTTGGGTGCAGACTTCTCTGGAGGCAATACCTCTCTGGGTTCAGACTTCGTTGGTGGAAATACCTCTCTGGGTGCAGACTTCGCTGGTGGCAATCCCTCTCTGGGTGCAGTCTACGCTGGTGGCAATACCTCTCTGGGTGTAGACTTTGCTGGTGGCAATACATCTCTGATTTCAGACTACGCTGGTGGCAATACCTCTCTGGGACAAGACTTCACTGGTGGCAATACCTCTCTGAGTGCAGATGTCGCTGGTGGCAATACATCTTTGGGTGCAGACCTTGCTGGTGGCAATACCTCTCTGGTGGTAGACTTTGCTGCTGGCAATACCCCTCTGGGTGCAGACTTCTCTGGTGGCAATACCCCTCTGGGTGCAGACTTCTCTGGTGACAATACCTCTCTAAGTGCATACGTCTCTGGTGGCAATACCTCTCTGGGCTCCGACTACTTCGCTGGATGCAATACCTCTCTGGGTGCACACTTCACTGGTGGCAATACCTCTTGGGGTGCAGACTTCGCTGGTGGCAATAGCTCTCTGGGTGCAGACTTCTCTGGAGGCATTTCCTCTCTGGGTGCAGACTTCACTGGTGGCATTTCCTCTCTGGGTGCAGTCTACGCTGGTGGCAATACCTCGCTGGGTGTAGACTTCGCTGGTGGCAATACCTCTTTGGGTGCAGACTTCGCTGGCGGCAATACCCCTCTGGGCACATACTTCGCAGGTGGCAATACCTCTCTGGGTGCAGACTGCGCTGGTGGCAATACCTCTCTGGGTGGAGACTTCGCTGGTGGCAATACCTCTCTGGGTACAGACTACGCTGGTGGCAATACCTCTCTGGGCTCCGATTTCGCTCGTGGCAATATCTCTCTGGGTGCAGACTTCGCTGGTGGGAATACCTCTCTGGGTGCAGACTTTGCTGGTGGCAATACCTCTCTGGGTTTAGACTTCGCTGGTGGCAATACCTCTCTGGGCTCCGACTTTGCTGGTGGCAATACATCTTTGGGTGCAGACTTCTCTGGAGGCAATACCTCTCTCGGTGCACACTTCACTGGTGGCAATACCTCTCCGGGTGCAGACTTCGCTGGTGGCAATACATCTTTGGGTGCAGACTTCTCTGGAGGCAATACCTCTCTCGGTGCACACTTCACTGGTGGCAATACCTCTCCGGGTGCAGACTTCGCTGGTGGCAATACCCCTCTGGGTGCACACTTCTCTGGTGGCAATAGCTCTCTGGGTGCACACTTCATTGGTGGCAATACCTTTCTGGGCTCCGACTTCGCTGGATGCAATACCTCTCTCGGTGCACACTTCACTGGTGGCAATACCTCTCCGGGTGCAGATTTCGCTGGTGGGAATACCTCTCCGGGTGCAGACTTCGCTGGTGGCAATACATCTGTGATTTCAGACTATGCTGGTGGCAATACCTCTCTGGGGCAAGACTTCACTGGTGGCAATACCTCTCTGAGTGGAGATGTCACTGGTGGCAATACATCTTTGGGTGCAGACCTTGCTGGTGGCAATATCTCTTTTGGTGCAGACTTCGCTGGTGGCAATACCTCTCTGGGTGCATACTTCGCTGGTGGCAATACCTCTCTGGGTTTAGACTTCGCTGGTGGCAATAGCTCTCTGGGCTCCGACTTCGCTGGTGGCAATGCATCGCTCGGTGCACACTTCACTGGTGGCAATACCTCTCCGGGTGCAGACTTCGCTGGTGGCAATACATCTTTGGGTGCAGACTTCTCTGGAGGCAATACCTCTCTGGGTTCAGACTTCGTTGGTGGAAATACCTCTCTGGGTGCAGACTTCGCTGGTGGCAATACCTCTCTGGTTGCAGTCTACGCTGGTGGCAATACCTCTCTGGGTGTAGACTTTGCTGGTGGCAATACATCTCTGATTTCAGACTACGCTGGTGGCAATACCTCTCTGGGACAAGACTTCACTGGGGGCAATACCTCTCTGAGTGCAGATGTCGCTGGTGGCAATACATCTTTGGGTGCAGACCTTGCTGGTGGCAATACCGCGCTGGTGGTAGACTTTGCAGCTGGCAATACCCCTCTGGGTGCAGACTTCTCTGGTGGCAATACCTCTCTAAGTGCATACTTCTCTGGTGGCAATACCTCTCTGGGCTCCGACTACTTCGCTTGATGCAATACCTCTCTGGGTGCACACTTCACTGGTGGCAATACCTCTTGGGGTGCAGACTTCGCTGGTGGCAATAGCTCTCTGGGTGCAGACTTCTCTGGAGGCATTTCCTCTCTGGGTGCAGACTTCACTGGTGGCATTTCCTCTCTGGGTGCAGTCTACGCTGCTGGCAATACCTCGCTGGGTGTACACTTCGCTGGTGGCAATACCTCTTTGGGTGCAGACTTTGCTGGAGGCAATACCCCTCTGTGCACATACTTCGCAGGTGGCAATACCTCTCTGGGTGTAGGCTTCACTGGTGGCAATACCTCTCTGGGTGCAGACTACGCTGGTGGCAATACCTCTCTGGGTGCAGACTTCGCTGGTGGCAATACCTCTCTGGGTACAGACTACGCTGGTGGCAATACCTCTCTGGGCTCCGATTTCGCTGGTGGCAATATCTCTCTGGGTGCAGATTTCGCTGGTGGCAATACCTCTCTGGGTGCAGACTTCGCTGGTGGCAATACCTCTCTGGGTTTAGACTTTGCTGGTGGCAATACCTCTCTGGGCTCCGACTTCGCTGGTGGCAATACATCTTTGGGTGCAGACTTCTCTGGAGGCAATACCTCTCTGGGTGCAGACTTCGCTGGTGGCAATACCTCTCTGGGTGCAGTCTACGCTGGTGGCAATACCTCTCTGGATGTAGACTTCGCTGGTGGCAGTACCTCTCTGGGTGTAGACTTCGCTGGTGGCAATACCCCTCTGGGTGCAGACTTCTCTGGTGGCAATACCTCTCTGATTTCAGACTACGCTGGTGGCAATACCTCTCTGAGTGCAGATTTCGCTGGTGGCAATACCTCTCTGGATGTAGACTTCACTGGTGGCAATACCTCTCTGGTTTCAGACTACGCTGGTGGCAATACCTCTCTGGGACAAGACTTCACTGGTGGCAGTACCTCTCTGAGTGCAGATGTCGCTGGTGGCAATACATCTTTGGGTGCAGACCTCGCTGGTGGCAATACCTCTCTGGGTGTAGACTTTGCTTCTGGCAATACCCCTCTGGGTGCAGACTTCTCTGGTGACAATACCTCTCTAAGTGCAGACTTCTCTGGTGGCAATACCTCTCTGGGCTCCAACTACTTCGCTGGATGCAATACCTCTCTGGGTGCACACTTCACTGGTGGCAATACCTCTTGGGGTGCAGACTTCGCTGGTGACAGTAGCTCTCTGGGTGCAGACTTCTCTGGAGGCAATACTTCTCTGGGTGAAGACTTTGCTGGTGGCATTTCCTCTCTGGGTGCAGACTTCGCTGGTGGCATTTCCTCTCTGGGTGCAGTCTACGCTGGTGGCAATACCTCTCTGGGTGTAGACTTCGCTGGTGGCAATACCTCTCTGGGTGCAGACTTCGCTGGCGGCAATACCCCTCTGGGCACATACTTCGCAGGTGGCAATACCTCTCTGGGTGCAGACTACGCTGGTGGCAATACCTCTCTGGGCACATACTTCGCAGGTGGCAATACCTCTCTGGGTGCAGACTTCTCTGGTGGCAATATCTCTCTGGGTGCAGACTTCGCTGGTGGCAATACCTCTCTGGATGCAGACTTCGCTGGTGGCAATACCTCTCTGGGTTTAAACTTCGCTGGTGGCAATACCTCTCTGGGCTCCGACTTCGCTGGTGGCAATACATCATTGGGTGTAGACTACGTTGGTGGCAATACCTCTCTTGGCTCCTATTCTGCTGGTGGCAATACATCTTTGGGTGCAGACCTTGCTGGTGGCAATACCTCTCTGGGTGTAGACTTTGCTGCTGGCAATACCCCTCTGGGTGCAGACTTCTCTGGTGGCAATACCCCTCTGGGTGCAGACTTCTCTGGTGGCAATACCTCTCTGGGCTCTGACTTCGCTGGATGCAATACCTCTCTGGGTGCACACTTCACTGGTGGCAATACCTCTTGGGGTGCAGACTTCTCTGGAGGCAATACCTCTCTGTGTTTAGACTTCGCTGGTGGGAATACCTCTCTGGGTTCAGACTTCGCTGGTGGGAATACCTCTCTGTGTTCAGACTTCTCTGGTGGCAATACATCTCTGGGTGTAGGCTTCTCTGGTGGCAATACCTCTCTGGGTGCAGACTTTGCTGGTGGCAATACCTCTCTGGGTGTAGGCTTCGCTGGTGGCAATACATCTCTGGGTGCAGACTTCTCTGGTGGCAGTACCTCTCTGGGTGCAGGCTTCTCTGGTGGCAATACCTCTCTGGGTGGAGATTTTCGCTGGTGGCAATACCTCCATGGTTACCGACTTCGCTGGTGGGAATACCTCTCTTTGTTCAGACTTCGCTGGTGGCAATACATCTCTGGGTGTAGGCTTCGCTGGTGGCAATACCTCTCTGGGTTCAGACTTCTCTGGTGGCAATACCTCTCTGGGTGCAGACTTTGCTGGTGGCAATAACTCTCTGGGTGCAGACTTTGCTGGTGGCACTGCATTGGTGATTATAATGTTTCTTGGATCTAGAACCAGCTCTCTTAGTGACTTGTCTGCAATACGCGGCATATCAGATGTCCCGGGTCGAGCAGATCTAAAAGGGCGGGGTTTAAGTTTGGTGCAGACCCAGTAACAGCTCACAAGGAGGCCTGGCCCGGATCTGGATCCAGCAGAACCAGCCCCCTCTGAGCTGGCCTGTCTGAACCACCAACAGCGGATGCTGACAGAGAAGCGTCAGAGGATTGTAGCACCTCTCCCACGGTGGCGCCTTGAAACCTATCAAACATAGTGCCTTTATTAGGGGCTGGTTAGTCCAAGTCATTAGAAGGGAGGTTCGCCCATTCAGTCTAGGCCACAGCAGCCCAGGAATGCCCTGCGAATCTATTGGCATGTAGGTGCATCTTATGCTCCTGGTTTCCCCCATTTAGTGTTGACCCGATATAAGGTCCACATACAATATGCTTCTGCATTTTTTGTGCTTTTTCAACTATGAAAGCCCAAGATGTTTTTATGAATAGAATTTACGGATTTAATGTTTTTTAAAAATAGTTTTGATACTAATAACATGTGTTATACTGCATTTGCGGTATTGTTCTGTTAATTACTGCATTCCCTCACAGCCGTTCACTTGAAGTTGGGTTCAATCTATTCACAGTGTATTTCCGCCTGACCCACATTTTCTTGGTTTAATGCATTTTATACCCCCCATGGTTAAACATGAAGTCTTTACAGCATTCTTAGCGGTGTCCTCGCGGTGGCAGAAAAGACGACCGCATATCCTCGGGGTCTGTGATGTCTGCCAAGACCTTTGACTGGCACTGGGTCTTTTCTCCTCTGCTTGTCGTGGCGACTCGAGCACTCATCTGCTTGGAGTCGGAGCGACTTGAGCACTCGTCTGCTTGGAGTCGTAGCGACTAGAGCACTCGTCTGCTTGGAGTCGTAGCAACTCGAGCACTCGTCTGCTTGGAGTCGTAGGGACACGGGCACTCATCTGCTTGGAGTTATAGCGACTCGAGCACTCATCTGCTTGGAGTCGTAGGGATTCGAGCACTCATCTGCTTGGAGTCGGAGCGACTTGAGCACTCGTCTGCTTGGAGTCGTAGGGATTCGAGCACTCATCTGCTTGGAGTCGGAGCGACTTGAGCACTCGTCTGCTTGGAGTCGTAGCGACTAGAGCACTCATCTGCTTGGAGTCGTAGGGACACGGGCACTCATCTACTTGGAGTTATAGCGACTCGAGCACTCATCTGCTTGGAGTCGTAGGGACTTGAGCACTCATCTGCTTGGAGTCGTAGAGATTCGAGCACTCATCTGCTTGGAGTCGGAGCGACTTGAGCACTCGTCTGCTTGGAGTCGTAGCGACTAGAGCACTCGTCTGCTTGGAGTTGTAGCAACTCGAGCACTCATCTGCTTGGAGTCATGGAGTCGTAGGGACTCGAGCACTCATCTGCTTGGAGTCATGGAGTCGTAGGGACTCGAGCACTCATCTGCTTGGAGTCGTAGGGACTTGAGCACTCATCTGCTTGGAGTCGTAGGGACACGGGCACTCATCTACTTGGAGTTATAGCGACTCGAGCACTCATCTGCTTGGAGTCGTAGGGACTTGAGCACTCATCTGCTTGGAGTCGTAGAGATTCGAGTACTCATCTGCTTGGAGTCGGAGCGACTTGAGCACTCGTCTGCTTGGAGTCGTAGCGACTAGAGCACTCGTCTGCTTGGAGTTGTAGCAACTCGAGCACTCTTCTGCTTGGAGTCGTAGCGACTCGAGCACTCATCTGCTTGGAGTCATGGAGTCGTAGGGACTCGAGCACTCATCTGCTTGGAGTCGTAGGGACTTGAGCACTCATCTGCTTGGAGTCGTAGGGACACGGGCACTCATCTGCTTGGAGTTATAGCGACTCGAGCACTCATCTGCTTGGAGTCGTAGGGACTCGAGCACTCATCTGCTTGGAGTCGTAGGGATTCGAGCACTCATCTGCTTGGAGTCGGAGCGACTTGAGCACTCGTCTGCTTGGAGTCGTAGCGACTAGAGCACTCATCTGCTTGGAGTCGTAGGGACTTGAGCACTCATCTGCTTGGAGTCGTAGAGATTCGAGCACTCATCTGCTTGGAGTCGGAGCGACTTGAGCACTCGTCTGCTTGGAGTCGTAGCGACTAGAGCACTCGTCTGCTTGGAGTTGTAGCAACTCGAGCACTCATCTGCTTGGAGTCATGGAGTCGTAGGGACTCGAGCACTCATCTGCTTGGAGTCATGGAGTCGTAGGGACTCGAGCACTCATCTGCTTGGAGTCGTAGGGACTTGAGCACTCATCTGCTTGGAGTCGTAGGGACACGGGCACTCATCTACTTGGAGTTATAGCGACTCGAGCACTCATCTGCTTGGAGTCGTAGGGACTTGAGCACTCATCTGCTTGGAGTCGTAGAGATTCGAGTACTCATCTGCTTGGAGTCGGAGCGACTTGAGCACTCGTCTGCTTGGAGTCGTAGCGACTAGAGCACTCGTCTGCTTGGAGTTGTAGCAACTCGAGCACTCTTCTGCTTGGAGTCGTAGCGACTCGAGCACTCATCTGCTTGGAGTCATGGAGTCGTAGGGACTCGAGCACTCATCTGCTTGGAGTCGTAGGGACTTGAGCACTCATCTGCTTGGAGTCGTAGGGACACGGGCACTCATCTGCTTGGAGTTATAGCGACTCGAGCACTCATCTGCTTGGAGTCGTAGGGACTCGAGCACTCATCTGCTTGGAGTCGTAGGGATTCGAGCACTCATCTGCTTGGAGTCGGAGCGACTTGAGCACTCGTCTGCTTGGAGTCGTAGCGACTAGAGCACTCATCTGCTTGGAGTCGTAGGGACACGGGCACTCATCTACTTGGAGTTATAGCGACTCGAGCACTCATCTGCTTGGAGTCGTAGGGACTTGAGCACTCATCTGCTTGGAGTCGTAGAGATTCGAGCACTCATCTGCTTGGAGTCGGAGCGACTTGAGCACTCGTCTGCTTGGAGTCGTAGCGACTAGAGCACTCGTCTGCTTGGAGTTGTAGCAACTCGAGCACTCATCTGCTTGGAGTCATGGAGTCGTAGGGACTCGAGCACTCATCTGCTTGGAGTCATGGAGTCGTAGGGACTCGAGCACTCATCTGCTTGGAGTCGTAGGGACTTGAGCACTCATCTGCTTGGAGTCGTAGGGACACGGGCACTCATCTACTTGGAGTTATAGCGACTCGAGCACTCATCTGCTTGGAGTCGTAGGGACTTGAGCACTCATCTGCTTGGAGTCGTAGAGATTCGAGTACTCATCTGCTTGGAGTCGGAGCGACTTGAGCACTCGTCTGCTTGGAGTCGTAGCGACTAGAGCACTCGTCTGCTTGGAGTTGTAGCAACTCGAGCACTCTTCTGCTTGGAGTCGTAGCGACTCGAGCACTCATCTGCTTGGAGTCATGGAGTCGTAGGGACTCGAGCACTCATCTGCTTGGAGTCGTAGGGACTTGAGCACTCATCTGCTTGGAGTCGTAGGGACACGGGCACTCATCTGCTTGGAGTTATAGCGACTCGAGCACTCATCTGCTTGGAGTCGTAGGGACTCGAGCACTCATCTGCTTGGAGTCGTAGGGATTCGAGCACTCATCTGCTTGGAGTCGGAGCGACTTGAGCACTCGTCTGCTTGGAGTCGTAGCGACTAGAGCACTCATCTGCTTGGAGTTGTAGCAACTCGAGCACTCTTCTGCTTGGAGTCGTAGCGACTCGAGCACTCATCTGCTTGGAGTCATGGAGTCGTAGGGACTCGAGCACTCATCTGCTTGGAGTCGTAGGGACTTGAGCATTCATCTGCTTGGAGTCGTAGGGACACGGGCACTCATCTGCTTGGAGTTATAGCGACTCGAGCACTCATCTGCTTGGAGTCGTAGGGACTTGAGCACTCATCTGCTTGGAGTCGTAGAGATTCGAGTACTCATCTGCTTGGAGTCGGAGCGACTTGAGCACTCGTCTGCTTGGAGTCGTAGCGACTA
This sequence comes from Ambystoma mexicanum, assembly GCF_040938575.1. Taxonomy (NCBI): domain Eukaryota; kingdom Metazoa; phylum Chordata; class Amphibia; order Caudata; family Ambystomatidae; genus Ambystoma; species Ambystoma mexicanum. Next base: position 17,981,731 of record NC_090934.1, on the reverse strand, counting down.
GAGCACTCGTCTGCTTGGAGTTGTAGCAACTCGAGCACTCTTCTGCTTGGAGTCGTAGCGACTCGAGCACTCATCTGCTTGGAGTCATGGAGTCGTAGGGACTCGAGCACTCATCTGCTTGGAGTCGTAGGGACTTGAGCACTCATCTGCTTGGAGTCATAGGGACACGGGCACTCATCTGCTTGGAGTTATAGCGACTCGAGCACTCATCTGCTTGGAGTCGTAGGGACTCGAGCACTCATCTGCTTGGAGTCGTAGGGATTCGAGCACTCATCTGCTTGGAGTCGGAGCGACTTGAGCACTCGTCTGCTTGGAGTCATAGCGACTAGAGCACTCATCTGCTTGGAGTTGTAGCAACTCGAGCACTCTTCTGCTTGGAGTCGTAGCGACTCGAGCACTCATCTGCTTGGAGTCATGGAGTCGTAGGGACTCGAGCACTCATCTGCTTGGAGTCGTAGGGACTTGAGCACTCATCTGCTTGGAGTCGTAGGGACACGGGCACTCATATGCTTGGAGTTATAGCGACTCGAGCACTCATCTGCTTGGAGTCGTAGGGACTCGAGCACTCATCTGCTTGGAGTCGTAGGGACTCGAGCACTCATCTGCTTGGAGTCGTAGGGATTCGAGCACTCATCTGCTTGGAGTCGGAGCGACTTGAGCACTCGTCTGCTTGGAGTCGTAGCGACTAGAGCACTCGTCTGCTTGGAGTTGTAGCAACTCGAGCACTCTTCTGCTTGGAGTCGTAGCGACTCGAGCACTCATCTGCTTGGAGTCATGGAGTCGTAGGGACTCGAGCACTCATCTGTTTGGAGTCGTAGGGACTTGAGCACTCATCTGCTTGGAGTCGTAGGGACACGGGCACTCATCTGCTTGGAGTTATAGCGACTCGAGCACTCATCTGCTTGGAGTCGTAGGGACTCGAGCACTCATTTGCTTGGAGTCGTAGGGATTCGAGCACTCATCTGCTTGGAGTCGGAGCGACTTGAGCACTCGTCTGCTTGGAGTCGTAGCGACTAGAGCACTCGTCTGCTTAGAGTTGTAGCAACTCGAGCACTCTTCTGCTTGGAGTCGTAGCGACTCGAGCACTCATCTGCTTGGAGTCATGGAGTCGTAGGGACTCGAGCACTCATCTGCTTGGAGTCGTAGGGACTTGAGCACTCATCTGCTTGGAGTCGTAGGGACACGGGCACTCATCTGCTTGGAGTTATAGCGACTCGAGCACTCATCTGCTTGGAGTCGTAGGGACTCGAGCACTCATCTGCTTGGAGTCGTAGCGACTCGCGCACTCATCTGCTTGGAGTCGTGGCGACTCGAGCACTCATCTGCTTGGAGTCGGAGCGACTTGAGCACTCGTCTGCTTGGAGTCGTAGCGACTAGAGCACTCGTCTGCTTGGAGTTGTAGCAACTCGAGCACTCTTCTGCTTGGAGTCGTAGCGACTCGAGCACTCATCTGCTTGGAGTCATGGAGTAGTAGGGACTCAAGCACTCATCTGCTTGGAGTCGTAGGGACTTGAGCACTCATCTGCTTGGAGTCGTAGGGACACGGGCACTCATCTGCTTGGAGTTATAGCGACTCGAGCACTCATCTGCTTGGAGTCGTAGGGACTCGAGCACTCATCTGCTTGGAGTCGTAGCGACTCGCGCACTCATCTGCTTGGAGCCGCTATGTTGGGTGTGTTGTCACAGGTTCCAATTGCACCGCTCAATGCCCTGTTGCTGTGGTGTTCCTGAGGTGGAACCTTGCAGCTTGCCACATAGCCCCGGCCGGCATGGGGAGGACCTTGCCTCCACTTTGGGAAGAGTGGTGAAAGGCAGGGCAGCCGGCAAACATCGAAGGGGGCTTGGCACAGCCCCCTCTGCTGACTGCGAGTGGAGGCTTCCTCTGCAATAAGTACCATGGGTGCGAAACACTGGATGGATGTTCTCAACCAGCTTTTTAAAGAAACCAAAACCATGGCAGGCGAGTTAGGGTGCACCCAGGGTCTGCCATGGATGGGAGAGCTGCTTTCATGTTTGCAAGGTGTTCCTTGTATGTGAACTGAAGGAGGAAGCAAGCACCCAATGTCATTTAGAACCGCCCCCGAGACCCCTGCCCCACCCCTGCTTTCAAGACCTATACCTTTTCGTGGTTGCTAAGCAACCACTGAAAGGTAGACCCAGGGGCGCCCACCGCAGCAGCGCAGGCAGGGAGCCGGCAGCTATATTAAAAGAAACGGACGCTTGGGGAATCCGTATTTACGCCTGGTTTATTTTCTTCAATATAGTAGGGGTCGCAAAGAGCAAGTCAGGCATCGCAAGGGATCAACCCCCAAATGACGTCCCTGGCCAGGCACCAGGGAGTGAGTCAGACGGGGCTCTCAGACTGAGTCTGACTTAAAATTCCAGTAGCATTAAAAAAAAAACGTATTATAATAGTTCCGCCGTAGACGGTATACGTTCTACTTTATCAAATTAAATGATGCGAAAGCCTGTGTGTGTGTTGCTCCTCTCGGCACCACCTAGAGGCTGGGACGCCTTATGCAAAGACCGTCCCTGATGGGGACTGCAGTGGTGGTGGGGGTGAGTCAAGGACCTGTGGAGAGACTTGGGGCACGTGGTGTGGGTGGCTCAAGGAACTTTGGAAGGGTAGTTGGGTCCTAGGATGGTGGTGGTAGAGGTGGCTGAAGGACCTATGGAGGGGGAGTCGGAGCATGCGTGGAGGTGGCTCAAGGGCCTGTGGGATGGGGGGAGAGGGGGTTGCGGCCTGCAATGGTGGTGGAGGTGACAAGTATTTTATGTTATGGTAGTTTTAATAAAGCACTTCTTTCACCGTTAGGCCTCTTGGCGCTATCAGATAGAAAGCAGACATGCATCTCAATTTACGATCAAAACGCTCAGAACTGGTTGAAGAGGAATGTTTTCAGCTGTCTCTTGGCAGAGATAGTGGCAGGGAGTTTCACACCTTGGCTGCTTGAACCGTGAAAGATCGGGCCCCCTCCTTTCCCTCGGATAGGAAGAAATGTCTAGGAGGTAAATCTGACTGCCTCTTAGGGGACGATTCAACCCGACATTTGATTTTCTTCGTAATGATCCCGGTTTTCTGAAGCGCTTTGAAGCACTCCACCTGTGTATAAGCGCTCTATAAATAAAAGTTAGAATTACTTCTTGTTCAAGTTCTGGACAGCTACCAAAAGTCACTGGTCAGAACGATTGAGGAAAAGGCCTTGGGTTTTGATTTAAAAAGAGTTTCCCAGTCTTGTCTGGGTGGATTTTCAGGAAATTAAGAGTCCATCCAATCTGTAATTGCCAGCAGACAGTTCTTAGCTGAGTAAAGTTGGGGGTTTATTCTGTTCATTTATCGATTCATGTATTTGTTTTGCGCCGAAAGGCTGCAGGCATCGGGGCGCAGCCATAAAACATCATAGAGCATAAAAGACGGGACGAGACCCTGTTAGGCAGAATCACCTGCAGTCCCCTTTGGGAACAGTACAAAAAAGAAGGTGGGTGAGGCGCGCACTCCCGGTCCTGGTCAATTGAACCTGTTGCAAAAAATATAATAAGTAGCTGGGTCAAATCCCAAAATGGACAAATATTCACAGGGTTAGATCCCTTCTGCTGCAAATCAGGTACTCAGTAATAACAGGGTTAGATCCCTTGCTGCAAATCAGGTACTCAGTAATAACAGGGTTAAATCCCTCAGCTGCAGTTCTGTGGTCTGTAGTTGTTCTCCTCCTAGCGCTTTCTTATCTCAAATAATCATCAGGGAGGCTGTTGAGCAGGTGTGTCTAATTAGACTCAAAGGATTCTGGTAGCTGTAGTGAAAACGTTTTTTTCTGTTCAGGTGACCAGCAACCGACACCCCTCCAAAGCACAAGTCCTTCCCAAATTAGGGGGAGGGGAGAGAACCATCTTTATGATTCTCCAAAGTGGGGCACAGTCACCCCGTGGCGCTGCCTCTGGAGCCCGGGACTCCCATAGCATTCAGTACAAAAAAGAAGGTGGGTGAGGCGCACACTCCCGGTCCTGGTCAATTGAACCTGTTGCAAAAAATATAATAAGTAGCTGGGTCAAATCCCAAAATGGACAAATATTCACAGGGTTAGATCCCTTCTGCTGCAAATCAGGTACTCAGTAATAACAGGGTTAGATCCCTTGCTGCAAATCAGGTACTCAGTAATAACAGGGTTAGATCCCTTGCTCCAAATCAGGTACTCAGTAATAACAGGGTTAGATCCCTCGGCTGCAGTTCTGTGGTCTGTAGTTGTTCTCCTCCTAGCGCTTTCTTATCTCAAATAATCATCAGGGAGGCTGTTGAGCAGGTGTGTCTAATTAGACTCACTTTGGAGAATCATAAAGATGGTTCTCTCCCCTCCCCCAAATTTGGGAAGGACTTGTGCTTTGGAGGGGTGTCGGTTGCTGGTCACCTGAAAAGAAAAAAACGTTTTCACTACAGCTACCAGAATCCTTTGAGTCTAATTAGACACACCTGCTCAACAGCCTCCCTCATGATTATTTGAGATAAGAAAGCGCTAGGAGGAGAACAACTACAGACCACAGAAATGCAGCCGAGGGATCTAACCCTGTTATTACTGAGTACCTGATTTGCAGCAAGGGATCTAACCCTGTTATTACTAAGTACCTGATTTGCAGCAGAAGGGATCTAACCCTGTGAATTTTTGTCCATTTTGGGATTTGACCCAGCTACTTATTTTTTACAACAGGTTCAATTGACCAGGACCGGGAGTGCGCGCCTCACCCACCTTCCCCTTTGGGAACAATACAGGCAATTAGGACTACATGTGTAAGCACAATTTCACCTTTGGTACAAGCCTGTCCTACACAGTAAAGTGGTAGCGATGGCTGAGCAGCCAGACTTATCTCAAGAGTTTAAGCGAGCAGTAGAACAAGTTACACAAAGGGCCAACAATCACAGTGATTCAAACAAACACTCAGGGTTTCTTGGTAAAAGAATATACATTTAATTACACAGAGTTTGAAAACATTACACTAGCACCAGCAGCTCAATATCATATACTAATACACTACAAATACACAACCAATAAGTTACTGAACAAGTTCAGCTCCCCTGAAGTGGGAGCAAAATGGCACTGCAGATACTTTTAAAAAGGGGTAAAAAGACAAGGTTATAAGAATCAACAGCACAAACACTTGCATAGGCAGGACAAAGGGTTTCAGTGACTACAACCAGCAATTCAGTTCAAGGCCTGGGCCAAAGTCAATGGTTCAGAGTCTTGTATAGGATAGAACAGTTCTGGTAGTAAACGGTTAAGCACTTGCCACAGATCTTAGAAGAATTTGTTCAGACGAAAAGTTAGATGTTGTTTAGGGAAGGACAAGCCTTTGAAGTCAGGAAAGTTTCACAAACTTTCACCGCACTTGCACAGTACCTTGTCAATGAAGAAAGCTGTAGCTGAGCAGTTGTTCCTGGCAGTTCGAGCAGATCTCGCTGTTCCTGATCTTCAGTCGTGGGGACAAGAAGGAGGATGTCGGGAGGTTCCTTCACTTCCCAGGAATGAGGCCCAAAGCTGTAGCAAGACGTTGGGTTAAGGTGTGAGTGCCGTAAAGTCCCCCTGGTTTCCTTCCCTCTGGCTATCCAGTTTTCAACAGCACACTGCAGAAAATTCGACCAGGAGGGAATGCTGTCCAGGTGGCTTGCGAGTTGGCTGTTCCTACCAAACTCAAGGAAAGAAGTTAACCTTGAAGGGGCTTCTCTGTCAAGGGAGTATCAGGCAATTCGGACCTGCAGCAGGGCTTCACCGGTCATCCAGGAGTTGCAGCAGTCCTCTTCCTTCAGCTCGTCTTTGGTTCTTTCGTTCCAGTGGTCGACTCTCCTTTCCAAGTACCAGAGACCTGCTTTTAAACAGTTTTCCCCCATTCATTCCAGCCTAGCTGTCACTCACCCAGCAGGGTGGCTGTCCTTGCCGGACAACCAGCCAGCCAATCACGCCAGAGTGCATTCAGGTCTCCTAGGAGACTAAGCACAGGGAGTTTCGGGCACCTCCCTCACATCCTGTCCACCCCAGACATTCAGGCACCAGAGGAGGACTTCAGAACTGAAGCCCACCAAAGGCAAATGAACAAAGGGACCAAACCTGGTTTGGCACGCAGAGCCAAACACAAGAAGGATCCTTCCAAAAAGAAATGGTAAAAAAGTTGACCGGAGTCTGTTTTTACAGATCGGTTTTAGGCGCCATATTGGAAAACATGGCTGACCTGATTTTTAGCTACTGGTGTTTGCGGTCGGGAAAAATCATGCTAGTTTGTTTAAAACCACTGCAACCAGCCATTTCAAGCAGGAAAGGGTAACATTTGACTGTTACATGAGAGTTTAGCTTAGAAGCTAGGCAACGGCTCCAGCACTCTATAGGAAGATAGTGTGTGCTGGGTCAGTAAATTTAAAGAGACTCGTAAAGCCAATTTAATTTTACAGGCTCTGGGAGACAGTAGTCAGTCCCAGAGAAGGTATTTAAACCTTGGGGAGTCTGAAAGACACCCCTCTGCCACTGCAC